>NW_020945237.1:925584-974656 GCF_900497805.2 Vombatus ursinus | reverse complement strand
CTCTCTCTCTCTCTCTCTCTCTCTCTCTCTCTCTCTCTCTCTCTCTCTCTCCTTCTCTCTCTCTCTCTCTCACTCTCTTGCTGTCTCTGCCTCTCTCTGTCTCTGTCTCTCTGTCTCTCTCTCTGTGTCTCTCTGTCTCTCTCTGTCTCTCTGCCTCTCTCTCTGTCACTCCCACCTTGTCTGGAGAATGAGGAAATGGGGCTAAGTAATCTTCCTGAAGTCCCTTCCAGCTCTAATCCCATGACTGAAATATTCCAGCACTTTTAGTCTGTGCTCATACGGCCTCCCCTCCCCCCGTGTCATCTCTATCATCTTGGTTCTCCTGTCTAGACCTTAGTCAGCTCTTTTTTCATCCCTTTCAGGATGCAACAACTAGAACTGTATGCAGCAGCCCCAGCGTAGACACACCATGATTATGGGTAAGAAGACAGCAGGTGTCAGCACCTCGTGGTCTAAAACATTTTTTAAACTTTATTTATTTTCAAATTTTTTTTATTTTGAACTTAAACACTAAAAGAAGAGCATTTCCGTTTATACATCAGACCACAAAAGACGATTATACATGAAACTATGAACCTGAATTTCACAGCCAGGAGGTGCAGGTGTTATTGCCAATGAGGAGGGCAACACAGGTGAGAGGATGAGAAAGAAAGCGAGGTACAGGCATTCACCAGCTCTAAGCGAGGTATTTTCACCAGGGCTCTGTAGTTACAACACATTAGGAGAAATGTGTGTGGAATATGCTGAGCATTTCCGATCAAGAGAGCTAACCTTCCATGTTAGGTTCAAGAAGCCACTGAGATACCTTGAGGAGTGGAATGTGAAGTAACAGGAAAAAAAAAGAGTTGAAAGCATGAACTAATTTCTGTGATCCATCTGCTCTTCTGGCCTATCTTGCCCATGCAGGGCTGATGAATCACAGCTGGCATTGACATCACATCAAGCATGCCCATGTTGGTGGCTGCCGAAGGAAAAGACTGTTCTTGGATCAAGTGGGTATTACTCATGATTGCTTCTGCTCCCATATAGACTCTGTGATAAACCTACCTTCACTGAATTGGAGTAAAGCATTGTAATCTTACCGCCATTATTCATTTCAATGCTGGCTGGTCCTCACCTAAACAGTCTTGAGTTGGATGGTCAAAGGACATTTGATATGATAAGATCTCAACTCTTCTTGCCATAGGATAAAAGCCCAATGATTTAGAGCTGGAAGGGACCTTAGAAGCCATGGAATCCAACCCTACAGATGAGAAAACTGAGGCTCAGGGAGATTGATTCCTTAGAATCATATAGCTGGTTTCTGAGTGAGGATTTGAATCCAAGCCTTCCCTTCTCCAAGTCCAGCACTTTATCCACTACACCATCAGGAATGAAACCACAGAGAAGGAAAGTTTCTTTTTCTCATGTGAGTTCTCTGAGCACTGGTGCTCACCCCTGGAGCATCCTCTAACCTCCGAGTAATAATTCATACCCACTACTACAAAGCCTTAGATATTCCAAGGGCTCATTATAAGTTGCTTTGATATTCTGTTGCAAATGCCTTGAATGGATCATTTCATGTTCACTGTATGTGATTAGTCATGAAGCTCACTAATCCTAGGTCTCTGGCGCTGTCGGCCACAAAGCCATGGGATGGGATTATTGAACACAGTCCTACTTTTCAGACACTGACAAGTCATCTCCCTCTCTCCCCTGTGGTTTCCCAGTGCTTGGGAGCCCCGCTTCTCTCTTCATTGGCCCTGAAAATGGGTTGGGCAAGCAACATTTCAAATGGCAGAATTGTTGCTTTTAAGTCTTGGAGAGTTCCAAGAAAAGAAGCAGGATGACCTCCGGAATTCAGCCCATGGAAATGGTGAATGGAAGCACATTAGTACTGTAGACAATAGGCTCACAAACTACGAGGATTAAAGCGGAGGCTTTCTTTTGACAGCAGGAACACTCCTGGGCCAAAGGACCTCTCTGGACAGAAATGAATTTCCCCTGGACATATGTGAGCATAGTGTGGGCACTTTCCTGAATGCATGGTAGGTCCTACATCAAAGCTGTCAGTTCATTATTTTCAGTCACTCCTTGGGGAGGGAAGTCAGTTCAAGATGTATAATTTTAATTGTGGATGCTCTGTGTATATGTGTGTACGTAATACTTTCATTTACCCAACTTTGGGGAAGGAGGATGTATTTTACATAACGTTAACTCCTTAAGAACAGAGACTTATTTATTTTCTTATCTTTGTGTACTTAGAATAATGCCTTGTACCTAGTATGAGTTAAATAAACTTCTGTTGGGCTGAATTGAGTTAGTTAAATAAATAAGTGAATATTCCAGCCAACTGAAGTTTATCCCCTTTAAATGAGAACCTTTTTTTTATTCTAACTATTCGGAGCAGAAGCCTTTACACACATACATACCTGCCTCCCAGAATAACTAGAGCATAATTTAACTTCTTCTTGATAACTCAGGGTCACCATTAGTAATAGCAGCTATAATCCAGTAATGCCCTCAGAGTTTATTGATTTTTTTATTTTATTGATACTGACCAGAGCTGTTTTCCCCTACACTAAATGACCCTAGACTGTTGTTATGCCTTGTTTTTCTATCTTCTTCCTTGATGCCTGACTGTCACTTGTCCCTTCCTGCTGCCGCCATTTTATCTCACAATCTACAGTGTTCCAGGAAACCAGATATCTGAACATGTTGGAACTTTGTGTAAAATAATACTAACTAATGTCTGAGTGAGATATTAGGGAACATGCCCGTCAATAAAATACATGAGTTTTAGTCTTTGAACTCTTTGGGCAGAGTAGCACAGTGTCAAAACACAGTATGTTTGACTTCTAGTTCGGATGACCCAGGTTTAAAATTCTGTCCTGTGCAAGTCACCTATCGACTGTGTGCCTTAGTTAACTGATCTGTAAAATCTGATGGTACCTAAGGTTCCTTATAGCTTTAAATCTAAGATTGTATGAGCCCCTTCTCCTATCCTTTCCATTTTCCTTCCTATCTCTGCTATCTTTGAATTCTTGGCTATCTGTAGAGTTGATCCTCACAACAGCCTTGCAAGGTAGGTGCTGTTATATATATAGGTGCTCCCATTTTGCAGTTGACAAAACAGAGGCAATCAGGGGATAAGTGACTTGTCCGAGGTCCTGCCACAAGTATCTGAGGTTGTTAGATTTGAACTCGTTTTCCTGACTCCAGACTCAGCACTCTATACACTCTCGCACCTAGCTGCCTCCACATGGGAGATATATCCATGTGGATATAGTAATTCCATATCCTTATGGAAGGTCTGGCTTTACTTCTGGTCATATCTGTTGTTATGGTCTCTGTCTTCAGAATCCCCTGGGTCATGCTTCCTTTAAGGTTTAATCTGTCAATAAACTCAATTTCCCATATATTATGGGACAGAGAGATTAAGTACCTCTCTGCACATTCCCTTAGACAGGCTCAACACATTCCCTGACGCCTGAGGAGATCACGTCTCTCTTAGACATATGTAAAATGTGTACAAAGCAGTCAGTTCAACAAAAAGATTTGCCATCATTAAGGTTGGGAGGCCCCTCATGGATGACTGCCTTGTTGTGTAACTCAATGAAACTATGAGCCATGTTATGCGGGGTTACCCAAGATGGACAGGTCATACTGCAGAGCTCTGATGCAAGGTGATCCCTTAGAGAAGGAAATGGCAAACCAGCCCAGTATCTTTGCCAAGAAAACCTCATGGACAGTAGAAAGTGAACTTGGACAGACTTCAGGAGATAGTGGAGGATAGAAGGGCCTGGCATGCTATGGTCCATATGGTCATGAAGAGTTGGACGTGACTGAACAAGAACAGCAACAGCAAGGTTGGAGGTAGCTTATGAAGAGTTGATCTAACTGAGCAGGGCCTGAGGGTCAATGGGTTCCCTAACAACCTATCATGTTGTTAGTCAAGATACTTGAACACCTTTTTAGTATTTCCTGCCTCCTCATAAGGTGCATTTCTACATATTTGTCAATAAAACTCAGATGCTATGAGTCTGGGTATTAGAAGGCATTGGACTTAAGATCCCATGACAGCCTGTCTAACAGTTGCTTAGTCCAAGGCAAAAGCCTGAAGGTTTAGGACCCTTCACAGATTATATCTGCCATCAATGTCTACTGTAGTATCATTTTTTTTCTCACTTTGTCATGTTCCAGACATGTATTCTTTAAAGTTATCTTTCAAATTATAATTTCTGAATGAAATAACAACAAAAAGACTTTCTAAAAATTTAAAGTAGCGGATAATATATTATTTTGTGAAAGAACTCCGGTGATGTAATGGATAGGACGAATCTTGGAGTCAGGAAGAATTCAACTCAGATACACACGAGCTCTGCATCTATGGGCAAGTCACCAAGCTTCTGAATGTCCCAGACAGCTCTGGGAAAACTGTAGTTTACAGCCGACTTGTCAAAGTGTATTGGCGGAGACAATCTCCACAAGGGGACTTCCCCCCGCTGATGAAATCACAAGTTTCGATAGAAGGGGGAAAATAAAGTTGTTTTGGAGGAAAACATGTTATGACTGTCCAATAGCTGAAGAATTGTCACATGGTTTATGTTAGACATGATCTTCTCAAGGTGTTTCGTTGCTGATGTCTCCTGAAGTCGTATTTGTATTCAAACCAAACAGCCTAGATGCTTTCTTTCTCCCACTGGCAAGAGGTCACACCAGCAACAAGTGTCCAGTGGCATCCCACTGACAGTTTTCCTCTGCAGGCTAGGAGCATGCAATCCATTGCAAAAATCTGCAAACTGTGTATGTGTATATGTGTGTGTGTGTGTGTGTGTGTATGTGTGTGTATGCCAGGGGATCTGCTCCAGAAAGGAACAGCGTGAGTCTGCCTATTCTTCTAAGGAGAGATAATCCAGAGGTCACACCATCTGCTGGAGCTTAAATTTAAGGCTAAGGACCTAAGAGTTCAGCTGGAAAGACACTGTTAATATTTAGTTTCATGATACAAAAAAAAAAAGATAACCTGGCTTTATTTTTTTTTCTTCTTTAATGGGTCTTTTTGCTTTGTGCCTTTTGGGCAATTTTTTTGAGGGGGAGTGGAATGGAGAGCAGGATGGAGGTTAGAAGAGGGGCCCAGACCTGTGATTTTATCAGTGTAGGGAATTCCCATTGTAGGAAGTCCCTCCACCAACATAGCTCAGCAACTGTGTTATAACTTGGAGTCATAGAGAGTTGTTCTGGGGTCATAGAGAGGGGAATTGATTTGTCCAGGTTATATAGGTAGTATAGGCCTTAACTTGACCTGAACCCAAATATTCCTGATTCCAAGGTCAGCCCTCTATCCACTATGACATTCTACCTCTCATTTTTTTTTCAAAAAAATTTTTATTTTTAATTTATGAAATAAAACAACCATTTCAATAACAATATAATAAAAAAGATGATTACACATGAAACTACAAATCTATTATGGACAACTTGCTATTCCTTTTAAATATATAATGAAATTATCGTGTAAATTTTTTTCTTTTTCTTTTCTCTTCTCCTCCCTCCCACCCTAGAGATGACTACCATTAGACACAAAATGGTGTATATATAAGTAAAATTATTCTATACATACTTCTATTTATCTGTTCTTTCTCTGGATGCAGATAGCGTCTTTCTAAAATTGGGGCACTAATTCATTGTTGGTGGAATTGTGAACTGATCCAACCATTTAGAAAGCAATCTGGGATTATGCCCAAAGAGTTAACCCTTTGACCCAGCAATACCACTACGAGGTCAATTTCCAAAGATAATCAGGAAAAAGGGAAAAAACCTATCTGTTCTGCCTCTCATTTCACAACTCAATGAGCATGTATCTATATTGACATAAGTATAGATAACTAGAGATGCCTATATATAGGACTGGAGCTGTGTTCTCATTGATGGAGAGAATACTTGATTTCAAACAAACTTTCTCTACCAGTAGGTGCTATAGTGGATTTAAGTTGAAGTCATTTGAAGTATTTGAGTCCAAATTTTGCTTCAGATACTTTCTAACTTTGTGACCCCAGGGTCACTGAATGCTCTTAGCCTCAGTTTTACCCTGTGTAGAATGGGACTTCCCTCCCAGGGCAAGGACCAAATGAGATAATATTTGTAAAGTGCTTTGAAAACCTCAAAGCCTGCTACCACTGCTTCAGCTGAGCCTCCCTCTCTTGTACTATTCTTCCCCAGTTTGGTCCAGCAGCTTCTGACATTTCAAAGCAGGTCACATCTAAGCCACCTTTGCTATCTCACACCTCAGGGCACCATTCAAACTACCTGCCCTGGCTTATAGGTTACTCCACTTAAGCTCGGCAGCCAGCAAGAGCCTTGGAAATGTCCAGCCTGCGGTGGCTGTGAGGATCAAATGAAATAATTTGTGCAAAGGGCTTCAGACCAAAACACCATATAACTGTCAACTGTTATTAATAGTGAAGATAATGGAGCAGTTGTCTATGCCTCAGTGCTGATAGACTAGCTGGTGGACGCGAGCTCAGTGTGTGTCCAAAAGACTAAAAGACTTCCCCAGTGTTTCGGGCACGTGAACCTGTGGAGAAAGTCTTGGGACCCTAGGAACACATCATGCCCATACCTGTGGTTTGGGGCGAAGGAGGGCTTTCCTAACATCTTTCTCTCCTTGAGGTGATTTGGTCAAGGTAACTTGTGGCTAGTATTAGTAGTAATAGTAGTAGCAGCAGTAGTGGTAGCAATAACAGTAGCAGCAGCAGCCACAGCATCAGTAGTGGTAGTAGTAGTAGTAGTAGTAGTAGTAGTAGTAGTAGTAGTAGTAGTAGATGGCAAGCCAGAGACTAAGACCTAAATCCTGTAACTTTAAGCTCAATGACATGTCCATGATATTACACTATTAACAATTGATCAATAAGCATTACTAAACATATATAAACTTTTCCTCTAATGAATTCAAATCCCAAGAGAAACTAGCAAAATTTATTGTTCATGAAAACAGAAGTCTGAATGGCATTGAAGACAATGGTGGAATCAGCCAAATGTTGGAAAAATTCCTATTTCTAGCTTTCCTTTGTGGCTTTCTAAGAGATGGGGCCATAACCACAGGTATCAGTCCTGTCAAATAGACTTTCATTCTGTCCTGATCAAACTGCCTCCAGAATGTTATATTTACTTCTGGGTTCTACATTTTAGTAAAGAGGTTGATAAGCTAGACAAGTCTAAAGGACACAATAGTGAGAGACCTCAACTCCATGCTATGTGAGGGTTGGTTAGTGGAACTAGGAATGGTTAGGCTGGAGAATAGAAGACCCCAAAGATATAACAGCTGCCCTTAATTACCTAAAAGACTGCCAAGTGGAAGAGCAATTAGGCTTGCTCTTTTAGCCCCAAAAGGGAAGAGCAAGTACCCACAGGTAGAAGCTTACAAGGAGGCAAAGTTGTATTTAGTGTAAGGAAAAATGCCATCAAATGAAGAGCTATCCAAAGGTGGAATGAGCTGCCTGAGGAGGTCACTCCCCAGAAAATGCTGGAGAGCCAACTTGTTTGAGGTTTCTTAGTTGGCTTAGATGATTGTTGAGATCTCTTCCAATTCTGAGACACTGTGATTCTGTTAAACGTCTTCACTGATGTCCAGGGTACCTCCATTCTCCCAGGTACCCCGGCTCCCAACGTACATCTCATTCTCCTCTTCTCACTCTTGCTCACCCCCCATATCAACTCTGTCGCCAAGTCTTACTAATTTTACCTTAGTAACATTTCTCATATTTGCCTTCTTCTCTCCTCAGATGCTGCCACCATCTAGGTGCAGACCCTCATCTCACACCTGGACCATACACCTTCTCTTTGGTCAGCCTGACTCAAATCTTTCCCCACTATCCTTCACTCAGATGTCAAATCAATCTGCCTAAAGCGCAGATTGGACCATGTCACTCCCATAATCAATACATTTCAGTGGCTCTGTATGATCTCCATGAACAAACATTAATACTCTGTTTGGCATTCAAAGCCTTTCATAATCTTTCCAGTCTTCTTCCATTGCCCCCAGGTACTCTATGATCCACTGATACTGGTCTCCTTGCTATTCTTCATACAAGACACTCTATCTCCCAACTCTGGGCATTTTCACTGGTTGACTCCCATGCTTGGAATTCTCCCTCTCCTCATCTTTACTTGTTGGCTTCTCTGGTGTCCTTCAAGTTCTAGCTTTTATTTATTTTATTTTTTTGCTTTTTTAGGCAATTGGTGTTAAGTGACTTGCCCAGGGTCACACAGCTAGTGTCAAGTGTTTGGTCTGAGGCCGGATTTGAACTCAGGTCCTCCTGACTTCAGGGCCGGTGCTCTATCCACTGTGCCACCTAGCTGCCCCCTAGTTCTAACTTTTATAAGAAGCCTTCCTTGATTCTCCTTAATGCTAGTGCCTTCCCTCTATTGATTATCTCCATACATGTACGTACAAGATAAATTGGAGATAGTTGCTTGCATGTTGTCTCTCTCCCCCCAACCCCCGTTAGACTGTGAGCTGCTTGAGAACAGGGACTGTCTTTTACCTTTCTTTGACTCTCCAGCACTTACTACAGTGTCTAGAACATATTCGATGCGTAATAAATGTTTATCCATTGACTGTCTGACTGATGTGAACTTTCTGTTTGACATTTGAGGTTACTCTCCACTCCTCTTTTAATGGAATCTACCATCTCCTTAAGGCTGGTTTACACCAGAATTCACCCCACTCCCTGGCCTATGGAGTCCCCCAGCTGGCTGTATAATTCTCCATGCAATGGATCATACTGTGGGAAAACAAGTATCCCATGTGGATTTTCATAGCTATTAGAAATGGGCAGGGTCCATTACATTACTGAGCCCATGTCCCTGCCAAGGCAGCCCGGGCAACTGCTGCTTCCGCTAGAAAAGGTTCATCTGCTCCTGGCGATTAGCAAAGCCAAAGCCTTTCAGATGGACAGACTAGAGAAATGTTTCCTAAAAGTCCTGAATGGGCTTGCCAATTAGTGACCCTGCCTCTGCTACAGTCTTGCCTTCCACGTGGGGTTTTTTCACCTCAATGGATGTCCTTTTAAGTGATGGTTCCCAGACTGGGGTTTGTTTCCCTCCAGGGGATATGAAAAGCTTGACAAGAAGGTCAAATTTAATTAACTGTTTGTTAAATGACTGTTATCCTATTAAAATATTTCAAAAGTTAGTAATGTTAATGAAAAAAAATTATGTTAACTTGATTGTATAAGGATTCTTAACCTTTTTCTGTATATTATGGACCCTTCTGGAAGTCCAGTGGAGCCCAGGCAACTCATCTCAGGATAGTTTTTAAATAATTGAAAGAAATGATAAATTTCAGTTAGAGGTTAGTGAAAATAAAGATATTATTTTTTCCATTCAAGTTCACTGACCTCCCCCTCCAAATCTACCCATTAGCACCTTGGGTATCCATGTTCCCCAGTTTAAGAACCCTTAGACTAAAATGATATACACAAATTAATCTCTTTATCTTGCTTTATTTCTTTAAATGTATTTGCACAGTAAATTCTAGAATTTATTTCCTCTCATATGGAATAGGGAAAGGTTTTACTGAAAACCAAGGAGAATAGAGATAAAAAAAAAAAACCAAACCAAGGTTGGGAACCCTTATTGTAAGGTAACTGAAAAAAATTCTTTTAAATGGAAGGTATATGGACTATTCCCAAATTGTATCAGACAGCTTTTTTTTTTCCAGATACACAGTGTCTGGCAGGTGGTAGGCACTTAATAAATGCTTGTTGACTGTTGATTGACTTACATTTGAAGGAAAATGCCATGTGGGTTATCATCAGAGACAGACCCAGGGAGCAAATATTTCAATAAACAATTTTATGCAAATAAAAATGTTTCCCGTGTCTCCTTTCTCTCTGCTTTTTCACTCAAAACCTCTAGATGGTCTTTGAATGGAATCTGTTTCCTTCTTCCTCAAAGAAATACCTTAAATGAATTCCACCACCCTCAAACTAGTGTTCAGTAGAGATTCTAATAGGATTTATAAGATTCACTGCTTCCTGGGATCAAAACAGAGATGTACAGATCAAGGTCAGCCTCCAAATATGTTTATCAGTACAGAGGAATGAGTAAAGGAAAAGTTAAGGGACGATGAGGGTAAAGGTTTTTAGACATGATGCACCTCTCATTAAAATCGTAACCTTTCAGGAAAGCTCTTTTTCATGGAATACCTTCATGGAATGTTTTTTTTTTTTCTCTAGAATATATAAAGGCCACCAAAACCCTTTCTTTTCCCCTTCTTTTTATAACCCCTTTATGTTCAGGTCAGTTTTCATCCATCTAAGCCAGGCGGCAACTTTGGTTTAAATGACATTTCATGCCTGATAAAATTTCATTGGGTATTTTAACTTCTAATTTCTTTTATTGACTTATCGTGTAGCTGGAGGAAAATGTTTAGAAAGGGGGTGGGGGTGGGGGGAGGACTCCAACAGGGATTTACTGAAGTCATGTTTCAGCGAGGAAGGAAATACCATTGACTTTATTACAGCTGCCTAATGTTTTCCACAAACTGTAGACATCATGCATTGTATCTTGGTGACCTACAATAGCAGCTGACTGCTGCACATGATGGAAATGTAATTTAGGCTTACTAAGAATTAACTAGTTGGCTTCTTTGAGGCCATATCTCCCATCCAAGCTGATTGTTTGTCCCAGTCTCAAGCAGTCATCAGACTGAGGTTTGAAAAGGGGCATTCAACTCCCTGAAAACGGGTAAGAAAGGTAGAGGGTAGGGCAGGGAAAACACAGATTCAGACACAGACACAGATACAGACATAACAGACAGACACATACACACACACACACACACACAATATCCATGTTCTCTGAGCCTATAGAACTGATTACCAACATATGGTGGAAGGGGCGCTGGATTTAAAGACAGAGAATTTGGGCACAAATCCTGGCTCTGCTATGTATTTCCTGAGTGACCTTGGGGAAGTTAACCTTTGTGGGCCTTGGTTTCCATGGTACAGTTGAAGGAACACTGAGTCTGGAGAGATCATGGGGCCTAGGTTTGAATAGTGGCTTTGATGATCACTACCTGTTCGACTGTGGTCAAGTCCCTTAATTTTCCTGGGCCTCAGTTTACTCATCTGTAAAATGAATGAGTTAAACCTGATGATATCTGAGGGTCCTTCTTTTTCTAGATTTATGATCTGATAATGCTATGAAATTTCCAGTCTGGACCACAAAGTAAAAACAAAAACACACAACATTTCTCTGGGCACTGAGGATACAAATATGAAACAATTTCTGCCTTCAAGGGGCTTATATTTTACTAGGTGTGGGAGGGGTACCACACAGAGAAGTAAATATAAAGGAGAAAGCAGGGAATTATAAAGGGTCACTTCCAATTCTAAATATATGATCTTATAATGACTCAAGGTATTTTTAGTTCTAAAGCCTACGAGGGGTTTAAAATCTTGAAGGGATAGTTTTTTGTTAAAAAAAAAAAGTCTACTCTGTAGTCCAACCCATTCTGTCCCTTCCCCTTCTCCCCCCCCCCCAATTCCTCTGTTGTAGGGAACTTATCTGGTGGGTCAATGATGTGATAAAATAAAAAGGGAAGTGTGTACATGCACACACCCTTTGGAGAAGGTCCAGCCAGGGAACTTCCGTCAGGGATAGGGAGAGGCAACGGGAAAGTGAGTGAGTGGTTCAGGGAGGGCTCTATGCTGGGTAGGAGGAAAGTTCAGACTTCAGAGGAAAAAATAATAACATGCTAGAATAGCCCGTGGTGGCTGCTGAGGGGGCTGGAGGGTGGAGAGAGCTCTGAGAGGGATGGGCCTAATGAGGATTTACTGCTGGGGCTGCTGGTGAAGGGACCAGGATAGGGAAAGAAGAGCTATCCTGACTGGCTTCTCAGGAAGTGGAATTGGGGTTTCTAGGCTCTGGCAGACTGGGGAGTAGTTGGGGGGAGGAGGAAGGAAGAGACAGGAGACAAGATTGGGGGAGTTCAGGAAGTTTGGGTTTTATTACTTTTAAAGAGATCTTGCCCACCTCGAGTTTGTTGCATATTTTCAAAAGTTAAGACCTTTAAAATGAGAGAGGAATCAAGATTTTGGAAGAAAGGTCTTTTTGTGTGTTATCCTACACATATTTTAGTCAATTCCCAGGCGCATTCGTGTCATCTCCATAACTGGTGTAATGGATAGAGCACTGGAATCTGGAAGATAAGTTCAAATTCGACCTCAGACATGTACTAGCTATATGACTAGCAAGTCACTTAATCTCTCTGTCTCTGTCTTTTGCTATCTCTGTCTATCTGTCTCCCTCTCTCTTCTCTCTGCCTTAGTTTCCTCATCTGTAAAATAGGTATAATAATACACCCACTACTTGGGGTTGTTGTGAGGATGAAATAATATTTATAAAGTGCTTTGCAAACCTTAAAGTGCTATGTATATATTAATCATTATCATTACAAATTATTATAACTGTATCCCTTGCATTCATTGGGGTATTTCCCATAGCCATCAGCTTCTTGGCTAAGGAAGAGTGTGAGGGGAAGGGGGGGTACCAACTCATTGTAGATTATGCTTTTGCCTGAGAAAGATGAGCAACAGAGCCATAATTAGAATTTATTTTTATACTCGGGGCAAAATTTACAAAATGTGTGCTCAAATACCTTTATATGCCAAATCCAGTTGGGGGAGAAAAGGGGGGATATCGACCTTTGGATACAGCCCAGCAACTTTTTGATAGAAGTCTCTCACCCGTAGTGGGACAGCTATGGGGTGGGAGGTTTGGAGCTCTCACCATCTAGAGGCTTCCTATTATAACTAATTATTATTATTACTTTCTCTGTGCTAACTTCAGGTGTTCCCATAATGCTAAAGAAGTCTGGTTGATGTCTGGCTCTCCAGATGTCAGTGTCCTGGGGCAAAGCTTTGATAGCCCTGCCCTAGTTACAGTTCTGATGAGCATTTCTGTAGGATATGCTCTTTCTGTCTGTGGCTCAGTAGATAAATCTTAGGGGGAAGGAATTGCTGGAGGCCTAGAGAGGTTGTGACATGCCCAGGGTTATACAGATAGTGAATATCAGAGGCAGGATTCATGCTTTGACTCCAAGCCTGACCTTTTATACCACACTGCCTCTATGGAATAAGAGGGGCTGTTCCATGATAATTATTTTGGGGTCAGACTACTTCTCAGTTTCTTCCATAATGCTTTGCACTAATCTCCTTTACTTCCACATTCTGGGGGATTAAACACTTCCTGTTGCTTCCAGGATACGAAACAAGCTACTGTTTGATGCCTGGGTCACACAGCTAGAAAGTGTCTGAGGCTGGATTTGAACTCAGGAAGATGAGGCTTCCTGACTCCCGGCCTGGAGCTCTATGCACTATGGCGCCACCTAGCTGTCTTCCTGGAAAATAAGTGCTTAATAAAGGTTTTTTTATTCATTCATTTTAAACAGGGACTATATTTCAATTTTTGTCTTCATATTCCTAGTGCCTAACATATAGGAAGAGTTTAATAAAATTGATATTTTACAATTCTTTAAGGTTCACAGAACCTTACTGACAATAGCCCATAAAAAGTATTTGCTAATGGGGACAGCTAGGTGGCTCAGTGGATAGAGCACCAGACTTGGAGCCCATGGGAATGTGAATTCAAATCCAACCTTAGACACTTACTAGCTGTGTGACCCTGGGCAAGTTACTTAACCTCATTAACTCCATAAATGAAACAAAAAAGTAGTTGCTTTCGTTATCCCCATTTTACAGATGAGGAAACCAAAACTGAGTTTAAGTGACTTATCCAAGGCCACGAAGATAGAAAGTTTCAGACCCAGGCTTTCCTGAGTACAAATGCAGCGCTCTCTCCATTGGGCCACAACACATGCCTTCTGTTTCATGTCTAAAGGAAAGGGGTGGGAATAGATGATTTCTGAGGTTGCTCCGGGCTCTCACACTGTCTGGTTGATTCTGTTCTAATAGCAGCGTGATCTCCAGGCAAGCTAGCAGCCATCTGTGAAATGAAGAAGCTGTCTTCATGCTTTGAGTGACTGATGGATGTTTAGCTATTATTAGAAAATAATATCTTTTGGCCCCAAGAGCTCAGTGCCCATTCACTGCTTTGTTCTTTCATTGACCTCAGTTTATTCCTGGCAGTAGGAGCCAATTTGATCCCAGTCATCAAGAGAAGTCCCATGACTGATACAAGGTCACCGAGAGAGCCAGGGAGGCCTAGATACTGGGTGTCCTGACTTCCACCCCCGGAGCTCTCATTGCCAGATGACACGGATGTACCCTTGCCCTGTGGGCCGGCGGATGTCAGCCAGCTTGAGAACTCATTCTGGGTAATAAATCAGAGGCTTGTAGAGGGAAAGAAAGACAAATGGGGTCCTGGGTGTTTTCTCACAAAAACGACAGGAAAGCAACCCATCTGGTTCCCAAGGTAAATCATACTAAGTGAGCTAGAATACATGGAAATGAAAAGCTGAGTTCAGGGTGCTTAGATGGGCTTGCAGGCCAAAGCTGACATGGGCTTGTTTAAAGTTAATTTAGCTTCCCCAGGAAAACAAGGAGGGGATCCAGACCGCCAAAAGAGGACAGAGGGGAGCAGCAGCCCTCGCTGTATTCAAAAGAGGCCTGCCATGGTGAGAGATACAAAGAAATCACTTCAAATCTGAGACTGGCCTTATTGTCTTTTCTCCCCACTTGACTAAGTAGGAGCGGCACACCCCTTTATGCCCTCGTCTTCATAATCTGAGTACTAGCACAGGAGAAATTTCCTTGTGCAGACTAAGAGGATCAGGAGAAGAGCCTACCAGGCTAAGACCCATGAACAATTTCTCCTCTAATTAACTTCAGCCAGAGGCTGGTGAAGCTGCTACATTCACATTTGCAACTGGTTTTCTGCTGTGGCTTGTTGGAACCGGTGTGCTTGGTGAATTGTAAGGTCCTTTGGCAGCAGACACGGTGTTTACTTTGTCTTTGCACCCCAGGAATTCAGCAAAGTCTCTGGTATATAGTAGGTGCTTAATAAATGCTTGTTGAATTGAGTTGAATGTCAGGGCATGGGTACACATGCTTATACGGTATGTGTGCTATTTTACAAAGATGTGGAACGGCACGACTCACAAAAATGTTTTTGTTCATCTGAATAAATGGATGACACAAGAGGCTGTTCCCCAGGGCACTCGGGGCAGGAATATCGTCAAAGTTCACATCTATGGGGAGCTTTACACCTTACAAAGTATTTTCCATACAACAGCTCTACGAGGTAGATTGTGCATGCATTATTTTCCCCATTTTATAGATGTAGAAACTGAGGTGCAGATAGTTTAAGTTACTTGCTCCTGGTGAGAGGCAGAATTTGAACCCATTTCTTCTGGCTGCAAGCCCAGGTGTTTTTCCAATGCAAGAAGTTTATTAACTCACATCCCCAGCAGAAGGGGAAGCTAGGTGGCACCTAGCTAGTGCATAGAGCACCTAGGCTAGAGTCAGGATGATTCATCTTCCTGAGCTCAAATCTAACCTCAGACACTCACTAGCTGTGTGACCCTGGGATAATCACTTAACCCTGTTTGCCTCAGTTTCCTCATCTGTAAAATGGGCTGGAGAAGGAAATGGCAAACCACTCCAGTATCTTTGCCAAGAAAACCAAACATGGGGTCATGAAGAGTCAGACACCACTGAAAACTACAACCCTATGAGAAGGCAAGGTCAAGTCTGGGACGGTTTGCATAAGACTCCCCTGATTAGAGGGAAGAGTGGTAATCATGCTCCATACCTGCAGTCTGGGGCAGAGATGGTTCAAGAGCTTTGGGAATGAACAACATGCTTCATTACTGCTTTTGTTTCTTCAGAAATGGAGAGAGGAGACTCTGGGAAGTTAGCACCTAAACATATCCATGCCAAGCTTGCCTCCCCAGAGACTTCGGACAATTTCCCATTGGGTGAGATTGGGGCTTCTCTCTTGTTTGAGCTGAGATATCTCATCCCCAGTGAGAGAACTCCTTTGTTCTGTGTATTTTCCGATTTATTCAAATCTGTATTAATTCCTCTGATTTCTGTTAGCTATCTGAATGGATAAATCGGTTTACACGCTATTCACTACTTGTGATGTTCTTTTGTGTAATTGTGTTACAAGTATTTGTTGAGAAAGAATCAAGCCTGCAGGCATAAGCTTGGGGAGACTCCCTTCTCCTTTAAAGGATATTGACCAGGAAAGTGGCTTGAACCTAAAACTCATAATCAGCAATATTTAGAGAGTCAGATAGATATAATCATGGTCTAGCAAAAAGGACAGAACAGCTAGTCTTGTGACCCCCTAATCTGCTCCCCTCGAGGCAAAAATTATAATCTCTCTTGGCAGGCAGTGGGTAAGATTCTAGAAATATCTATCTATACCTGTCTGCAAGCTATGTCTAGATAATCCACGTAGACCTATGCATCCTGTATAAGCAATACCCACCTTCTATTTGTTACTTTTCTTCAGTGGGTTGTCATTCTATTGAGGTTTAGAGGTTAGGGGTGCTGGGATGCCAATATCACAACACGCGGGTCCTACTCAAAAGAATTTGACCCAAGCCTTCGTTCAGCCAAAGACAAGGTTTATTAGAATATCTGCCATATTGGCCAGACTCTTAAAAATGTGAACATTTGTGACCTATTGGCTAGGTTCTTAAGGAATCTGAGCAGTGGCTAGATTTTAAGAATCAGAGCATCTTAATAGGGACAAGATGGACCTTATATACAGACTGTGGGAGGAATCTAGGAGTGGCCGAGTAGTTTTGGGTAACTGGAGGAGGGTCTAAGAAGGATCCGAATAAGAGTAACCAGTAAGTTGGAGTGAACAGTATGCCAGGGACCTGGACCACCCGTGGCCAAGGGAGAATGGAGTCTAGATAGGATTAAGGGTTGAAAGTGGCCAGGGGCAATTGGGAGGCAACTGAACAGAATTGGGAGATTGCACATAGCCAAGATGAAAGGCCAGTTGATAGGATTATAGCTTTAGGTGAATGCCAGAGATTTGGCCAGGTGGGAAAGTCCAAGGTTTTTCCTTTTTGGGGTCCAGATCCCAAAGACATGGCCTTTTCCTTTTAGGGGTTCAGATCCCATCCTCATCAAATCCACCCAATGTGCAAAACAAAGGTTTTGCAAAACAAAGGTTCAAAACAAGGACATAAATAATGAGATTTCTAGGCCTAGATCCCCACTGCCTTTATTTTCCACTTAATTATTAATACTATTCTAATATACAGGGCAGCTAGGTGGTACAGGGGAAAGAGCCCTGGACCTACAGTCAGGAAGACTACTCTTCATGAATTCAAATCCAGCCTCAGACACTTACTAGCTATGCGACCTAGGACAAGTCACTTAACCCTGCTTACCTCAATTTCCTCATCTATAAAATGAATTGGAGAAGGAAGTGGCAAACCACTCCAGTATCTTTGCGGAGAAAACTCTAAGTGGGGTCATAAAGAGCTAGACACAACTGAAAGGACCCAACAACAGCACTCTAATAGAGTGGGGAAAATAAGCTAAGCAGAAGGCAATGTTAGGATGGGAGGAAGGACCTGGCCATCATGCAGAAAAAACAAATAACTTCTATGATACATTCAGGTTGCAAATTCTGAGTCTTTAACAAGAGATTGCTTAGGCCAGTTCTTCTTCACAGAAGTTTAAGCCTTCCTTTGAAATATCTATTGATACTTTCTTAAGAAATGTGGTTACGCAAAACTGGTGTTTTTCCTTTGACATTTGCCTTCTTTCTCAATTCCGCAGAATCCTAGGCCTGCAATGAATTTTGTGAGGTCATCCAGCCCATATTTGTGATTTCAGATAGACTCAAACTTAATTTGCATTAGCCTTTTCTTACCTTGAATAATGTCTTGATCTTAATCCAATTCAACAAACATTTATTAAGTACCTCCAATGTGTTTCATGCTGGGAATACAAAGACAAAAGAGGAGAGAATGCTAGCCTCCAAGGAGTTTATATCCTTTTATTGGTTCATATTGCAGCCCCTGCATTCCTACCTTATACTATGGGATTCTTGTCCATGTTCTTCCCATGCATCTGCCACAAAGGAAATAGAAACCATCCTCAAAACCTTTTAATTGTTGAGGATGCCTGCACAGCCCCTGGGCTATTATCTATATTACCACACAATCTCTCTAAATATAAGTATAACAATTAACATTTATATAGTGCTTACTATGTGCCAGGCACTGTAGGAAGTGCCTAACAATTATTATCTCATTTTATCCTCACAACAAAGCTGGGAAATAAGTGCTATTATTATCTCCATTTTATAGGTGAGGAAACTGAGACAGATGGGCTGCGTGACTTGCCCAAGGTCACACAGCTAGTACGTTTCTGAGATTGGATTTGAACTCAGGGCTTCCTGAATTGAATGCCTCTGCCCACTGGGCCACTTAGCTACCATACATAATTTACATACCCAGTCCACCTCGGTTTCCTGTAGGGAGAATGAAAGGGCTAATGTTAGAATAAAAAAAGAAAAACTCTTCCAACTGCTTAATCCCCAAAAAGACATGCTGAGTAATCAAACCAATGTTATACCCGGGTTTGGAAAGCTGCAGAATCTTGTCTTGTAGAGAAAGAAATATCAGCTTGAGTTCCTTACTAGTCTCACTGGGGGTAGGGCTATACATAAGTCAGTCAAACAGCATAGCACCTACTATGTACCAGGCATTGTGCTAAGAGCTTTGTAGTGAGAAGAATGGAACTTAGACTCATGGAGTTAAATGATGTTATTTAGTCAATTCTTCTGTCTTTGGAGTTACTTCATAAGGTTTTACCCAGACTCCTTCCTCCCAAACAGCAGCTCTAGGGGCATCATAGCTGAACAGCTAGTGTTATAGACTAAAGATTGGAAGACCTGTATACTCACTAGCTGTGTAATGCTGGGCAGGTCACTTCTCCTCTCTTGACCTCAGTCTCCTCATCTGTAAAATAAAGATAATAATAGGGCCTTACTCATAGGGTTCATGCAAGGATCAGTTGAGAGCTGAGATCTGAGATGCTATATTAATATGAGCCATTTTTATTAATGGAGCCTGCAGGGCAGAAGGGGGCAGCTCTGCTGGTATGAATTCACATTTCAGTGTCGCTCTAAGGTTTACAAAGCATTTTCCTAATAACATTGCTACGGGTTAGGTAATAATAATAATACCATTAATATAGCATTTTAAGATTTACAAAGGACTTCACATGTTATCTCATTTGAGCTTCGCTTTGACCTGGTCTGATAGGTGTTATTATTATACCCATTTTACAGATGAAGAAGGAGCTGAGACAGAGAAGTTAAGTGATTTGCCCAGAGCCACACAATGAAGTGTGTGAGATAGCAGAAGCATGAATAGGTCCATTTTACAGATGAAGAAACACACTTATGATGGCAGCGTGATTCAGTTTTGAAGAACTCTGAATTTTGATTCTGAGAACCTGAGTTTTAATCTTGCCTCTGCTACGTACTACCAAGGTAGCCTTAGAGAAATCATGTTGCCTTTTGGGCCTCTATTTTCTCATCTGTAAATGGAATGGATTAGACTAGAGAATGGAAAATTCTTCTTAGCTCAAGGAACCCTAAGACTCAGGACCCAAACTTGGGTCCTCCAACTCTAGGATGGGGGGAGGGGAAATTCTTCCCACTATACTACTACCTGTCGCAAGTAAGTGTGGTTGGCCCCAAAGGAGGACAGAGCTGGTTTTCTACCTAAACCACTGAAGAATAGTCCTTAAGCCCAAATGGACCAGAGCACATGCCATGGTGGGTTGACCTATAGCATAAGCTACCAGTAACCTCCATATGCCAATATAAGGAAGGATTGTTAGGATGAGCTTGGCAATGAATGTGAATGGTCTTTGGAGGGGTATCTATTTCTATTTACTGGAACCTAGTGGGTTTTAAATATTTTCACGGAACTTTGTGTGTTTGTGTGACACACTCAATAGAAATTCCAAATAGTCACTCAGTTACCAAAAGTGTAATTGGATATATTACTTTTAGAGCAGCTGTTCCAACATTTAGGCATTCCATTTCAAGCTCCTGTGAGCTGAGCTTGTCCAAAGAGACTTTCCTGAAAGTGTGGTATAGTAAATAGTGTCCATGGGCTGAATCTGCCCAAGTAGCTTTTTATGCTGAATGGTTCATGGGAAAGCACATATGATACCCGAGAAACTATTTTGTTTGATTTCCACTCCAAAACAACCCTAGTCTTACAATGAATTACTCAACAATCAAATAAAATAGGCTTAATATAGGATGTCAGTCTGTAGATCCTACTACATGAACACCCCTAATGGAAGGAAAGGAGGAAATTCATTCGTGGAAACCTGATTATTCATGCTTTTCTCATTAACTGTTTGCAAAATTCTTCCTCTTCCTCTCCCAAAATGGTTGCACTTCTAGATTACAGGCTGATGAGATGGTCACTCCACTTCATTGCAAGGAAAAGATAGTATATGAAGAGCATCAATTAATCTATTCACATACATTTATTAAATGCCTACTAAGTGTCAGGCACTGTGCTAATTGCTGGGGATACAAAAGAGGCAAAAGAAAGTCCCTGCCCTCAAGGAGCTTACAATCTAATGGGCCTACAATCTAATGCAAACAAATATATACAAAGCAAGCTATATACAGGACAAACAGGAAATAATGAACAGAGGGCTAGAATTGAGGTGAGGGAAGACTTTTCAGTAAAAAAAAAAAAAAGAGGGGGGAATTTTAGTTGGAACTTAATAGTAGCCAAGGGGAATGCTTGGTCCTACTGGGCCTCTGGGCATGCTTGGAATTTCTACTTGTCCACCAGGTACAGCAAGATGGTACAATTTGTTCGTTTCACTTAAGGGCTTTCACCTGAAGAGCTCAATGGACTGTACAAAAGAACGTGAAAGCAATGACCATTTTGCATTAGTGATATGGAGGACAACGACAGTCAGGGAAAAATCAGAAGGGAAAAGACAGTTACCTTCGAGCTACTTTTCTGCCTGTGGTAAAAGAGTCCTGGAAGAAGATAAGACAATTCCAGACAAAAGAATGAAAGGATATCACAGTCCCAAGGAGATGGGATGATTCTGGACAAAAGAATCACAGACTTTCACAGTTGGAAGGGATGGTCAGAGGTCCTTTAGTCCAGTGAACACCTGAATAAGAATGCTTTGTGTACAGTATATCCTAAACTTGGTCATTCAGAATTTGCTCCAAGGATGGCAGGACCCCAATACATCCTGAGGCAGTCATTCTACTTGTTAGAAATTTTTCCTTAAATAAGGAATCAATTGTCCCTATATAACTTCCATTCATTTGCCCCAGTTGTGTCCCTTGGAGGCAAGAAGTATGTTTCTTCTTCATCTCAGCTGTTAAAATACTTAAAGACAGCTATAATCTCACCTAAATCTCGAGGCTGCACATTTGTAGTTTCTTTAACCAGTCCTTATATGACAGAAATTCAATGCCCGTCTCCATCCTATTTACCTCCTTTTCAATGTTTTTCATCTCACCAATCTCATTCCTAAAATACAGAACCCAGAATACAATTCTCTAAATGTAGTCTAACCAAACTAAAATATAGGTGAATTAGCAATGCTTATTCTAGAAGCTATGCCTCTAACCCCAAGGTAGCCCAAGATCATATTACCTTTACCGGCTGCCATACCACATCACTTTGTTGATTCATGTTAAACTTTCCACTGAAGTCCCCAGAGTTTTTTTTTTTTTTTTTAGGTGACCTGCTGCATAGCCATGCCTCTTCTATCTTATACTTGTGAAGCTGGACTTTTTGAACTTCAATTTACCTTCTATTAAATGCCATCTCTTAAAATGTGGCTCACTGTTCTAACCTATGAAGATCTTTGATTACTCACCAGTCATCCACTTTGTTACTATCCATCTCAGCTTTCTGTCCATTGCACATTTGATAAACATGTCATGTATACCTTTACCTAACCTGAGGCCTCGAGGCCACAGGTTCCCCACCCCTGAATTCTAAGTCATTGATTAATCATTAATAGGACAGGGTTGTACCCAGAATCTTAGGATACTCCCCTGGTAAGAAATCCTTTTCAAATTGGCATCAAACCATCTGTAGCAGGATGTAACTGTAGAATTCAAGCACACCTAGATGTTTCTTGGAAAAAAGATGACTTTGGGGTTTGGAGAGGCCCTACCATCCCTTGAATCATTCAAGCAACAACCTGAATTGGTGACAGCTCTAGGAGGAAGAAGTTTTAGGACTTTCCCCAAATGCACTAAGTACCATCTGCTTCATGTCATGGGCCCACAGATGGTAATATCCCTCTTAGGAGACTTCAAACATACTTGTTTTACAATGTTAGGAATTATAATGTATACAACATGCAGCTCCAAATGTATCGTTTGTGTTTGTAACATACTGTCCTTTAAGCTTGAAGCATTTATCATGTTAACTACAGATGTGCATTTATTTGAAAAAAAAAATTAAGAGGGGCTTGGTTTCCTGCTGTTTGCTTTCAGTAAGTGTAATGATTCAGAATGCTTTTCCAGGATGGAGTAGCTTGGGTTTTTTTCCCTTGTATACAGGCTCCCTACTAGTAGGCATGCAATAATAATTAATAATGATGATGATGATGATGATGTCTAGTATTTCAGCAACAACCCTGGGAAGTGAGTGCTGTTATTTTCCCCATTTTACAGATGAAGAAACTGAGGCACACAGCATTTCAGTGACTTGGCCAGAGTCACACAAACTAGTAAGTATCTGAGGCAGGATTTGATCTCAGGCCTTTCTGATTCCCAAGTCCAACACCATCCACTGGGTGGGTGTGTCCTAGTGAAGAGAAGAATGACTCAAGAGGGTATAGCTTCTGTTGACCTTGTGACACATATTAATCACAGGCAAATCCCTTTTGGTGCCTCTTCCTGAGGACCACAGGAAGCTCAGTGACCATGGCCATGAACTAAATGCCTTCCTTTGCTTTGCCATTCTCCCAATACTGTATGTGACCCCAGAGTATCTGTCTGTCTCTCCTTTTCTCTTTGTCTCTTTCTCTCCTCTCTGTCTTTCTTTTTCTCTGACTTTCTCTCCTCTCTATCTCGCTGTCTCTTTCCTTTTCTCTCTGTCTCTTTCTCTCCACATTGTCTCTCTCTCTCTTCTCTTTCTGTCTCTGTCTACCTGTCTGTCTCTCTCCTTTTCTCTGTCTCTTTTTCTCCTCTCTGTCTCTCTCTCTTCTGTCTAATTTTCTTTTTCTCTCTCTCTTTCTCTCCTCTGTCTGTCTCTCTCCTCTCTCTTTCTCTCCTCTCTATCTGTCTACCTCTCTGTCTCTGTCTCTCCCTAGAGACAGAGACTTCCTTTCTTTCTTCCCCCTTTTATTCAACTCCCCCTCTCCTCGCAAAGTAGCCTGAATCAAAAGAGCTCAGCAGACAGGCTGTAATACTTGGGCCAAATCTAATAAGATAAAATTTAATAGGGACCACTGTAAAGTCCTATGCATGCATTAAAACAACAACAACAACTTCATAAGTACAGATCAAAAATATATATAGTTATATGAGAAGACCTGGGGAGTTTAACAGACTACAAACTCAATACGTTTCAGCAATTGCAACTCGGCTATCAAAAAAGCTAATATGACCTTAGGCTTTGTTAATAGAAACATAGGACCCAGGGCAAGAAAAATTAGGAAAATCTCACTCTAAACATGCTAGCTGGTCAGGCAACATTGTTTAGTATTTTGTTCAGTTATGGTTAACACATTAGGAAAGATGTTAGTCTACAATCTCTGACTCCCAATGAACAGATTCATCCTAAATTAGGGCCATATTTTTCTTCTTATTTTCACTCTCTTAGAACATTTTCCTGTTCAGATTCAAATTTAAGAAATTAAATTGTCTACTTTGATCATTTTCTCATCCATTCTCCCCTTCCCGTCTTATCTTTCCCTCACACACACAAGCACACTCCACCCAAATGTCCTATGGTTAAGTGAATCCACAACCTTGTATTACTTCATAGAAAGCACAATGGGCAGTGTTCTACACTGGAATACTTCTACAGTTGAATTTCAATTCATCCTCAGATACATACTCATTTTGTGACCTTGGACAAGTCACTTAACCTCTACCTGCCTCAGTTTCCTCATCTGTAAAATGAGGATAATAGCATCTTCCTTCCAGGGCTGCTGTGAGGATCAAATGAGAATATTTATAAAGTGTTTCACAAACCTTACAATGCTGTATAAATAGGCAGTCAGGGTTCCACAGTGTGTGTTGTGTCCCATCACCTTTGGCTAAAGATAGGCAAGCAGTATGGTAACAGAGGAGAGATCTGTGGATTTCAATATAAAATATCACCCTTCCACTTAGCTGTGTGATGGACAGTCAAGTCCCTCCCCTTCTCTGGGCCTCAGTTTCCTCATCTGTAAAATAAAGGAATTGGACCAGATGACCTCTAAGGCCCCATTCAGCTCTAAATCTATGATCCTATGATCTTCCAAGCACTATAAGAATTTTTCAGGGATCCAAAAGAATACCTCCCCCAAATATTCCCTTTTGCCTGAAAGTTCACTAGTAGAAATCCCTTTCTTTGACAACAGGTTTCTCATATCCTTGGTATAGAACCCATATTAAGCCTCATCTGTCATTTATACCTAAACTCCCTCCTTCCACCTACTGAAAGTGATCTCTTTCCCACACCATCTTTCCCCAGAGCACTTTGGATCTCTCCTGGGCAAGCCCACTTTGGTCATTTATTTGTGTACATTTCATATGATCATTAAGATTTTAAACCAGAAGGTTCCTTAAAGTTATCTAGTCATTTTATAGCTGAGGAAACAGAGATCCAGAGAGGTTAAAATCAGAATGACCTGTGTCCATGCCCTGCCTCTAAGACATACCAACTCTGTGACTCTGGACAAGTCATGTAAGCTCCAAGGATCTAAGACTAAGTTGCTGAGAAGACATGCCTACATGTATAGGTAAGAGAAAGTTTCCTCATCCGTGAGTTCTCTCTCTCTCTCTCTCTCTCTCTCTCTCTCTCTCTCTGAAATCACAGGGCCAGTCTCTAACCCTCACCTCTAGTCTTGGCAGTATGCATTCTTCATCCACTTAGCAGTTCTTTTGTGAGTGTCTGGGTCAACCTCTCTCGCCCACCTCTCAGCAGCAAAAACCAAACCAAACCAAAAAATAACCAACCCGAGTTTATGTGCTACATTCCATCCAGTGAAAACCCTGACTTCCTCCCTAGATACGTTTCCAGCCTTATTTTGCATGAAGTCCCTCTCTGCACTCTATGAGCCAACCAGAGTGGACTGCTGCTCACTCTTGGAATTTGGCACTTCATCTCCCACCTCTATCACATTTGCACAAGCTGTTTCTCATGCTTAGAGTGCATTCCCTCCTCATTTCTACATCTCAGAATCCTTGTGTTGCTTCAAGGCTCAGTTCAAATGTCAATTCTATGAAAGCTTTTTCCCTTCTGAAATCACATATATTTACTTCTCCATGTTTTATATTGGCAGTAGAATATAAACTCATTGAAGGCAGGGACTCATCTCATATTTGTAGCTCTAGTGCTCAGCATAGTGCCCTTCTTACACATAACAAGCAATATTTGCTGAACAAATGAACCAATAAATGTTTCTCAGGAATAGTCTTTGTATGTGTATAAGGATTTGACAAAGATGAATATTCCCCAGTGCCTAGCATAGTAGTATTAGCATAATAGTACCTGGCACATAGTAGACATTTTGTTGTTATTCGGTCATTTCAGTCATGTCCAACTCTTTGTGACCCCATTTTGGGGTTTTCTTGGCAAAGATACTGGAATGGCTTACCATTTTCTTCTCCAGCTCATTTTACAGATAAGGAACTGAGGCAAACAGGGCTGAGTGACTTACTCAGGGTCACACAGCTAGTAAGTATCTAAGGCTGGATTTAAACTTAGGTCATCCTGGCTCCAGGCCTGGAACTCTATCCACTGCACCATCTAGCTGCCCCTCCTTACACATAATAGGCAATGAACAAATGAATTAATGAAGCAATAAATGTTTCTCCAGGAATAGTCTTGATATATGTTGTAAAGATTTGTTATAAAGATTTTATAAAAATGAATATCCCTAGTGCCTAGCATAGTTGTATCTGGCACATAAGAGGCACTTAATGAATAAATCAATGAATGTTGATAAGAAAGCAGGTTTTATAAATGGGTTGACTGGATGGACCCATTGAGTTACTATAGTCCATCAATTGACATGACTAGGACAGGCACTATAGACAGACCATGAACTGGGACCAAAATGAAAAAAAAAAAAAAAGACAGAATTGAATTTGGGAAAGTACACAGCATCCTCAACAATTCCCACCTGGTCTCTGACAGAGAAGTTCATATTTTAACACTAACTTTCTCTCGGGGACACTGTAATGTCTTATTATGAACCTTGAATAACTCATTATGAACCTTCAAGAACCAAAATTGTAGATAACCCAAGGGGAGTGGAGACCAGTATGGTGGGTGTGAGCAGGCTATATTATATTAGCAACAAGCAAGGTTTGGAAAAAGATATTATCAAGGAAATGTGACTGGGGAAGGAGGTAATAAGCTAGTCATATAGGAAATATAAGGGAGAATAGATAGTGATAGCATAACAGAAGATCCTGGGAACCAGAGAAAACTCATATGTGGGAGACCAAAGGAAAGACCTTGACCTTGGGACACAAGGCCTTGTGATGGGAGAGACCCTGGACCCTGCTCCATGGTGGGAATCCATTGGACATCATGAACTTGTTTCTGGGGGAGAATGAGCCCGATAGGAGCCCACCTGGAACATGGCTTCCAGGGCTAATTATTCTTACTCACCAAATGCTAACCTCATTTATTTCTACCTGATGAAGTATAAGTACTGTCTGTGCCCTATAAATTTTAGCCCCCTAGGACAAAGGCCTGATCACCCACCCTAGTTAAAACTTCAACAAAGAGTTTGGAGGATCCTTTTTGGAAGATGAAGTCATAGATGAGAATTACACAGATATACAGATGGATGGTGATTGGTACTGTTGTAGGGATGGCCCATGTTGCTGGGACTATGGATACTTTGAAATAGTGAAGTACTGGGAAATCTACAGACTAAGGAATTTACAAATGTTGGAGGACTTTAATTAAATCTCTTTAACTAACCAAATATAATTAGTAAATAAATGGAGATATTAAATGTTTTCACATTGGGCCAATTAACAAGTGGGGGAAACAATACTAGGATTCAATTAGTACAAATTCTAGACATTTTAATAAATGTAGAATTTTACAGAAAATCCCACTGTCATCTTTATTTATTTTGGCAATAAACTATAAACATATGTGTTTCTGGTTAAGAATCTGATGATTTTTTTTTATAATTTACAGTTAAATTTAGATTGAGAGGTAGAGAAAAATCCCATAACAAGGTATACCTGATACCTTGCTCATGGAGTCAACCTGTACTGGTTTGTGAAAGCTTATTGTTAAATTTTCAGTGTTAGCATTTATACCTTGGAAATCAGCAAATATTACAAATCAAGGCTTGATTTGTTTTGTTGCTTGTCTAGATTTAAGTAATGGAGAAATGTTGATAATGGAGATTAAATGTAAAATTGCATCTGGCATTATTTTTTTTTTTTGAGACCCAGTTGTTAAACATTTACCAGCACACCCTGTGTGAAGTCTTTAGGTCTTTCCATAGAGTGGATACTCTGGGAGGGCCTTCCAGGCTGGAAAGATTTTGAAAGTACTGTTTTCCAAACCTGGCCTGGCTAAGTTTGGAAGTCCTTATCACCAGGTTGGTTGTAGAGTAGAGGAATTTTTTGGCAATGGTAACTCTTAACTACTAGCTAGTAAGTCATAGAAGGATTTCGGTCTGTATCAGTGGAGGGAATTTATAAACTAAGGAAATCACCTGAGCCTTAACTTTCAAAGATGGTAAATAATGAAATTGTTGTTGTTGCTGCTGAGGCAATAGGGGTTAAGTGACTTGCCCAGGGTCACACAGCTAGTAAGTGTCTGAAGTTGGATTTGAACTCAGGTCCTCCTGATTCCAGGGCTGGCGCTCTATCCACTGCACCATCTAACTGCCTCCAGTTATGAAATATTTCTAAACCATCTTCTCCCAGTGCTTAAATGCCACCCCTCAGCTTCCTTAGCTTTTCAGGATACCACATAGTAATCTGAAACAAATACCACTCTGAAAGAATTAATGCTATTTCAACAAGAGTTTAATCTTTTTCCAGGTAGTGTGTTGGCAACTGTGAGAATCTACTTCATTATGAATAATGAAAATTGTCTTTCTTTTACGAAATGGAGTAAGGCATTCAATTCCTGTGTTCGGCAACCTCAACTATGTATTGTGGGCTACATTATGTTTAGGTCAACAGTAAATTGAAAGGTTGGAATTGGGTTAGACCATCAGAGTAGAGTGCTATAATTCCAACTGGGAATGGTCTCAGATTTAGAAGAGGCTATTATTTGTGTGTGTGTGTGTCTCATATTTATAAAATTTTTGCCAGTTATATAATCCCCCTTCCCTGAAGTCCTATTCCAGCGCTTCTTTGTGGTATGGAGGCGATCCTAGGTTTCTTGGGATTTTTTTTTTTTGGAGGCAATCAGGAGTAAGTGACTTGCCCAGGGTCACACAGCTAGTTAGTGTCTGAGGTTGGATTTGAACTCAGGTCCCATTGACTTTAGGTATAGTATTCTATCCAGTGTGCCACCTAACTGCCCCTTTTTAATTTTTTAAAATTTTTGGTTGACCCTAGATTCTTGAAGGAGAGCACACACTCTGACAGCACTAAGCACAATTCCTAGCACATACTAAGTGCTTAATAAATATTTATTGACTGACTGATTGACAGGTCCTTCCAAGCAGGCAGTGTTTTGAGTACAGGCTCAATGATAGATTGTATGTATACCTGTCATCTGAGGACCAGTCTAGCTAAAGTGCGAAAAGGTATGTTGACTTACTGTGATGGATTTTTTTTCCTGCCACGTGAAGACTACTAAGGTGAAGAAATACTGCAACTTGCATCAAAGGTAAGTAAATCTATTCCAATAATTACTAACATTTTATATACAGCATTTAAGGTTTGCAAAGTACTTTACAAATATTGTCTGCTTTTATCCTTACAATAACCCTGAGAGGCAGGTACTATTATTATCTGCATTTTGCTGTTGAGGAAACTGAAGCAAACAGCAGTTAAGTGACTTGCCCAGGATCACTTAGCTAGTAAGTTTCTTTGGTCAAATTTGAACTTGAGACTTCCTTATTTCAAGTCTAACACCACTTTAGCTACTGCCCCACCTAACTGCCTTAACCTGGGGTATCTGCACTTTTTTTTCTTTAATATCTTACTAACTATATTTGGATATAATTAGTTCCCTTTGTAATCCTTTGTATTTTGTTTTATGCATTTAAAAACATTATCCTGAAAAAGGGTCCATAGGCTTCTCCAGACTACTAGGGGGGTACATGAAACAAAAATGGTTTACAATCCCTGATCTATTTTGATGAAATCGTGGATCCTTGATGTCTTGGGAAATTCATAAACACTTGCATTTTTAATACTTCTCCTCCTCTTTCTCCTCTTTTTCTTCTCCTCTTCCGCCTCTTCTTCTTCCTCCCTTTCTTTCTTTTTCTCTTTCTTTCTTCTCCTCCTCCTCTTCCTTCCTCTCCTCTTCTTCTCCTCTCTCTCTTCCTTGTTTTCCTTCTTCTTCTTTTCCTTCTTCTTCCTCCTCCTCCTCTCCTCCTCCTTTTGTTGTGCCTATAATTTCATAGTCTCTACAGACACAGCTAAGCACTCAGAGATAAAAGAGGAAGGGAACGGGAAAGGCAGGAGAAGGGGCGATCATACTGTTGTAGATTTAAATCTGGGTGATATCCTAGAGATGATCGAAGTCAACTCCTTCATTTTACCAATGAGGAAAATGAGGTTGAAAGGGAGGAAGTGACTATCCCAAAGTCACACATAATTGATGGAGCTAGTATTTTAACCCAGGGCCTCTAACTCCAAATCCAGCACCTTTCCCAATGCCCCATGCTGCATCATCAGTATGAATGACTATTGGCATCAAAACTCTGTCCTCTCCTGCATATTAGCAATTTCTCCATAGCTTTCAGTATTAGCTTGATTCTGTGCTGTCCAATATATTTATCAATGCCTTGGATAAAGGCTTATGATGTTTGCAAGATGACATGAAATGGAAAGGATGGTTGGCAAACTCAGTATCCAAAGAGGATCTTGGCAGACTAAAGTATTGGGTTGAATCTAATAAGATCAAACTCAGTCACTGGGATAAATGGAAACTCTTATACATGGGCATAAAAACTTGACACATATAAGATGAGGAGGCATAGCTGGACAGCAGTGGTCCTGAAAAAGATACAGGGGTTTTAGTGGGCTGCAAGCTCAGTATGAGTCAGCATATGCTGTGGCAGGCAAAAATGTGAATGAGATCTTGGGCTACAATAACAGAGTCAGAGCTTCCAGGGAGAGGGTGGACTCTGCCCACCTAAGAACTCACTTGGAGTATTGTGTTCACTTTCAGGCACCCTGGTTTAAGAAGGATATTGACAAACTGGACAAGTTTAGCCTGGAGAAAAGAAGACTCGGGAGCCATCATAGCCAAAGGTTTGAAAGGCTGTCATATAAAGGAGGGACTTGCTGGTTCTATTGGTCCCAGAAACAAAGGGTACAAGATGCCAAGAGGCTAGATTTAGACTTAAATTTGGCTAGATGTCAGGAAAAACTTCCTAATAATTGGAACTGTCCAAAAGAAGAGTGACCAGATTAAAAAGGTGGTGGGTTCCCCTTTCTGGAAGACTTTCAAGCAGTCTGAGTAGCCATTCATTATCTAAACATGTTATAGTGTGGAGTCCTTTTGTATATGAGTTGGGCTAGATGACTTCCCAGGTTCCTTCTAACCCTCAAATTCTGTGTCCACAAAGCATTCTAGATTCTCTTTCGAAGGGTGTTCCACTGTTTTCGTTTTCTCACTCTACTATCTAAAAAAAGGACAAAAGAATTGCTATGGCTACTATAGCTTCACCCTCCTAACCTGTGGTCACATTGGGACCACTTCTCAAACCTCTTTTGATCCAAGGACACGATCTCATGGATCAACTATTTAATGGTCAACAGAAACATCTCTCCCATACCCCATCAAAGTCAGCAGAATTCTTTGTATGGATTGTACTACTTTCGATTAGATACCAGCAAATGAGGTGATGACTAATTTAAAAAGAATTAAATATCTAATATGGGGAATCAGAGGAGCTCCCCTCACTTACCAGACTGGGGCTACTTCAAATGAGCTTGGCATGGGAGCACTTGCTCCATGAGGGAAATCGTGTATTCGGGCTCTGCACTGAAGGAGTTACATTTTGGATGACAGTTGTCCCTTATTGGTGCCTTGGACTATGGGATGCTGTCCTTGAAGTTGGAGACTAAGCTGGAAAGAACTACCCACTCAGTAGGTACAAGAAGAACTGAGGAAAAGCAACTTCCTCTCTCTTTCTTAGAACATGTATCACTTGGGACTCAGGCAATCTGTCCCTTAAACATGCACAAAGGGAAGGAGAAGATTTCTCTCCTCCCCATCCTCCAGCAGCTATCATGTACTGCCACGATGAACTTGAGACTGGACCTCAAATCCCTGGTCATCTCCGATTTTTTTTTGTTTTCCTTTCCCTAAGCATAGATGTTCAAACAGTTATATGGGTAGAGTTGGTTGATTTACTCAGTTAAGTCACTCTACCCCACCACTAGGTGGTGCAGTGGATAAAGCACTGGGCTTGGAATTAGGAAGACTCATCTTCCTGAGTTCAAATCCAGCCTCAGACACTTCCTAGTTGTGTGACCCTGGGCAAGTCACTTCACCCTGTTTGCCTCAGTTTCCTCATCTGTAAAATGAGCTGGAGAAGGAAATGGCAAATCACTCCAGTATCTTTGCTAAGAAAATCCCAAATGGCGTCATGAGGAGTTGGACACAACTGACCAGACTAAACAACAAGTCCTACTTAAAGTAAGTGGTAACGTACCCTAGGACTTAACCAGATGAAATTAATCAATCAATCAATATCAAACTTAGGATTTAGTTTCAATTAATTATATATTTAGACTAAATGGAAAAGGTTCTTGGAACTTAAGGCCACAGAAATCTTATTCAACTAGACTGAGGAAATTTGGTTATGCCCTAGAGGTCATCTATGAATTATCTGTAAATTATCAACCAGTGTAATTTGAGAGGTACACTTGATACACAAAGTGTGTCATTCCTGTAAATCCCTTCAGAGGAAACCATCATGGGGGGGGGCGGTGAAGAAAGAGAGCCCTTGGCTTCAGTCTTGGTCTAGGTCTTCTCTCTTCACCCCTATCCTTGACCAGAGGAAGACCTCATAATTTTCAAAGAGTCCAGAAGATGTTGGATTTCCCATTTTTTCATCAGCATCCAGGCAGCAATCCAGATCAACTGGTGGCAACATCTGCATTGGAAGCCTGAACAGAATAGACATGGATTCATGGTTCCACTGAGCTTGTCAAAGAGACTATATCATATTTAAGGGAAACTTCTTGAGCACCCTACAAACAGAAGGAAAGGACTTTCAGCAACTAATGGTTGACATATGTCTCCTCTAAGCTTGCTTCTTTCCTCTAGATGCTCAATGTACTTGTGGGAAAGTGTCTCACAGACTTTTGAGAGGATGTTTCGTACCAACAGATGGCATTAAAGAATCACTCTGACTCATCAGGGGTACTTCTTCAATATTAAAGGAGAGATTCAGCCTTACTCTGGAGGACCTTGCAAGATGTGACTTGAAAGTAGAAGTTAGGATAAGGATGCTCAGAGCTTATTTGGGCTACACAATGACTCCAAGAGATGAACATTTCCAGCCACAGTGGCTGCCTCTTTAGTACAGTAGGTCAGGAATTTCTGAGTAGGTGCTTCCTACAATAATACCAATTCTCAGAGGAGAAAATGAGCAGCCAAAAAGCTAAAGCCCAAGTCATGCCCTGGCTTTCCAGGAGATCTGGACTTGTAAGTTGTGTAGGCAGTACATGTTAGAGGTGAAAGTGAAGGAGTTGTTTGTCAGTTTTACACAATGTAAGTATTTGATTGTACTTTTTTAGTCTTTTGTGTTTTGATCATTTCTTTTGTGGTGGAGGAAATAAATAGCTGTCCCATACCTATAATCTACTATTTTGCAGTGAATATTTTTCTAGAAGAGATTCTATCAATCCCTTTTGAAGCAAACCCAGACATGAATTAAGCTATATCGTTTGAACGTAGAGCTGGAATCTCTTATGGGAAAGGAGGGGGTAGGGTGGGACTCCCATGGGTTGTAGGTAATATCTCATAAGTAAATCACTAATTTATGCTAATAACATAAATACTAGATTTAAAGCTGGGAAAGACAGGAGATCTTATTAAGTCCAATCACTTCATCTTATTAGCCAGGTAACACAGTATCATTACAAGGTTAGACATGGAGTCAGGAAGTTCCAAGTCGGAATCCTGCCTCACACACTTACTAAGACAGATATATGACCTTGAAAGTCACTTTGACTTTCTTGGCCTCAGTTTCTTCATCTGTAAAATGGAACTAAAACTAGCACCAACCTCCTGCGATTATTGTGAGGCCCAAATAAGATAACCGTGTAAAGCACTGGGCAAACCTTGTTGCTGTCATTGTCTTTGTTATTATTGTCACTATGGTTAAGAAAAGTAAAATAACTTGTCCAAGGTCACCCAGTGAGTGAGAACCCAAGCCTTTTAACCCTTGGTCATATTACAAGGAAAGAAAACTATTAATAGGGGCAGCTAGGTGATGCAGTGGATAGAGCACCGGCCCTGGATTCAGGAGGACCTGAGTTCAAATCCAACCTCAGACACATACTTAGTAGCTGTGTGACCCTGGGCAAGTCACTTAAGGCCATTGCCTACCCAAAAAACAAAACAAAAAAAAACACATTAATACCATAAGAAGCCCAGCCCATGGGGTCCTCTGAAACATCCACACTAGGTCTCCAAGATGGCCTTGAGTTTTTTCACTCCCTGTGAAGGACTCCTGACCACAGAATTACAGAGAAAGACAAGAGAAGGCAAAAATACTGAGCCCAACTGCAGATTCTTGTGTGGATGCAAATTCCCTCCATCTGCCACGCCCTCCTTAGGAATTAAAACCAAGAAAATGCCTGCAGCCAGCTGGCTGATTCTAAGGTATTTCATCTAAGCTCACTGATTATGGAGTCATGGGCAGGTATTTGCTAATGCAACTATGAAATTTCATATTATTTGCCTTTCAAAGGGGATCTGTTAGCCTCTCTTTCCTCTTTTCCTGGACTACAAAAACATAGATTACATTTTAAAGACATAATGCACACACATACATATACACACCCACAGAGTGCCATAATGTGCGGAGTATTCGGTTATTCTGAATGTACCCAAGTCCTCTGCATTCAGCTCCTCACTAGGCAAATAGAAGCAGGGGGAGCTCTCCTAGAGTAGCTCTACAAAGGGGCTCAGTGTCTGCATCCTATGAGGAGTCAGTGCAGGAAAACAGTTCCTGGAATGGTGAAATAATTCATCTGTAAACGGATCCCACATCACTTCCACAGCGGCCACAGCCATAGAAGCTGGAGCCAGACAAGAGGCCAGGGAAGAGACTTCCCTAGAAGCTAGCCAGCAAGCCCAGCCACAGGCAGAGACGTTGGGACAGAAGACACATTCCAGTGGTTGGCATCTGGGCCGAGCAGCTGCCAAGCACACCCAGTGTGTGGCCATGGGTGTTGGCTTCTCTGTGAGAACAGGCTGAGGAGACAGCCAAGTAACCAGGGACCGGAGGAGGAGCTGGCGCCGGGTCGATGCAGAAACGGCACTTACGTGCCAGTTGGCTTTACAGGCAAAGCCCTCTTTACAGAGGGGCAAAATATTCATGGAGAAAGTGCTGTTCGGTATGCACATGCTCACACGTGGCTGCTTGTAGGCATGGTATGGCATCTCTCTCTAGGGGTGTGGGGTGGCTTGGCATCTTTGGGTGTCACTCCCGGGGTAATAAAAAAGAAGCATTTTGTGTTTGTGGACCAGAGCCCTTCATGTTTATGGGCCAGGTGAAAGGGAAACCCCAGCATCGCCACAAAGCTATTCCAAACCTGACATGGAATTACCCTACACGGAATTATTTTTTTTTTCTTTTTGGAAAAAACTTCAATCGAACATTTCGGTTTTGGAGTCTATGCTCCTCTGAGAAAGAATCCTTCTGGGGAATGCCATCTTTGCTGGTGACAATGCCCATTAGAATTTCAAAGCCTGATTTTTCCCATGGGGAAACTTCAGAAATCAGAAAACTTTGAAGTTTGCTGAGGAGGAGTTCTGTCAGGCATTTACTATTGATTCAGCTTTAAATTTTGCTTCATTCTAAGGCTAGTCTGGTCAAGCTAACAAAAAAAAAAAAGAAGTCCCTGCTTCTTCTAGGCCTACTTGACATCATCATATGAGGCCCTCCTGGAAGCAGCATTAAAGTGGCAGCTCCCACTGAGAAAGAGACAATAGCCCTGTTAGCTGAATGGGGATGCTGAAACAGAGAGAGACTTCACAACTGCCTTTTTTTTTTTTAATCCATTAAAAAAAAAAACACAAAACCTTACCTCTGTATTGCCTGTGAGGGAATATTTATTTAGCTTTCTGCACTGTGGGAAACAGGAGCTCTCTGATCTAAGAAGACCCAGACCGCCTTTAACAGAGGAGAGAAATCTGAAGCTGTGACACAGCCCAGCAAATTCATCCTTACAGGAAGGAAAGCCTCGGTTGTGAGTATCTTCATTGGAATGTGACTGAGGTGGCTTCTTAAATCCCACCTCCTGCAGGAAGCTTTTCCAGACTGAGTGGGTGGGGTAAGAAGATGCAATTTTTTGCTCAAAATTCTCTGTGGCAATCAGCCTTCCCCATGATACTGCCTTCATGTTTATTAAACTTTGATACATACACAGAAATGCACGTGCACACTAACCCAACAGGAGTCTTTACTTTGATAACCAGCTTACCATGTAGGGACCACTCATGATGAAAAGCATGTAGTTCACTTGATAGGGTGTGAGGATATGTCATTCTCCATGTGGAGAGGCTGAGAACTCCTGATGCACCTCAGAGAGACTGCTGGGGATGCAGAGACATTCTGTGACTGGTTCTGGTGTGCTAACCCCGTGGTTAAGAAGAGCCCATTTTGATTGGCATGGGGAGTTTCTCTCCACGTGGAAAGGGGACTTATGAGGCACTCTGGGTATTTACCAGACTCCCATTATGCATACAGTTGGGGTGGGTTTGGCAAATATTCATATATGATATATAAGATACACTTATATGTATCATGCTGCCGTAGAATATACCTGCATACCCTAATTTCCCTTTTTGAAACATTCTATAGTTTGTTAATGTCACTCTTAAACTGTTCTTGATCAATATAGTGGGCAGCTAGGTGGCACCATAGCCGTAGAGCTCTAGGCTGGGAGTCAGAAAGACTCATCTTCCTGAGTTCAAATCCAACCTCAGACACTTATTAGCTGTGTGACCCTGGGCAAGTCACTGTTTGCCTCAATTTCCTCATCTGTAAAATGACCCGGAGAAGGAAATGGCAAATCCTTCCCATATCTTTGCCAAGATAACCCCAAATGGCAACATGAAGAGTTGGAAATGACTGAACAACAACAGTTACTAGAACTGGGAGGTACATTAGAGGCTATATAGGCCAACTCCCTCATTTTACAGATAAGGAAACTGAGGCCCAGAGAAACACAGTCACTTGCCCAATGTCACTTGGCTAATAAACGTCAAAGGTGAGATTTGAACCCAGGTCCTCTGATCCCTGAACCAATGTTCCTCCCATTGTACCATGGTGTCTTCCATGGTCTAGTGTTCAAAATCCTTTGGTTTTGGACATAATAACCATAACAATAAGCTATAGTGCTCACTCTGTGCCAGGCACTGCGCAAAGTGCTTTACAAATATTGTCTCATTTGAGCCTCACAACAATCCTGTGAAAGAAGTGCTATTATGTTCCTCGTCTTACAGTTGAGGAAATCGAGGCAAACACGGTGAAGTGACTTGCCCAGGGTCACACAGCTAGTAAGTGTCTGAGGCTATATTTGAACTCAGGTCTTCTGACACCAGCGCTCTCTCTGCTGAGTCACCCAGCTGCTACCAGCTACGACTCCACCTAACTGTATTAAAATCTGAAGCTCATTTTCACAAAGCTTTTTATAAAGACTTTTGAAAATGCCTTGTTGAAGTTCAGATTTTTTGTGTTTTCAACATTTCCCTGACCTGAAGAAACGAGATTCCTTTGGCATCCCTTTTCCTTGGCTATGAGTGATTACTGTTTCTCTTCCTCCATGCTTACAAACAGATACTAATGGAGGGAAACAGTGAAATGAATCAACCAAAGTGCCTCTGGCACTCACCCCCTCATTTTACATATAAGGAAGTTGAGTCAAGAGAGGTCGAGTGATTTGCCCAAAGTCATACAGATAATAAGTATCAGAGGTAGATTTGAATCTAGGCGCTCAGACTTTAGTTGTTCAGTCGTTTTGTTGTGTCTGACTCTTCGTGACCCTATTTGGGGTTTTCTTTGCAAAGACACTAGAATGGTTTGCCATTTCCTTCTCCACCTCACTTTACAGACGAGGAAACTGAGGCAACAACAGGGTGAAGTGACTTGCCCAGGGTCACACAGCTGGTAAGTGTCTGAAGCCAGATTTGAACTCAGGAAGATGAGTCTCCCCAATTCCAGGCTCAGTGCTCTGTGCACTATGGCGCCACCTAGCTGCCCTAGAACCTAGAGTCAGTGCCATTTCCATCCTCCCTCCTTGTCCGTAGGGAATAAATAGGAAAAATAACCTGTTGGGTAGCAGTAATAAGCCAGCCTGGGATGAAATTATGCCATGATTGGAAATTTCACTAAGTGAGTAACTCACATAATTGAAAATTAGCTGTCTCTGTAGAGTGTATCTACACCATCTCTAGTTGTATCTCCATCGTGCATGGCCGGGTGCAGGGAGCTTAGGAAGCCCTTGTTGACATTGCCAAGGCATGGAAATGAAACTTTTTCAGACCTCTATTGGTGGTTCTCACTCTGGCTCCTGAAGTCCTTGGGGAAGGGCCAGCTCTACTGCTTAGAACTAGGGGATCCAGAATAAGCTGCATCATGGGGGATACTCTTGTCACCCCAGTCTTCTTACCATGAAGGTAGTGGAACGATAATTGCCAAGCTCATGGAGGCATTTAGGTGGGGAAGCGGATAGAGTGATAGGCCTGGAATTGGGAAAGTCTAAGCTTAAGTCTGGCCTAGACATTTACTAGTTGTATGACCCTGGGAAAGTCACAAGCCACTGAACTGTTTGCTTCAGTTTCCTCAACTGTGAAATGGAGATAATGACAGTGTGAGGATCCAAAAAGAGAATAATTATAATGTGCTTAGCACAGTGCCTGGTACGCAGCAGGCACTTAATAAATGCTTGTTGCTTTCCCTACCTTGAATTACACGTAACTATGTGTGTATGTGTGTGCATTTTAGAGAGGCACTATGGAGTTATAAAGGAAGGGGAAATTCCCATCCCAATGAGAGATTACAGAAGGCCCAGGCAGTTTCACTGAATCAACCAATCACCAATGTAAGCTAGGTGTGAAGAAGCCCTTAATTTAAGAGGATTCAAGTGTTTTGAGGGCGGCTAGGTGGAGCAGTTGATAGAGCCCCAAACCCAGGAGTCAGGAAGATCTGAGTTCAAATCCTACCTTGGACACTAGCTGTGTGACACTGGTTGAGTCATTTAATCCTCTTGCCTCAGTTTCCTCATCTGTAAAAAACTGGAGAAGGAAATGGCGAACCACTCCAGTGTCTTTGTCGAGAAAACCCCAAATGGGGTCATGGGGAATCAGATGCCACTGATAAACAACAAAAAGTGCTTTGATCATTGGATGAATACAGATGATGCCGCACAAAAAAAAAAAAATCCTGTGATATAAAACAGGGAAAAGGGTGGATTTAGAATCAGGAGGATGTAGGTTCCAAGCACAACTCTTCCGTGCGCTATCTGTGTAACTTCAGGCAAAGCTTTTATCCTTGCTGGGCCTCAGCTTCTCCATCTGTAAAATGAGGTCAGACTAATGTCCTTTCTAGTTCTAAATCTATGTGCCTGCCAGTGACTGTGAAGAGAAATTCCAGTGCCCATGTTGGGTAGACAAGGGACCCAGCAGTAATTTGTTTATCATGAGGGAGGGGCAGCATTCTGAAATTTCTAGCACTGCCAGAAACCAGCCCATCATAGTCAGGAATCTGCTGGAAGCAGAAGAATGAACCCCTTGACCACTAAGTTAGCGGACTGATGAGATCGGGGTCCTTGGTGCCTATTTCCTCTCCCTTTGTCTATCTCTGGGTCATGCCTGTCACTCAGGGGCCATGACTGTGCACTTAGAAAGGTCGATGACCCAGCAGAAAGGGCAGGCACAGCCTGGCCTAGCCTTTGCTGAGAGGCACAGCGTCCCCTTGCCTTTGTCTGTTGGCTTCCCAGCCTTCTGACAGAGTCAGAATGTAATTGTGTCTCCCACGGGGCCATGTCATTTCTAAACTGGAAACTTCTCTGCCTGAGGGACATTTGCAACCAGGAATCCCTAACTAGCAGCTTATTAAACAAACACCACCAGAGTTCTCGGCTTATCAAATTCTTTTCTCAGACTTTCCTCCTCTCAAAGTGTGCAAATAGGAAAGAATGTTGATTTGCTTCATTTTGCTATTTGCCAGCTGAAATTGTGAGTCGTCATGGGAGAGTGCTCACGGAGTTATTTGCAAGGCTGGTAATAATAGCAATAGCTGAGATTCATACAGCTCTTTAAAGTTTGCAAAACGCTTTACATATGCCATTCAGTGCTCACAACAACTTTGTGAGGTAGGTATTATTAGTAGTAGTATTGTCCCCACTCTACTAATAAAGAAACTGAGGCAGACAGAAGCCAAATGACTTGCCCAGGGTCACACAGCTACTAAGTATCTGAGGCATCATTTGACCAGCTCTTCTTGACTCCAGGCCCAGCACTGTATCCACTGTATCACCTAGCTCTTTGTTTTAGATTCATAAATATTTCCAAGTTTTACCTGGAGGGCATTTCCCAACTTTTTAATTGTCCACAATCCCTCACAAAAGGGGAACATGCATCCAAAAGGCGAAGAGCTCCCGGGCTAAGTTGTCCTAGGACGGAAGTCCCTTCCAACTCTTTCAATCTTGTCATTCTGTGAAAGAATAACAGACAAAACAGAGGGGTTACCTCTTTCCTTCCATTTCACAGCTTCTAGCAAGACCACACTTTAGTTGTTTTTTTTTTGTTTGTTTTGTTTTTTTTGGTTAGGCAATGGGGTTAAGTGACTTGTCCAGGATCACACAGCTAGGAAGTATCTGGGGCCAGATTTGAACTTGGGAAGAGGAGTCTTCCTGACTCCAGATGCAGCACTCTATCCACTGTGCCACCCAGTTGTCCCATTGTGGGTAATCTGGCCCAATCGAAATCTCTTCCATTTGGCTTTGGTAGCATTAACTGTTGGAGCTGGAACAGGTCTTCGAAGTCACATCTAGTCCAATTCTCTCAGCTGCTCAGAAGGATTAGAGAGCTAGGAGAGCCCTCACTCTTCCAGAGAGGAAAACTCAGGTCCAAGAGAATATGAATTCCTTGAGGACGAGGACAGTTATGTTTTGTGTCCGGATACCTTGCACCTACCAGGTATTTAAAAAGTGTTTCCGGAATGAAGGAATATGTCTAATATCCCCCAGGGAGTACAGAACAGGATCAGGATTTGAACTCTTGTCCTCTGACTCCAAATCTAGCATTCCTTACACCGAACCAGGCTCCCTGAGGCCCCAAGCTACTAGATCCAATATCCTCCCTAATACTAGGAGACCTGGGTCTAGGACATGGCTCTTGATTACCCATCCAATCATCTTTCCAACACATGAAGGTTCATCTTGATGTTACCTTCATGATTATGGTGGGGTTTTTTTTTTAAGGTTAATATAAATTTACCAATTTTACCTGGAAGGCATATCCCAATTTTTTAACTGGGCTACTCTCCCACCAAAGGCAGCTAGGTGGCCCCATCATGCACAGAGCCCTGGACCTGGAGTCAGGAAGACTCATCTTCATTAGTTCAAATCTGGCCTTAGACACTTACTAGCTGTGTGACCCTGGGCAAGTCACTTAACCCAGTTTGCTTCAGTTTCTTCACCTGTAAAAATGAGGTGGAGAAGGAAATGACAAACCACTCTAGCATCTCTGCCAAGAAAACCCCAAATGGGGTCATGAAGAGTCAGACACAGCTGGAATGACTGAACAACACCACTCTCCCTCCATTAAGAACAGGAACCTGTGATACGGCCTGAGAGAATCTGCAAGAGACTGGGAAGAAAGCATCTTTGTAATAGGGGGCTCACAACAGGGTTGTTTTTTTTTAAAATAATAACAATTTTATATATGATTACGTCTGTTATATGGAAAGCTTAATCTTTGGGAAAGACTGAGCAGCTGCTATTTTCCCTCTCCAATGAAGTCTGAACCAGAGGAAATGAGATTAAGCTGTACCAGGAGGGATTTAGATTTGATAAGAGGAAGAACTTCCTGACTGGGGTAGCTGTGCAATACTGAGACAGACTGCCCTAGGGAGGTTGTATGATGTCTTTCCTTGAGGTCTTTAAAAGCAGGGTAGATCAGCATCTGTCTGCTTGAGTTATGGTCTCTCTTCGAGGCAGGGAGACAGACTAGAATCCTTTGACTAAATCCAAACTTCACAGAACAGATCCCTTTAATGAAAAGATTTGTTCTATGAAGTTTGGATTAAGTCAAAGGGCCACACTTGAGGACCTAGAGGGCCACATGTGACCTTGAGCCCACAGGACTAGATGATTTGCCAAGGTTCCTTCCAATCCCAGATTTCAATGATTTGATAAAGAAACATGGGGTAGTTTTGGGATGGGAAGTGAAGATGTAGAATGGGGGCTGGGGGCGGGGAGACCAGGCACTAGGAAGCACCTCCTTTTTGCCTTCACGACAACTACCACCACAACCACAAAAACAACAACAGTGCTGTGTGTATGTTGGACAGGAGAGGAGGCAGGTGTCTGCTGATGAGCTAATGTCATAACACAATGTTCAGTGAACTTTTCTGTAGTTCGCTAGCAAAGATGGGGCTGAGGGGTTAATGCATAAGGAAGATAAGAATGAAAAATGTTAAGTGATGCTGACACCTAGTGGAGATGAATTGCTTCTTCATTTCAAGTCAACAAACATTTATTAAATGTTGAATATGGACAAGACCATTGTGCGGGGTAATAGGAATAGAAAAAAGAAAAAATCACACAGTCCCTATTTTCAAGAGGTTTACAGTTTACTGGGATGATACACCATGCGTAAGTCTAAAACAAGATAAGGTATGACGAAAGGTAAGATCTAGGCAAAATACTCTAGGAAAATTTAAGATGGAGAGATTTTCAGCACAGGGATAAGGGATGGCATCCCAGAGGAAGTAATCCCCAGACTTCTTGTAAGAAGATAAGGATTCTGTAAGGAAGTGGTGAGACCCACAAAAGGTTAAGAGGCTGAGGCCTACAGGATATTAGATGGTTCCCATCAAAATAATAATAATAGCAATAAATAGTCAGCATTTGTGTAGGTTGTTAAGGTTTGCAAGATGCTTTTCAAATATCTCATTTAATATTTGGAGGATATACTCTATACCAGGGGTGGAGAACCTGCAACCTCAAGGCCACACGCGGCCCTCTAAGTCCTTAAGTGCCGCCCTTTGGCTGAATCCAAACTTCACAGAACAAATCTCCTTAATAAAAGGATTTGTTCTGTAAAACTTGGACTCAGTCAAAAGTCTGCACCCAAGGACATAGAGGGCCACATGTGTCCTTGAGGCTGTAGGTTCCCCACCCTGTCTACACTATATTTGGAAGATATATTCAATCATGGACAAGTGTCTCACAGAACAAGAAGTTAACATCTCACTTACATCACTTCTGGCTCCCAAGCCAATGTGGATGATGTGTTGTAGCCTATATAAAACCACCATTTGTCTTCCCATCACCTTTGGGGCCACCTTCAATTTTGGTTGCCCAGCAACTGTTCCCTGTTTTGTGATTTACGTAGTGTCATATAGTATCAACAGGGATGATGATCATCAGGTGATGAAAAAACGAGTTTTTGATGTCAGCTTGGGGTTGTTGAGAGTGTTACGTGGTTCCCCGAGTACAATTCAGCCTGCTCTCTTCCTCCTGTTCAGTCCTGGTTTTTGTTTATCATCAGTTTTTTAAATTTCTGTCCAGAATCCATTCAGTGGTGTTCGAACTCCATGAACTGCCCATCTGGACGCATATCATAGTATAGCAGTCTAGAGGACCAAATGAAGAGTGTGTGGAAAATAAGAATTTTTCATTCATTTGGTTTTTTGTGTAAATTATTAGACCAATTGTTATTGAGGGTTCATAGATCCCATTGAGGATGCCCTGCAGCATCATAAGGCTTGATGCAATCATCACATTGTCATCCACAAGCCAGAGAGGATATGGAAGACCTTATCATCTACTGGGTATCTCTCTTCCATTTATACTCCACAAGAACATTGAGCACCTTTGGTGAGTGTGTGTATATGCGTATATGTGTGTGTATATGTATGTAAGCATGAATGCATATGTATGTGTATGTGTATACATGTGTATGTATATACGTGTGTGTTTTATACCTTCTTTGATAGAAAATTATAATCTGATTATCACTGAACAACGTTATCTCTGGGATCACGCCAATCAAGGAATTCTGTATGATCTTGACAAATGCATGGGATATATCTTATTGGAGGAAAACCTGTAAGCCTGTACATTACTCCATCAAATAAAATATCTTTCTTAAATAATAAATGCAGTGAGATCTCATACTTTTCTATACCTTTCTTTCAATCGTGTGACTAAAGATGTTGTTTCTTGTAAAAAAAATCTGTGAAAACCTGGATTTCTCCCTTCTTACCTTTTCATCAACATATTTTCTCTTCTCCAAAGAATTTTATGGGGATGATTAAGTAGACTTATGGCTCAGTGGTTATTTGTGTCCTCTGGATTTCCCTTTTTGGATTTCAGCCATTTGGTGTCGTCTCCCCTTTGAGATATCTTGAAAATTGATCCCTTGGTGGTTTCGAAATTGTATCACCCTCAGCACAGATTTCTTCCAGATGTACTTGATCTTCTCCAGTTACTCTTCCTGACTTCATTTTATTAAATGACATTTCCACTTCCTTACATATGTAACCTGGGCTATTGCTTGCCCCGTTATCTCTTTGAATTATTACTCCTGAGCTTGGGGTGAAATGATGAGAAAGAGAGAGAGACAGAGGAAGACACAGAGAGAGATACAGATAGAGACAAAGACACATGATGCAGAGAAAGAGAGAGACAGAGAAGAGACAGACTAGTGGAGTAATTTCTCGTGATCTTGGCCATTGAGAATAACTGTCCCTCCCCTCCTCATAGAGAGGAATGAATCTACTTTGTAATAGAGAAGAAGCCACATGATAGGAGAAATAAGGACATGATATGAATCTGGTGTCATCCATCCTGGGTAGGCTTCCTCTCTTCTTTACAGCCCTCTCAGTTGTACTTACTCCCTGGTTGTCATGAGAGTGATGAGAGCAAGCTACTGGTGACCAGGGCTGCATGGAAAAAGCTCTGAGAACAAGACCAGTGTTGCTATGAAACCAGTGCACCTAGAAAATGAAATCCCCATCTATTTTGAATTGTGCTAGATTGGTGAGCCGGGGGAAACTGATTTTCCTCACTGTCTTCCTTTCTTTCCTTTGTTTCTAGTCTATGATCCTGAGATGAGGTGCAGACAATTCCTTCCTTTATTTTCTCATGAGCACAAGCATGAGAATATAGGAATATTCTTTTCTGTGTTAGAATGTGGTTAGGAGGCCTTCTCCCAACATACTCCTGAGAATCTGGGAGGGTAGCCCAGGATTGGAAAGGAAATGGGTCTGATCTATTTCCTTTCCATTTTATCGTCTGTATAATAAACTATGTGATCACAGTCTGTGAGTCAACTAACATTTATTAAGTGCCTACTATGTGCCAGGCACTGTGCTAAGTGCCAGGGTTATAAAGAAGAGCAAAAGATAGCTCCTGATCTCCAGGAGTTCACAGTCTAATGGGGAATAGAACATGCAAATAACTATGTACAAGCAAGATACAGACAGGATAAATTTTTGGTAATCTCAGAGAAAAGTATTAAGATTAAGGAGAACCGGGAAGGGAATCTTACAGAAGATGGGACTTTAACTGAGATGAAGAGGGAGAGAATTCTAGGCATAAAGGACAGCCAGTCAAAATGCTCAGACTAGAGATATTGAATGTCTTGTGTGAAAGTCAGCAAGGAAACCAGAGTTACTGGATCACAGAGTAAGAAGAGGAGAGTAAGATTTAAGAAGAGTGAAAATATAGGAAGGGTCCCAGTTATGAAGGACATTAAAAGCCAAACAAAGGATTTTATATTTGATCATGGAAGTGACGGGATGCCACTATAGTAGCTAGCACCTAGCATAGTGCCTGGCATATAGTGAGAACTTAATAAATGCTTATTGACTGACCGACCACTGGAGTCCTGAGTTTTAGGAAGATCAATTTGACAGCTAAGTGGAGGATTGATTGGAGTGGGAGAAATTTTGGGTAGCATGTTAAATAAACTTCATCACAGCATATTAAGTAAATCAGTCCTGTGAATTCAGGAAGTTTGGAATATAGAAAGGGGAGCTCTGTCTGGACTTGGGTCTCATGAGCTAAATATAGACAGTAGATATTGTATTTTACTATATTAAGCAATACTCCATCTCATCATTTAGATTGACTTTAGATCTGGTTTGTGGTGAGCCTACGGATTTGGCAGGCTGAGTATCATATGTAGTAGCTAGGAGCAGCCTCTTGGGAAAGTTATCCTACACATAATTAGAGAGATAGTGACAAGGCCACTGGGCTGGTGAATCAGTAATAGAGTCACCTGGTGGCCAATTTAGGCACTGTGCTCCTCACTGGATGATTTATATTGTCTTTCTGTAGGCATAAAAAAAGTAGCATTGATGTCTTACAGCCTAAAAGCCTCCAGCTGAAAATCAGGGAATCACAAAACTAGCAAATTGGACACTAAGGTGTTAGAGTCCAAAAGTTACGGTCTGAATAGATCACTATAGAAATATGTACAAATGTGTTACATTTTCCTATTTGTCATCCTCCTTCTTGTTTCTTTTATAGATGCCCTGAGAATGACCGGTCTCACCTGGCTTCCTGCAAACTCTCATTTTTCTTCACTTCTCTTTGTTGTTTTGTAAAGTGATGCTGCTTATAAATTTGTACTATTCGCCTCTATACTGTTTTACATATGGTCTGTATTCTAAAGCAATACTTCTTTGCCTAGGGTCCATGAACTTGTTTTTTTATTGGAGGGGGAGGTATAGGGATGTTCAGGGAAGACCTGTACCTCTGGCATGAGAGCTTCTGGGCCCTTTTCAGGGCTGCTCTCCATCTTTGGTGTCTACTTGATTCACCCAACTCTCCCCCGTGGCTCCAGGAAACTGTAGTATGCACAGTAACCAGACCCTGGCAAACTGTTTAAGCAGATGGGGTAAACTAGGTTGAGGGTAACCGAGGGGTCTCAAAACCATCAGTGAGTTAGGGGGTATCTACTCCAAGCATGTGAAGACTTACCCTGTTGAAATGGGCAGATGAGAACAATTTTTTTCAATGGCCATGAAAGTGGCTGAAGCAGGAGCCATGGAGCCCTTAGAGCTTGCTCAGATATTGAAGACCCCAAAGTGATCCACTGCATTCCAGGTGATCACCAGTCCTCTTGACTTTTGTGTTGCTGTTGGACTTTGATGACTGTGGAAGAGAGGGTGAGGCTAATGACTTTGAGCAACTTTGCCTCATTTAAATTCAATTTATCCTTGTGTCAAAAGGCATCATCCATATGGAAGATCATGGCAACCTTTGGTTGCCTGAAGGAATTCATCAATATTGTATGCCTGTTCCATGATGGTATGCTTGCATGGATTCTGAATAATGGATGATGCTCTCAAGCTTTCTTAGTCACCAGTGGAGAGAAGCAGGTCTGTGTGCTTGCTCCCATGCTTTTTAGTATGATGTTTTCAGCAATGTTGTCAGATGCCTTTAATGAGGACAAAAATGGTATCCAGGTCAGTTATGCACTGATAGTAAATTAGTTAACTTGAGAAGGCTACAAGCCAAGGCTAAAGTGGAGGGAGAATTGGTGCCTGACTTTTTTTTGTTCTTAGATGATTGTGCACTCAGTGAAGGCTCTGAGACTGAGATGCAACAGAGTATGGATCAATTCTCTGCCACTTGTGCTAATTTTGGCCTGACAATTAACACCAAGAAAACAGAGGTCCTCTAGCATTGCACTAACCATATGTGGAACCATTGGTTACATCAAATTGAGAGATTTTGAATGTTACGGATAAGTTCACTTACCTTGGTAGTACACTTTCCAGGGATGTAATAAATGATAAAATAAATGATGAGGTTAATGCATGCACTGCCAGAGCTATCTCAGTGTTTGAGAGGCTCTGAAGGAAAGTGTGGGAGAGGAGGTATTAGGCTGCCTACCAAACTGAAAGTCTACAGAGCCATTGTGCTGACCTCATTGTTGCATGCCTGGGAAGACTAAACAGTATACCAGTGCCATGCCAGGAAATTAAATTGCTTCCCTGCGAATCTTGGGAAGATTCTGAAGACCACCTAACAAGATAAGGTGCCAGATACTGAGGTCTTTTCTCAAGCTGAACTACCAAGCATCCAAACTCTACTGCAGAGAGCATAACTCTGATGGGCCAGCCACATTGTTTCAAATACCAAATGTATATTTGCCTAAAAGATTATTTTACAGAGAATTCATGCAAGGTAAACACTCACATGGGGTCAGACAAGGCAATACAAGGACATTCTCAAGGTCTCTCTGAAGAACGTTAGCATTAAGTCTGAGACCTGAGACATTGGCACAGGACTGCCCAGCATGGTGTGCTTGCTTCAAAGAAGGTTCTATGCTCTATGAGCAAAGCAAAACTGCAGTAGCTCAAAAGAAACATTAGAAGTACTTAGAAACATCAATAGTCCAAATGTTCATATGGACTATTTGTGCCCAACCTATGGTAGAAACTTCCAAGCTCGTCTTAGTCTGATCAGTTGCAGTTGGACATGCTGTACCTTGACCTGACATAGTGATGTCATGTTGGTCCTCTCTGATGAAGGACAACAAGCAGATGGACTTGTTTTTCAAAAGTGTTTTGATAGCCATATTTCAATATAATTGGTTTCTATTGTAATTCTATGTATTTTCTTTTATGCATTTCAAAATGATATTCTCAGAAGGGGTCCATAGGCTTAATCAGAGGGAACTATATCAGAAAAAAAGCAGTTAAGAGACCCTATTTTGAAGCATTATTGCTTATGGCTCCTTGCACTTAGCAAGGAGATCCAGTTTTTATTGGTTGAGGTGTTTCTGGGCTCTTTGGTTCTCTTTGTTGTGATAATTGCTTACATCAGTTAAACTTCAATAAGAAATGTTGGCATAGGACTATAATCCTCAATACTGGGGCAGACTGAGGATGGGGGACTACATGAGCCCAGGATTACTGAGCTGCAGTAGGGCTAAAGCATATCAGGTGTCCACAGGAAGTCCAACACCAGGACAGTGATTCATCAGGAGCAGGGAGACCACCAGGCTGCCTAAGGAAGGGCAAACTGGCTCAGGTTGGAAACAGAGTAGGTCATACCTTCAGGACTAATCAGTGGCATGATAAGGGCTCTTAAGTTGCCACTACCCTTCTTTCTTTCTTTCTTTTTCTTTCTTTCTTTTTGCTTTCTTTTTCTTTCTTTCTTTCTTTCTTCCTTTCTTCCTCTTTCTTTCTTTCTTTCTTTCTTTCTTTCTTTCCTTCTTTCTTTCTTTCTTTCTTTCTTTCTTTCTTTCTTTCTTTCTTTC
>NW_020945237.1:915663-925574 GCF_900497805.2 Vombatus ursinus | reverse complement strand
TTTCTTTCTTTCTTTCTTTCTTTCTTTCTTTCTTTCTTTCTTTCTTTTTCTTTCCTAGTGAGGCAATTGGGGTTAAATGACTTGCCCAGGGTCACACAGCTAGTAAGTGTCAAGTGTCTGGTCTGAGATCACATTTGAACTCAGCTCCTCCTGACTCCAGGGCCAGTGCTCTATTCACTGCGCCATCTAGCTGTCCCACCACTACACTTCTTGTCTGGGCAAAATAAGGTGACCCAATTTCAAAAAGTTAAGAGAAGGGGAAGAGAGAGGAGGACAGGGGAAGGGAGAAAAAGGAATAAAGAGTGATAATCAAAGTTAATGCTCTTATCATTTTCCCATTTTTTTTTAGTGCCAATGACTTACTTGCATATGTCATTCCAGAGTTGTGGCAATAGCACATATTGTCATTTTCTCATATTTATCTGTTCTTATAATTTTGTGTTGACTTTGATCATTCTAACTCAGTCATTAATCCTCTCCTCACTGTAAATTTCATTTCTGTGATGTTGTTTGACAATTATCCAATTCCCTCCAACTCTTTTTTTTTTTTTTTTGCTTTTTAATGAGGCAATAGGGGTTAAGTGACTTGCCCAGGGTCAGACAACTAGTAGGTGTCATGTGTCTGAGGCCGGATTTGAATTCAGGTCCTCCTGACTCCAAGGCCAGAGCTCTATATACTGTGCCACCTAGCTGCCCCCAACTCTTTTCTTGAAGAAAGTATCAATGGTGTACAGACTTCTGACTTCTAAGTCATCTACTAGCATTTTACCTCTTTCATTTTTTAATACTGAACCATATTTTCCAGTGTATTCCTCCACCATCCTCCCCTCTGCCTGCATCAAGTAACTGAACATTAAGATTTTACTTGGTTGGAATATCTTGTCAATTATCTCAGATCCTAAACTGAATAGTTTGTGAAATAATACTGGCAGGACACGTAATTTGAATGGAAAAAAAAATCTCCTTTATACATTTACGTATAATTTCCTCCAATAGAATGAAAGCACTTTGGGAGTTATTCAGTCATTTCAGTCATGTCCAATTCTTTGGGACCCCATTTGGGGTTTTCTTGGCAAAGATACTGGAGCGATTTGCCATTTCCTTGTCCAGATCATTTTACAGAGGAAGAAACTGAGGCAAACAGTGTTAAGTGACTTGTCCAGGGTCATACAGCTAGTAAGTGTTTGAGGCCTGATTCGAACTCAGGAAGACTCCTCTTCCTGACTCCAAGCCCAGTGCTCTATCCACTGAGCCACCTAACTGCCTCCTTTGGGAGTAGGACTATTTAGTTATTGTCTTCATATCCTCAGTACCTAGCACAGAACCTGGCTACAAGAGGCACTTAATAAATTATTGTTCGTTGATTGTATTCTCAGTGCCCAGTACAGTTCCTGGCACATAGTAGGCACTTGACAAATGTTTATTGGTTGATTGATTTGTAATCATACCTGCAATTGTTTAATGTATTTTATTGAAAAGCCAAATTCTCCACTGCAGTCAACAAACATTAATTAAGTGCTTACTGTGTAAGACAGCTGGATGGTTCAGTGGATAGAGTGCTGGGCCAGGAGTTAAGAATACCTGAGTTTAAATCCAGCTTCAGATGCTCACTAGCTGTGTGACCCTAGGTGAATCACTTAACCGTCGTTTGTCTAACCCACTGGCGAAGCAAATGGCAAACCGCACCAGTACCTTTGACAAGAGAACCCCATATGGGGTCACAGAGTCCAACACAACCGGAGAACAAATGTGCCCAGGACTATTCAATGTCAATGGAAGGAAATCCCAGAAGGAAGAAACTTCGTAGTGTGGATGACCGAGAAAGGCCTCCTGCAGAAGGTGGTATTTGAGCTAAATCTAAACTGTCAGTCAGCTAGCATTTATTAAGCACCTGCTAGGTGCCGAGCACAGTGCTAAGCACTGAGGATAAAGAGAAAAGCCGAAATCAAAAAGTCCCTGCTCTCAAAAGCCACGTATGCTCAGAAGTGTTTTCCACATTCATTTTTACTAAGTACGTTGTGTTGTGTATCTGCTTCCTGAAAGGACTTCTTTCTGGTGGGAGCAGCCAACTAGCCCTTGGCCCCCCCCCCCCACCCCGCTGTGCACCACCACCATGTGGCACTAGGGCTCCTCTGTGGGGAGTCCCACTCTGCCCCTTCTGTGCATAGGGCACATAGTAGGTGTCTAATAAATGCTTGTTGACAGACTAGTGGTGGTGGTGGTGGTGGTGGTGGTAGCAGGGCCTAGAAGGGAGGAGAAGGGGCTGCCAGCATTCTAGACAAATGTAGCCAAAGACTTAGACATTTTGCTGGTTCTTGACAAACATGAAATCTTTCCCAGTCCCCTCCAATGCTACTAGCAACCCATCGTTTAACTATACGGTTGTCTTGGTGCTGCCATTAGGGTCTTGATTCACAGAATGCTGCCATCTCAGAAAGACTGGGATTCCTTGAGCATGGGTCTGCACGTGACTCTCTATCTCCTCACTCTTCCCTGGCTGTCCCTTGTACCTAAAATGCTCTCTGCCTGGTGACTTCTCAGCTCAGATCCCACCATCTGCAGGAAGCCTTTCCCAATCTCCCTCAATTCTAGTGTTTTCTTGCTGAGTTAATTTTCCATTTATACTGTGTATCTCTTGTTTATACCTAGCTATTTACGTCATCTCCCTTATTAGAATGTGAGGTCCCTAACGGCAAGGACTGTTCCGTGCCTTTTTCTGTCTCCCCATTGCTTAGCTCTGTGCCCAGCACATAGCAAGAACTTAATAAATGTTTGTTGACTGACTGGTTGATTAGCATGCATTGATACTCTTTCTGATATTGAGTGAAGACAAATAATAATCCTAACTAGCCGCTAGGAGGCAGTGTAGGACTTCTCAATGCAGTGGGTTAACAACTTTACCTCAAATATTACCTACAAGGTAATCAATCAATCATCAATCAACTAGCATTTATTAAGTACCTACTATGCTCCCGGTATACTGTGCTTAGTACTGGGGATAAAATACAAAAGTGAGAGTCTCAGCCCTCAAAGAGTTTACATAGGGGGACGCCAGTCTGTGGAAAGACGCAATCAGGGTAAAGAAGTTTAGGTCTAGGCAGTCACAGAAATTATAAGAGGAATCACAATGCAGGGGATTGATTTCTAGTAGCATTATTAATTTCATTTTAGTTTCCAGAGCAAGATTTGGCAGTAAGTTGAGAGAGGAAGTGAGAGGGCAGGGCATGGCCAAGAATAAGGCAGGCATCCTGCAGCAGCCGTGAAAATGGCAGGACACCCATCGATGCCCATTCTGAGAAGGCCTTGCTGTCCTGGTGGGTGGCAGGATGGAGTATAAAGTATGGTCTGGGGCTACCTAATATAATGACTTAGGTGAATTTTCATGATAGCCAGGGCACTGTGCTGGAGAAAGTGGGTAATGCAAAGAAGCATAAGACTTACTGCTTGCCCTTGTGGAATTTCCAGTGTAGTTAGAGATGTAAAATATAGGACAGAGAGGCATAGAAATCTGCAGCTAGAGGAGATCTTATCTCAGGTTGTGAGTAACTTCTGTATACCTATAGTAACTGCAATAATATAGTAAATGACAGTCCAACATCGCAACAGGGAAAACGTTCCTCCTAATGAACTGTTGCTGTGACCATTTCCTAATTTCACTTGCCGATGAAATGTTTTTTTCATAAATACAGAATGTGTAAAAAGATAGTTTCATGGAATCTCTACTTGGCATTTGATTCATTACCCTGAAGACATGGAGGCGTTGAGATTGTAACTGAGCAACAATATTATTCTAGCTTCTTTTCCCACAGCAGGTTCATGGTCAGACCAAACCCACCCACTCACCCACAACACAACCCTGAAATTAGGCAGTCTGCACTTCTCAAGGGTCCATATCAAACAGATGTGATGGCTTGTATAACCTTGAAGAGTATGACGATTTCCAAAAATGGAATGCATTTTGTGGTTTTGAGACTGAAAGAGATCTCAGAGATTTTACAATCCAGAGATGTCAAATATGCCACAACACTGAGTGTTGCATTCCTGAGGGCAGTCCAAATCAGTGTAGAATGTAATTGAGAAATATTTAACAAAATAAATAAAGATACGATAAACCTAGATAATGCTGAACATAGGTATTCCTAAGTACAGGTTTTCATTGTTGTTCAGCTGTTCTTTAGCTGTGCCCAAATCTTTATGACTCCATTTGAAATCTTCCTGGCAAAGATACTGGAGTGGTTTGGCATTTCCTTCTCCAGCTCATTTTACAGATGAGGAAACTGAGGCAAACAGGGTTAAGGATCTTGCCCAGGGTCAATATCGCTACTAAGTGTCTGAAGTCACATATGAACTCAGGAAGATGGGTCTTCCTGACTCTTAGGCCTGGCACTCTCTGCACTATGGCACCACCTAGCTGCCCTAATATATAGTTTAGTGGCCTCCATTTCTATCTGAGTTTGACACCACCATTCTCAGTCAACCTGCTTGTTTGACAAATGAAGTAGCTGAAGCCAGAGAGCTTAATTAACTTGCCGAAGACCACGTTGGTAGGAGGCAGAAGAGTCACAACTTGACCCCATCTCCTCCAACAACAAACCTAGAGTTATTTTCTAGAGTGCTATTTATTCTGCATATCTATTGAGATGACATCAACAGCCAACAGGCATTACTACTACGTGCCGGGCACTCTGCTAGATTCCAGGAATACAAAGAAACATGAAACAACCCCTTCCTTCTAGGAGCTTCCCTTCTATAGAGAGACTACATTTACATGTATAAGTCTATACAGAATAAACGTGTAGTCTATTAGGGAAGGAAGGAAGGCACTAGCCCTGGCAGTGGCAGTGGCGATCAGGAGACGTCTCCTACAGAAAGTAGAGAAAGATGCTATCTGCATCCAGAGAAAGAACCAATAAATAGAAATATGCATAGAATAATTTTACTATATATATGTATATGTGTGTGCATGTATACACCTATTTGTGTCTAATGGTAGCCATCTCTAGTGAGGGGGAGAGAGAAAAAAAGAGGAAAAAAAGAAATTTATATGATAACCTTATTGTATATTTGGAGGGAATAGTGAGTTATACATGGTACATCTGCAGTTTCATGTACAATCATTTTTTTTATTGTACTCTGTTATGGAAATGCTTGTTTTGTTCCATGAATTGAAAATAAAATAAATTTGTAATGCTAAGGAAAAAAAGTAGAGCTTGAGTTGTGTCAGTGATGAGGAGGGAGAGAAAACTTTGGGTTGTAGCACATAAAATCAGTGCCTATGAAGATGTCTTGGAAATTGCAAAGCCAAGCATGTTTTAAAAATATTTTTTATAACTTGATGTATTTGGAAGCAAAGCCTTTTTCAATTGTTATTATATATTTAGAGAGAAAATTCACTTAATTCTTTTCCTATCAATAAGTAAAGCATAAAATTATTTTCCCTTAAGAAGTGAGCAATTCTTATGAGTTTCATTGAGTTTTAATCATATTTTTCATTAGTTGAAATACAGTGATATTCACAAATGAAAATTTAAATGAGAGTTATATCACAGAGTAAGCTCACATCAGAATTCAAAGGTACTGTGTTTCCTTTCACATGACTAATAAAGAAATATGTTTGCATGATTACACATACACACACATATAAAGCTATATCAAATTGCTTACTGTGTCAGGGAGGGGGGAGATAAAGGAGGGAGCCAGAAAATTTGGAATTCAAATTTATTGAAATGAATGTAAAAAAAATTGTCTTTCCAAGTAATTGGAGAAAAAAATAAAATATTATTTAAAAAAAACCAAAAAAACAAAACAAGAAAAAAAGAATCCCAAAGTATGTCAGAGGCCTTCTACTCCAACCAATATTTGAAAAAAAAGTCTCTTTTTATTATGGCCAACAATCAGCTACCCAATATTTTCTTGAAGCCCATTTTCTTGAATACTCCTTTCCAAGGTAGTTCATTCCACTTTGTAATGGCCTTATCTGAAAGCACAATTCTACTTTAAAAAAATGAAGAAATAAGCTGAGAATTGGTAGATAGAAATAAAAAGGTTCAGTACAATGACAGATTGGAATTAAATTTTGTTTCCTTATTCCCCTTGGAAACCACTGCTGTCTTTTCACATTTGCTACCTTAAACAGTATTTGTCTTCTTTATTTCTGGTTTTGTTTTGATTTCTTTAATTGAGCTTTGGCTTGGCATGCTCTTGCCATTGGTATATCTTTATGAAGATCGCTGATTAGGTAAATGAGATGAAGGTGTGCAAATTGCCTCGTTAAGTTGTTTATCCTTAGGTCTGGAGAAAAAAAAAACCCAACAACTCTCCAATTCATAATTTCTGAAAATGCAATCTGAAAGGAAGGGCAGAGACTTTAATAATTAGAGAAACATTAATTGCTCGTGAGTAGGTCAAACCAATATGATAAAAATGACAATACTCCCTACATGTTTTTGAAATTTTATTAGTGTGTTTTGGTTTTACATTACAAAAATTTATTATCACCTTCAGTCTGTGAGAGGTTTCTTGCAACAGAGTAAACATTAAGTCAGACTAATAATACAGTGATCTCATCTGAAAGTACATAAGACTAGCACCTCTGGTGTGAGAGCTTGCTGAGCCCTTTTCAGGGCAGCTCACCCAACTTGGGTATCCACTTGCCACCAAACTTGGTGCCACTCATGGCACCAAGAAGCTGTAGTATGTGCAGCAACTATACTCCATTAAGCTGTCTTGGCAGATGGATTAAACCAGATTGAGGGTGACCAACAGTCCTCAAACTCATTAGTCAGTTAGGGGGATGTCTACCCTAAGCATGTAAAAATTAAAAAAAAAAAGGAAAATGTCAAATGCTGGAGGAGCTGTGGTAACAGGTACATTGATGCACTGTTGGTGGAGCTGTGAATTGGTCTTGCCATTCTGGGTTTTTTTTTGTTTGTTTTTTAGGCAATTGGGGTTAAATGACTTGCCCAGGGTCACACAGCTAGTAAGTGTCAAGTGTTTGGTCTGAGGACAGATTTGAACTCAGGTACTCCTGACTTCAGGGCAGTTGCTCTATCCACTTCACCACCTAGCTGCCCCATTGGTCTTGCCATTCTGGAAAGCAATTTGGAATTATGCCTAGAAAATTATCCAACTTGTGTGTATCCTTTGTCTCAGCTATACCACTACTATTCCTATATCTCAAAGAAACCAAAGAAAGAGGGAAAGGATTTATCTCAACAAAAATCTTTATAGCAGCTTTTTTTTGTGGTAGCCAAAAATTGAAAATTAATGGGATATGCTCCTGTTGGAGAATAGCTAAATAAATTTTAGTATATGAACATAACGGAATATTGTTGTGCCATAAGAAATGATGGAATGGACAATTTCAAATGCAAGTAGGAAGACTTCTATGAACTGATGCAGAGTGAAGTAAGAACTAGGAGAAAATCTCTACAATAATAGCAACCTTACAGAGAAAAACGACTCTGCAAGACTTTAGAACACTGATCAAGATAATAATAAACCAGGAGTCCAAAAGAAGGAAGATGAAACATGTTACTCATCTTCTGATAAAAAAAAGTCATCAACTTCAAAAGCAGAGACTTACATTTTCAGACATAGCCAATGTGGGGATTTGTTTTGACAGATTATAGAGGTATTCATTGAGGGCTTTATTGGGGGCAGGGAAGATTAATTTGTTCAATGGAGGGAGAAAGCTTACGAAAGGGCTGAATACTAAAAAATTTGCTCATTAACTGAAAATTTTTAAATTAAAGTTAAAAAGGGAGAAATAAGCCCCAGTATAATAATGCAAACATAGAAGGCTGCAAATTTCCTAAATCTTTCTACCTCTTTGGCTCCCATCCAATATTGGGAGATTCCCCTTGACAGTGGTAAGAAAAGGATCACCATGGAAAATTGCCAACAAGTCAAATCAGACCCAAGCAACTTTGCTATGAAATGAACCAGCACAGAAACTCCCAGATCGGGGTTTCAAGGTTTTGGGATGGCAATAGAGAATGCTGTGACCCTCTTTGTTGTTTGTCTTTCATACTGGAAGAGGACTGAATAACATCATGATTTGGGGGTCGAGATGCAATGTGTTCAACAGTGAGCTAGTTCCGCCAGTGTGTGTGTCAACCTTATCATCTATGTGTACAGCCCTGGAAAGTATATTGCCAGGTAAACAAACTTATCCACAGCATTCTCCGTTTGCTGTAATCAATGATTCCATAGAGGCCAAGGGAGCAAGACTTAGGGCCCACCATGGCAAGCAATCCTCAGGCCACAAGCCAGTAGGAAGTTGATAGGGGTGTCTTCTAGCAAACAATGGTCAATAGCTTCTAAATAAACAGACTGGAGGAAACATTTCTACTTTGCAATGGTTTATTAGTGATCATATACAATGCGAGTCCACTGATATTTCTTCTATCTCAATCAAGAGTGAAATCAAGGCATGACTCATAATAAGGTTCATCCTAAAACAAGACTTAGCATATATTAGATGTTGCACTTAGGATTTAATATTTCTGAGTTCACTTTTTTGGGGGGGGGGGGTGTAGTTTGGCACCAAAGAGAGGCAGTAGCCTTTCAAAAGCAGGTGTCAAAATGCTGACTCCTGTTCTTCCTGTTATTCTGTTATACTCGTGAAGGATAAAGAAGGGAAAATGAATTCCCTATTTTTTATGTCTTGGAAAAAATCTTCAACCTGGAAACAATGCAACAAAAATAGTAAACAGGGAACTGAAACCCAGGATGAGGGTGAAAGTAGAAAGAGTGCCTGCAATTAGCTCAAGTCACCAGACCTAGAGGAACTCGATTTTGGAGGATGTTACTATGGAGCTGTTTGGTGACATTTGGAAGACTGAAAAGGAGAGACTACCAAAAATCCATACATGCCCCCAAAATCCTCTTTGTAGCTACAGTTTGCCCTGAAATGAGCAATAGCCCAGATCTATATACTAGACATTAAAATATGTGTGTGCATATATGTGCATATATATACGTATGTGTATATATGTATATATATATATATATTTTTTTTTACAGGGTTTACTCCTCTAATTCTCTTCCTCTTGAGCATTAGCTTAACAAAAACCTTCCAGATTTGGTCTAATACAGAGGGACTGCTTTCTGAATTTGAATGGATGAATAAATAAAGCATTTACAAAGCACTGGATACGTGTAAAGCATTGTGCTAAGTGCTAAACTCTTGGAGAACCAAATAGAAAGTAAGATGGTTCCTTCTGTCAGGAGAGACAATACATATGGAAGGTTTCAGCAGCGTGGTCCATGGTCCTTAGGGTGCAGCAGCAAAACAGATGGTGATGCCTCCTCTTCGGTGTCATTTCCCCTGATGAAATCATGTCCATTTCTGATGTTGAGCCATTCGGCAGTGCCAAGGACTTGCCATCCATGCAAGAACTTTCCTTTCTGGGTCTTTAACATATGTGACTGTAGCACCTACAAGAGCAGTGACCAGACTGCATCTCCACAAGGGTTGCTTCTCAAGATGATGGCTGAGGGCAGTGAATTGAAAACATTGGTATTCCCAAAACTCTTGGGTTCAAGGTTCTGGGCTATCTCCATCAGTCTGAAAGGAAATGGTGGTCAAGGTGGTAGTAATGATTTAACTTAGGGCACCTAGGTTACTCAATGGATAGAGCATTGTGCCCGGAGTCAGGCATTTACTAGCTGTGTGATCTTGGGCATTTAACCTCTCACTTAACCTCAGTTTGCCTCAGTTTCCTCATTTGTCAAATGGGGATAATAATAGCACCTACCTCCCAGGATTGTTGTGAGGATCAAATGACATAATAATTGTAAAGCACTTAGCACAGTGCCTGGCATATGTAAACGTAAGCTACTATTGTTGTTGTTACTGCTCTTGCCTGGCACGTGTTGCACCCCATCTCCCCCTCAGGATGCCTGCT
>NW_020945237.1:914544-915653 GCF_900497805.2 Vombatus ursinus | reverse complement strand
CTTGCCTGGCACGTGTTGCACCCCATCTCCCCCTCAGGATGCCTGCTCTACCACTGCAACTAGGCTGGCTTGCCTGACCTGTGAATGACTGACTAGATAGACCAGAAAGAGTTTACTGTAAGTAAATACAGCTTTCCATAAAGCTACGTACAATCAACTTTTTTTCTTTGCATTTCTTTCTTGATGGAAGATGAAGTAAATTTAATATATCCAATGTAGAAGAACTCATTATTTAAGGGAAGCTTGCAACAAATCCTGAAGAATTATTTCGCAATGCCAATCATAATTCCCTAATTGATCTCTTCCTTAAGCTTAGGGTTACATTAATGCTTGCTAAATGAGTTCCATATATTATCTCATCTGATCCTCACAAGGACCCTATAAAATAGTTATGGCATCTATTATTATCCTAGGCAAAACAACCATAATTAACACAATTTCCACCATCTTGTGCCAGCACCAATATACACACATCATATATACATATACACATACACATATATACAGACATACACATATGTGTGTGTATATATATTGGTGCACATGTGCATATATGCAAGTGTATGAATATATGTCCTTTCTAGAAAGCAATTTGGAATCATACACACAAAAGTTACTGAACAGTGCACACCCTTTGACCCAGCTGTACCACAAAATAGATCACAGAAAAAGAAAAGGACTTATCTGCACAAAATATTCATGGCAGCTCTTTTTATGGTGGCCAAAAACTGAAAACTAAGGCAATGCTCATTAGTTGAGGAATGGCTGAAGAAGCCGTGGTATATGAATGTGATAGATGTTACTGTGATGTAAGAAATAAAGAAATAGATGATTTCCAAAAAATATGGAAAGACTTATGTGAATTGATGCAGAGTGAAGTAAGCAGAACCAGGAGAATAATTTATACTACAACATCATATAAAAAAAGAACAATTTTAAGCACTTTTATAAACTAATGAAGAGTCAGGAGAACCAATTATACAGTGACAACACTATTAAAACAACTTTGAAACTATTAAGAACTCTTATCAATACAATGACCATTCATGATTCCTGGCTTTCAGATAGTCCAATAATTTTAAAATTAACTCTCCTGTATCTATTTTCCA
>NW_020945237.1:911765-914534 GCF_900497805.2 Vombatus ursinus | reverse complement strand
AGATAGTCCAATAATTTTAAAATTAACTCTCCTGTATCTATTTTCCAGGTCAGTTGTTTTACCAGTGAGATATTTCACATCGTTTTCTATTATTTCATTCTTTTGGTTTTGTTTTACAATGTCTTGATTTCTCATAAAGTCACTAGCTTCCATTCTAATTTTTAAGGAAGTATTTTCTTCAGTAGGCTTTTGAACTTCCTTTTCCATTTGTCCAATTTTGTTTTTTAAGCATTCTTCCCCTTATTGGCTTTTTGGACTTCTTTTGCCATTTGGGTTAGGCTATTTTTTAAGGTGTTATTTTCTTCAGCATTTTTTGGGTCTCCTTTAGCAAGCTGTTGACTAGTTTTTCATGATTTTCTTGCATCACTCTCATTTCTCTTCCCAGTTTTTCCTCTACTTCTCTTACTTGCTTCTCAAAATCCTTTTTGAGCTCTTCCATGGCCTGGGACCAATTCATATTTCTCTTGTAGGCTTTGGATGTAGGAGCTTTGACTTTCTTGTCTTCTTCTGGTTGTATGTTTTGATCTTCTTTGTCACCAAAGAAAGATGGTCTAACTTTTTTGTGAGGTTTGCTCGTGATCCCAGCCAATTACTTGAATTATAAACTCTTTGTTAAGGTAAGGGTCTGCTTCCAGTGTGGAGAATGTACTGTCCCAAGCTTCAGGGGTTTTGTGCAACTGTTTTCAGAGATATTTCTAGGGACCTGTAAATTTTTAGTTCTTCCAAGGTGATATTATGAGGGGCAAGGTGTTTACTCCTTTCCTGGTCTGTGCTCTGGTGTATGAGTGACCACAATCACTCTTTTCTGCCTTGGAACTGTGAGGAGGATTTCCTCTCCACCACCACTACAAGCTCCACCACGCCAGCACTCCTTCTGGCCCCAGGACCGCCATCCAGAACTGTGACCCAGATCCAAGCATGGACAAAGCAAGAGATTCCTGCCTCAGCACCAGCAAAGAGATCCCTGCAATCCCCCTCTGATCAGCCACTTGATTCCCCCTCAGTCTGTGGGCTGGAAGCTCTGGAAGCAGCCACCACCCCAGGGCCATGTGTGGGGACTGGGGCTGGGACTGAGCTTCTCTCTCACCGGGGTCACAGACTATTCCTACTGACCTTTTAAATTGTCTTTGGCATTTGTGGGTTAAGAAGTCTGGACACCACCATAGCTGCCCATGATTCAGTCTCCTGAGGCCTGCTCCAGGTTTGCTGAGGCCTGTTTTGCCTGCAAGCCCACGTTGAACTGTGTTCCTCTCCCTGCCCGGCACGGTAGACCTTTCTGATTAACCATCCAGGTTGTCTTGGGCTGGAAATTTGTTTCACTCTGTCTTTTTGTGGGCTCTGCTGCTTTAGAATTTGTTTAGAGCCATTTTTTACAGGCATTTGGAGGGGTTTGGGGGAGAGCTCAAGCAAGTCACTGCTTTTACTCCTCCATCTTGGCTCCACCCCTCCATTCACCATTCATGATTCTTGAGGACAGATGATGAAACTTGCTACCCATGACTGAGAGGTCATAGGGTTTAGCCTGGGACATAGATATTCTGGTGTACAGTTGGTGATGGAATTTGTTTTGCTTGACTATGCAGAATTTCTATGAGGTCTTTGCTTTTTTCTCTTTTCTTCAGCCTCCCATCCCCAATGGAATGGGAGGAGGTAGGGTAAGAGGGAGAGAAAATAGATTTCTGTTCATTTAAACAAAATAGAAAGGTAGGGGAGGGTGTTACAGATGTAGAATGCTATGTGCACTTTCAGATCGGGTCATCATATTATTAGGTTTACTTAAGTGTTTCGTTTCATTATAAGAGGCCTCTCACAAAGTGGAAGTGATCTATAAGTGTGTGTAATATAAAAACAAAACTGAACAATAAAACAAAATTTAAGAAAAGAAAGAAAAAACTCATTAGGTCCTCTGACTCCAAATCCAGTGTTCAGAGGCAGGGGAGGGGGAGGGAAAAAAATGAGCATTTATATAGCACCTACTGTGTAATGGAAACAGTGCTGACTCTGGAGTGGGAGGAGCTGGGTTTGAATCCTTCCCCTGATGCTTACTACCCTAGTGACCTAAGGTGGGTCACTTAACCTTCCTCAGTTATATCATCAGTAAAATGAAGAGGTTGTGCTGAATGGCCTCTGAGGTCTCTTCGAACTGAGATCTATGACCCCATCCTTTCTACTGTACCAAACAGCTGCTTAAATACAATTTCCCAGGACAACCTCAGATCACTATGACCACTGGAGGCCTTGGAGTAGTTTAGTTTCTTCTGGAATCTGAATGTCACTAGGTACACCTGCCAAACCTCATCCTGGCAACACCTAGAAGAATAGGATACTACATTTCCATAGCATGGAAATAGTTCTCACTTAGGTGGAGAAGGAGTTGGAAGTGGGGAAGGGAATCTGACCTAGGGATCACTCACTGACTGTCTTAGAACCCATACATCATATGGGGGATGAGGAACTTCTCAGAAACCCTACATCTCAGAGAAACCCAAATAGAGATGCTTATCATCCTGGTGCAGGTATAGCAGCCAGCCCAGTAATGACAATGAAGGCATAACATGACCATTGTTTCTCCTGTGGGTTCTCAAACTGCCTTGTGGATTGGGACTGGGCATCCTCCCACAACTGGGTCTTTGTATGACTGTTCTACCTTCTGCCCACTGTCCTATATAAATTACCCAGATCTGGTGGCAGTTGGGGAACCAGCGAGGCTAAGTGCCATTTCAATTTAGGAAACATGCAAGTCAATAAATGGCAATAGGGCATGGACTA
>NW_020945237.1:811238-911755 GCF_900497805.2 Vombatus ursinus | reverse complement strand
ACTGTCTACTTGGCTGTGTCTTATTGTAGGCACTTATGTCTTATTCCTGGGGCTGCTAGGTGGCAAAGTGGATAGCGCATTGGGCTGAAATCAAGAAGATTCTTCTTCATGAGTTCAAATCCGGCCTCAGACACTTCCCAACTGGGACCCTGGGTATGTCATTTTATCCTGTTTGCCTCAGTTGCCTCATCTGTAAAATGAGCTGGAGAAGGAAATGGCAAATCACTCCAACATCTTTGCCAAGAAAACCCCAAATGGGGTCATGAAGAGCATGAACTGAACAAAGGCAACTAGGTGGCACCATAGTGCATAGAGCACTGGGCTTAGAATCAGGAAGATTCATCTTCATGAGTTCAAATCTGACCTCAGATACTTACTAGCTGTGCGACTCTGGGCAAATCACTTAAATATGTTTGTCTCAGTTTCCACCTCTGTCAAATGAGCTGGAGGAGGAAATGGCAAATCACTCTAGTATCTTTGTCAAGAAAACCCCAAATGGAGTCTCAAAGAGTCTGAAATGACGTGATAGCAATGTCTTATTCTTTCCACTTTGGTGTCTTGGTTAAAGGCCCTCTATCTTCCCATCCCTACTTTACTACATATTCTTTAATATTCAAGAGGTGGCCAAATGAGGCTCCTGCAGGATGAAAAAATACTGACATGTTTGGTATCTAACTGCTCTTACTCCTTGCAAGCAACAAAAGGCACCTTTCTTCTGGTCTCTGATCTGCAGAGATGAGGGAAACCTTGGGAGAGGTGGTACTAAGCCAAAGAACACCTTAACACTTGGGGGACCAATCAAAGAAGTTTGCTTATTTGTAATGTAGCCAATTGTACATAATAGATTTGCAGTTTCATGCGCAATCTTTTTTTAATTATACTGTGCTATAGAAATACTTATTTTATTCCATAAATTGAAAATAGAATAAATAAATATTTTTAAAAAGTAAATGTATATGTAACCAGTAGGTGGTACTATATGGTAAGATTGACTGTAGCTTCCCACCTTCTAAATAGCCTAAAGAAGTAGAGAAATCATATAGGAAATGTTTGTTGATTACAGGCATAAGGGAAGATCTTTGCTGATCTTTCGCATTCCTCAAGGGATGACCCCAGTGAGTATCTTCAGTCCATTTACACATCCCTTCTCAGGAGTTTAAATAAACAGATTAGCATCAGGGGAGAACTGTGCTTATGTCAATTCCTCCAGTTTCTGGTCTTAGTCAGTCAACAAGTATTTATTAAGCTTATTGTGTGCCAGACACCCTGCTAAGTGCTGGTGATACAAAGAAAGGCAAAAGGTAATCTCTACTGTCAAAGAGCTCACAGTCTAATAGAAGAGAAAACATGCACACAATTCTATACAGACAAGCTAAATATAAGATAAATGGGAGATAATTAATAGAGGGAAGGCATTAACATTGAGGGGAATAGGGGAAGCTTCCTGCAGAAGGTGAAAATTTGGCTGAGACTTGAAGGAAGGCAAGGGAAGCCAGGAAACAGAGATGAGAGGGGAGAGAGTGACAGGTATGGGGGACAGCACTTGGGAATGGCCAGGCTCAGAAGATGGAGTGTCAGACGTGAGGAAGATCATGGAGGCTGGTGTCACTGGATTGAAGAGTGGAGGTGGGGTGGGACATGTGTAAGATGGAAGAAAATTGGTGTAGGAGGGCGTCCTGTTATGAAGGGCTTTAAAACCAAATAGGAGATTTTAGGTTTAATAGGGAGACAATAGGGAACCACTGGAGTTTATTGAGGGGTTGAGGCAGGTGGGTTATGTGTGAGAGTCAGACTTTCCTTTTAGAAAGATCAGTTTGACAGCTGAATGAATGATGGACTAGAGTGGGGAGAGACCAGTGGCAGGGAAACAGCACACATGTAATAATGAGGGCCTGGACCAGGACAGAGGCATTGTCAGAAGAGAGAGGGGCCATGTATGAGAGATGGCAAGTGATGGGACTCAGCAACTCAATGAATATGGGACGTGAGGGAGAAAAGTTGAGTGTAGCACCCAGGTTTGGAGCCTGGCTGACTAGGAAGATGGCTAGGGAGATGGGCATACCCTTGATAGTAACAGGAAAGTTAGGAAAAAAAGAAGGTGTAGGGGAAAAGACAATGAGTTCAATTGTGGAAATGTCTAGTTCAAGATATCTCCAAGGCATTCAGTTTGAAATGTCTAAGAGACAGCTGTTGATGCAAGAGAGGTGAAAACTGGACAAATAAATGCAAGAGTCCTCTGAATAGAGAAGATAGTTGAATCCATGGCAAGTGACGAGATCACCAAGTGAAATAGTAGAGAGGGAAAAGAGAAGAGGACCCAGGACAGAGTCTTGGGCAGACAACCATGGTGAATGGGTATGACCTGGTTGAAGAAGACAGGAAAGAACAGTCAGACAGGTAGGAGGTAATACAAGGAGACAGCAGTACCACAATAATCCTAGGAAGATGGGAGTATCAAAGGGAAGGCAGAACCCAGTGATCAACAGTGTTGGAGACTGCAGAGAAATCAAGAAGGATGAAGGTTGGGAAAAGCACACTGTGGAGAATCTGTCTCCTTGACCAACACCACCACCCACTATCATTCTGTGGCCACCCTCTTATTCCTTTCTAAGCCCATATTAAATGTCATACTCAACCGCTCTGGTTCAGTGTCCTCCCTCAGGCTTAAGATGCTTCCCAGGGGAGCTGAGACTAGGGAAGAACTCATAATGTTGGTAGGACAATTTCCAGAATTCCACACCCCCAGTCCCACAATCTTCTCTTGCCCATAAGGGAAACATGGCTATCTGGTTAGGTTGAGACTTTTTCTGTTACTTCAGAGACCATCTCTTTCGAGCCAAAAAATAAGACTTGTAAGCTAAGTGTTTTTTTTTCCTAGTTACAAATTTATTTATATGAGTCTTACAAAAATATTAAAGAGATCTATTGCTACTGATAATCTGGAGTGGATGCTGTTCTTCAAGTTATTATGTACATCATCTCTTTGCCAATATTTTTCATCAAATTCCACCCCTTCATTTTTTGCCTTGGTTTCCTAAACTCCTACATGAGGAATCCTAAAAGGCAACAGAAAGAACCAACTACGTGTAGAGCAAATATCATATGAGGTTCTGGGTTACAGAGAAATTGGGCTACAAACTAAAGACTGGAAGCATCTGCAGTCTAGGGAACAAGGTAGGGGAGGCAACATGGTGTACAGTGAGATGGGCTTGGATTCAAATACTGCCTTTACTACTTACTAGCTATGGGACCTTAGGCAAATCACTCCCCCTCACTGACCTTTATTTGCCTCATCTGTAAAATGAGAGAGTTGGACTAGATGGTTTCTGTGGTTCCCTTCAGCTCTAAATCCCATGAAAATATACAGAAGAAGCAATTCAAGAAAACCTCAAAGCCTTGGACCTGCGGTGCAATCTGTGTTAGCTGAATGGGCTATCTACCTGGCTATGATATATAAGAGCTTTCACGGGTTTAGTTTAAATAATTTTTATATCATAAGCTATTGGGCCTCCAGTAGAAAATCCTAGGTAGAAAGAAACTCTTTCCATGCTTCGGCCACGTCTTAGCTGGCCCAAGAAAGCAGGCTGCACTGGGATTTCCAAGTTTTCCTTAGTTCCATGGTCTACGTAGACCAAATCATTTTCAACCCTGCCATTGAGACGAAGCAAGAGGTCTTTGACTTTCTCTTTTCTCCATACATCTCCATGTTTCCAAAGTGCCCTTAAGTCTGATTCATTCTGGAAACACTGCTCAATTCTTTCTCTGTGAATAAATTGATTGAGGCCTCTACCCCTCCCAAGGTAGAAAGGTATGAATGGCTGCTTGGCCCGACACATCTGACCATACTTCTCCTTGAAGGACCTTCTCAGTGATGAGATGTACTTTCCTATTTGTCTGGAATTTTGATCTAGTTGCTGGTTTTCTGGCCAGAACAGGAGGGTGGCCAAGAAGTAAGGATCTGGGTGGGAGTAATGTAGCCCCACTTGTTGCAAGACTCCTTGAAGCATTTCTTTCAGTTTATCCAGGGACTCTATGAACTTTGAATTAGGTTTCAAACATTTAAGAATTATGTTGCTCAAGATGAAATTCTGTTTTTCCCTTATCTGTGTCGAATTTTCTTTTTCTACTAGTAATTTGTACTTACTTACTATGGTTTCCATTTTGACTGCATTTTTCTGATTTTCAGTGAGATACTTCAGCAGTCCAGAAAACCTAACTGCATTAGAGGCCTCCAACTCTCTCCAGCATATCATCTCTGGGACTGATTTGCCAGAAGATGTCACCACTGAGTGCATAGTCTCTGAGTTGAGGAATATGCTTACGTACTGTCTGAGTAACACTTTCATTTTAACCTGATTTTTTTCTTCCAAAATTTCCCTTTCACTGTCTCTTACTTTCAGAAGAGCAAAGTAGTCTTGAAGAGTTTCAAAAGTTATTTTCAAACGGCATTGAAGAGCCCTTAAATAAAGTATATGCTTTTTGATCACTGGGTAATATTCATTCTGCTGAATTGAAAGATCTAATAGATCATTCCTTCCACACAAAAGTTGGACAATGACCTCTCTAGATGACTTATTTCTTCCTTCCAACAGGGGGACTTTCTCTAGAAGCTGAATTATCTGGATACAAACTTCTATTTCTCCCAAGTAACATGATGTATTATACATCCCTCCCTTCCTTTTAGATTTAGGATATTGCCCTATTTCATTGTCTCTGTTCTCATTGTGTTGCTGAGATTCTCTGAAGGCACCTGAAGCTTTCACTGCTATAGTTAGGAGGTCTTCCAGTTCCTGAGGAGATACAATTCTCTCTTGCTGAATCTTATCCTTATGGAAGATAAGCTGGTTTTTATAGACTTGACCGAGTGTATCAGAGACAAAGGAGTTTCCTGGACTTCTCTTCTTTGCTTTCTCTGCCCAATTAATGGCTTCATCAAAATTATTTTCATTAATATAAAAATGTCTTGCTAAGGCTTGATAGATCAATGCATAATGCTCAAATCTGATAGTTCCTTCACCTAAGACTTTCTGAACCTGATCATTCCCTTCCTCTTTCTGAATGTCCACAATGAAAGGAGAAAATAAGGTATTTGTATCCTTCCTTGGGTTACTGTATTCCTTCTGCCTCCTCAGCAGCAGCATCTGCACAGTCCGTACAAATTTGTCTCTCCTTATTCCAGGTTGATAAAACTCATTTTCTCTCAACAGCTTCAGTGCAATATCACTCTTTGCAATTTCAGAGGTGAGTTTCAATTCTTCTAAACAGCGGCTGGCAATTAAGGGATGAATGATACGGACTCCTTCATACCTCCCACAATCTACCGCTTTGGTGCGGATAAGAATTGTAGAGTAATTCCCCATTTTGTCTTCTAAGCACCTTCTGCTCCAATATTCTCTTTGTTTGGTTAATCCTAAAAACTTCTCACATTGTACCACAGAGATGTCAGAATCAGAAATGTAAGAATTAAGCAGAGACAGGAAAGAAATTAATTGTGCTTCTTTGCTGTCAACATTCAACCCTTTCAGGATGTGTTTCACAACATCCTCAATGTATTTCCTATTAAAATTTTCTTTCATGATCATAAAGGAATAAAAGTCTCTACAGTTTTGGTGTTTCTTTTCAATTTCCTTAAATTTGGAATCAAATACTCTTTTCTCTTTGTCAGAGAGTTTGTTGATCACTGCAACACTGTCGGGGTTTTTAGCATCCTTTTCTGGCCTCTGGGATCTCATGCAATTTAGAATGATAACTAAAGGTGTCTCATATTGAATATAAGCTTCTTCAATGGCTGAGTTAATGTGATTGCACAAATCAGATACGGTTTCTTGTTCTTCAAAATCATCTACCAGCAGGAGCACAGGCAAGTACTGTTGTTGGTTCTCTGAGCAATAAGTGAGTAAAGTCATCACCTGTGTTCCAACATCTTCGAAGTCGAATGTTTTACTTTTCAACACTGCACATCGAAATTTACTCTTCAGTTCCCAGAGAACATGCATCGCTAATGTGGTCCCTCCACAGCCTGGATGATGATACAAATTGATCACTTCTGTACAGGTTTCCCTAGGAGACTTTGCTAAAGATTGTATCATCTCTTCAAGTTTTTGATAACTATCCCTTTTGATAAAAGGTAAAGAATAGTTTTCAGAGGAAAAAAAGAAGTTCCACCATGAAACTTTTCCACCCAAATAAAAATGTTCCTCTTGGGATTTCTGGAATTCAGTGAATTTGGTTTTATCTTTCTCTATGTCTGTACCTTTGCATTCATTTTCACAGAGGATTTCCAGTGCTGTCATAGAGTCTTCATCTTTCTTCTGAAGAACGATAGAAGAGCCATTTGATGGCAAAAATCTTGAAGGAGATTCAGTCTGAGGTTTTAGTGTAAGAATAGTGCCATTTAACTGTTCAAGACTTAAAGTAGTAATACATCTGTTTGTGAGCTCGGTAGTTGAGAATCTGACTTGCAAAAGATCTTTCCATTGTGAACCTATTTGTGGATCTACTGAGATAGACAGTATGTCATCCATTCCTCCTAATTCTTGATAGAAAGTAGAAAATGTCTCAATAAAAGGATCTTTAGGATCCTCTACTGGGGACAGCAATAGAAACACTACTAAAAACTTTTCAGGTTGCATTATGTCTTCACATGTTAGAAATGAAATCAATTTCCGGACTTTAGTGGCTCTCTTTTTCAACCACAAACTAAGTTCTAAAGGCTGATGTTCTTCCATGTTAATGTCTGACCTGCCATTGCAGAAGATCCAGCTGGGTTGCTTAAAAAGATTCAGATTTTCAATTTGTTCATTAATTGAGGTTGTATTGTTTTGGTATTGATATGGAAAATGAAGATTAGCTGCCCGGGTCTTTCTGTAAGCTTTGGCAACCCCATTGCTCAGAGATTCAGGATCAAACTCTAACACGGCAAACCATCTAATTTCCTTTAGGAAGTCCAGGTGCTCAATTTGACTTGGATGACACTTATTTACCACCAGAATGTACCAATTATAGTAAGAATTGTCTAAGTCTTGGTCTCCTGTGAGAAGATGAACCAGCTTTCTTCCCTCACTTTCTATTTTTATTTCTTTTGGCCGATAGCTTTCTGCTGCTTTTCTAGACTCATCCTGTGACTCTAAATCTAATAAAAATGCTTTTAGATGTTCATCTTTTTGCTTTGTATTAGCATAGATGTCTTTAGAACTAGTGCCATCCCTCACATACAGAGAGAATTCAGTATTTTTCTCCCATCTGTTCTCTTTACAAGTTTGCATCTTAATTGGGAAATATTTTTTTTCACAAATGGAGTGTTTTGGAATGATGTCTACTTCAATGACGAATCTATCAGATGTGACATTGTTCTTCAGTAAGACTTCTACAAACCTTGGTGGTCTAATGCACTGCTTTGCTTCCCCAACTCCATTCTTACCAAAATAGTCCTCTATCTTCTTATAGAAGTGGTCAATAAATGTACTTTTATCTTCCTTAGCGAGTTTCACCCCAACGATTTCTCCATGGGGTTTGTCTTTTACTCCAAAATGGATAGTGCCATTGGTACGGCAATTCATGCAGGCTGAAGCAAACCGAAAGACTTCATTGCTAAATTTCATCTTAATGTCCTTCTCTGTGGCTCCTTCTGTGTCAGTCAGAGCCTTAAACTCATGGACTGGATCAATAAGATTGAGTAACCCTGTTTCAGGTTGGATAATAACATCATGCTCTTTGTAACGAAAGCTTTTATGGAACTGGTCAAAAGGATGTGTTGAACATGACTGCCCTGTGCATGGCAGATCATCCTTTGTTTCCTCAGGGTAATTTTTTGTTTCTTTATCAGGCTCTGCCTCTGATGACTCACAGACTTCCCTGGGTTTGGTGCTGGTATCTGTCTTTGGGTCTGTTTGATTCCTTTTTCTTTTTCTACTTTTCTCCTTTGTCACACATTGGTCTTCAGTTTTTTGATCATCTTTTTCTCCCAATGTCTGCTTAGAACATTCCAAATTCAATTCCTTAAACATATTTATTATTTGTAGGGCAGGTCCATGTTTTATGCCCATGTCAATGAGATCTTGTTTAACGGATCGTTTTAAACTCATTCCATTCACTTCTTCCTTTTTCAAGATCTCCCCATATTCTGAGTTAAGCTTAAGTTTTCCTGTCACCCACTGATAAACATCTTCACATGTCCAGTCATTTGTATTTTCAGGCAGATTCAGTTGTTCAGCCATCTTGATATATATATTTTTATTTCTTTGAAGAAAAAAAAAGAATCATTTTGGAATTAAAATTTTAAAGAAAAACTTTGCTCTTTTCAACTATCTTGCAAAATACATTGTTTTCTTCCACCCCTGCCTCCCAACCTCACCTCATGATTTGCAGGTCTTTATTTTGTTATACTTTCAAACTAAAAAAGAATTGTGGAACTATAGCATAGGTAATTAAAAATTAAATATAATAACAAAAATGAATTTAAAAAATAGGTCATTCTGTCAAGGACTGAATGAGTTTGTAAGCTCAGATCAAATCTTATCCAAATCCTTGAAGCTTTTCCTAATGAAAGAGAAGGCACTCGCTTCCCTTAAGGCTAGCTGAGAGCAGATACCATGGTACATTGTCACAAATAAAACTCTTAAAGGAGCTTTACTCTTTAATGAGGGCCCTTAACCTTTTATTGGCCCTTAAACCTTTTGGCAAGCTGGTGAAGCCTATGGGTCCCTTCTCAGAATAATGTTTTTGGTGTATAAAATAAAATACATAGCACGACAAAGAAAACCAATTACATTTACATACGGCTATCAAATTATATATATTTTTGTAAGTCTTAGGAAGTTGTCCAAGATATATTAAAAGACATGTTAAAAGACTTGACCAGGTCTCATAGCTAGAAAGTGTCAGAGACTGGATTTGAACCTAGGTCTTCCTGACTTTGAGCTGAGCACTTTATTGACTATGCCCAGCTACTATCATTTTAAAAGACAATTTTATTTTTATTAAAAGACAATTTTAGATGAATTGTTGATCACCCACTGTGTGCAAAATGCTCAACTAAATGCTTCAGGAAGATACTCCCAAAATGAAAAAAAAATCTGCTACTTTCAAGGAATTTACATAGTTTTTGGGACAGAGAGAGAAAGAGAGAGAGAGAGAGATAGAGACAGAGAGAGAGAGAGAGAGAGAGAGAGGGAGAGGGAGAGAGAGACTGAAAGAGTGAGGGAGAGACCGAGAGAGACAGAAAGAGAGAAAAGAGAGAAAGAGAGAGACAGAGAGACTGAGGGGGAGAGGGACTGAGAGAGAGAGAGAGAGAGAATCTCTAAATGAGTTGACAAACTACAAATACCTAGTTGCATAGCTTTGTGCCTCATTGATTTATGTATGCATATTTTATACACCATCATCAGTATTTCTACTTACCCTATATCCCACTTCACATTTACAAAGCCTGCTAGCAGTCAATATCCAATGGTAATGTGCTCAGGGCAGCGCAAGATAACTTTCAGTAGTCTGCTGACAGATGATCATACTAGGACCCTATTAAAAATCGCAAAATAAGACATAATTAATTTTAGGTGCTCTCTCAACTCTCCGTGCCCCTCTGACTCTTCGATCTTCTTCCTTTTCCCTGTTCCTTCCTATACCCAATGTCCTTGGGTCACCCAATCCCAATCCCAAGCTCCCCAACTAAATCACTCTGTCTAGGTTTGTCTTCCCGCAGAGGACCCTATAGCCCTAAATGACCTTTGCCTCTCTCTCTCTTCCATCAAAACTCTCGTTCTCAGATATACTAACTAGGTTGTTCCCCTATGCATACGATCTTCTCCTCCTTCACCTCTGTCTCTTCAACACTCAGGTTTTCTCAAGAGATCTTTCCTGATTTCTCCAGTGTTTCTCCAAAATTGCTTTGAATTTATTTTCTACATCATATACATTTACTTATCGGTGAATGTCTTCTATTTTCCCCACTAGAATGTAAGCTCCTATAAGGAAAGGATGGTCTCGTCTAGATGCCCAGTGCCTGACACGGTGCCTGGCACATTAGAGACCCTTGATAAATACTTGTGGATTGATGGATTATGAGTGGAGGCACAATTTAGGAAGAGACACTGCCAAAGACCCCGACTCTCTGAGACTTAGAAGATGATCTTACAGACTTTCTATAGCGGAAAAAAAAAAGTCACTGCCCTGCAGCCAATCCGCGGGTTTAAGCTAAGCTGATTGATTCTCCAAAGTTGGATATAAAGTCTGTTACTGACAAAGTAAGCTGCTAGGTGGCTCAGTGGACAGAGAGCCAGGCCTGGAATCAGAAAGTCTCATCTTTGCGAGTTCAAATCTGGCCTCAGATACTGACTAGCTGTGTGATCCTGGGCAAATCACTTAATCTCTGTCTCAGTTTCCTCATCTGTAAAATAAGCTGGAGAAGGAAATGGCAAACCATTCTTTTCCAAGAAAACCCCAAATGGGGTCACAGTTATTTAAGAGGTATATGTCTGTTTTGTGACAGTCCTCTGGCATAATGGAGTCTATCCCGAGAGGACATAGGGTTCCTCTACTGATCCTTGCTTTCTACACCTGGGCTCCTGATACCAGACTCTCCTAGTGTAGGTGCAGCTGTAAATAGGTTAAGTCCTTGCCAGGGTACCCAGTTTATGTCTAAGGAGAGGCCTGTGGGCCAGCCAGAACCCTAGGGGGAAAATAACCTCTTAATAAGTTTGGGTGCTGAGAATAATCTCAAACAATGGGAATCAGTTCAACACAAAGCTTAATTGCATGCAATAAGAAAGAGGGAGAAGGAGAGGAAAAGGGCACCCGGCATATAATTCACTAGCAGAGTATAACTCGATAGGGGCAGCACTGTATTGGGGAGCACAGGGGCATGGGTCCATTCGGCATGAAAGGCATACTCCAAGGTGCCCTTCTAGGAATAGCGTTCTTAGGGTGCCCTCCATGGAGCTGGGGGGTATGTGTATCAGAGGTCTGGGCCAAATATTATTTGGGAGTGTTTGTTATCAGGGAAATAAAATAATCTGTCAGTAGACAAAATATTATTTGGGAGGATACAGCTGTACTAACCTTTGACAAATATTATAGTCACTGTTTTCCCACCAGTATGTCCTGTAAGCTTACAGCCTCCCTTAAGTAGACACTATCATGGTGGCTTCAAAACGATCAGGCCTAATCTTATAATAATGTTTTCCATGCATAGATTCCATAAGCTACAACCTCCCCCAAGATCAGGTCCCAAGAACACCAGACCCAACCTTATAACAATGCCTTTGTTAACTAGATCAAAGCACCTCTTGCTCCTGTTTCTGGCTTCTGGACTTCAAAACCATGGCTTTGTTACTGCCTCAACTGGAATTTCCCTTGGCACTTGGGGCCTCCTTGCCCTGTGGCCTTCTCAACCTTGACTATTCCTCTATAGGCCTTCTCTTTGGGGTAGCTAGGTGGCATAGAGGATGATAGAGCACCATGTCTGGAGTCAGAAGGACCTGAGTTCAACCTCCCTGCCTCAGTTTCCTCAACTGTAAAATGATCTGGAGAAGGAAATGCAAACCACTCCAGTATCTTTGTCAAGAAAACCCCAAATGGTGTCACAAAGAGTCATTCATGACTGAAAAACGACACAATAACAAAGCTACCATACTCGTTCCTTGGTCACAAGAATAATATGAGAAAGCTGGGATGAACTGCTTTCTATCATCACAAAGAACTGAAGAAAGCAAAAGGGGCAAGGGGTTGGACAAGCTGTGGAAATTAGCACCCAGGCCCTGAGTCCCACAATTCAGAGCAATTGGAAAACCAGGCTCAGAAGGGAGTGGCTAATTCTGGGCTTCTTTAGACCAGACTCACAGCCCCTATTTGCAGAATCCCTGACTGACCAGGCTAGGAAGAGTTTTTAGGAAAACTTCTGCTTGGCAAATAAGCATGTACACAGTGCTTTATGTTTTAAAAGCATCTTTACATCCATTTGATCTTCACAATCACCCTATTAGATGACTGCTCTTCCGTCCATTTGATAGGTGACAAAACAGACTTAGAAGCTGAATGATTGCCCAAGGTCACAAAAAAAAAAGGTACTAGAAGTTCTAGCCAGGGCTAGAACCTAGGTCCCCTGACTCCTATTCCAATTCTCTAAGCTGAGAAGTTTTTTTTTTCTTTTACATTTCATTTTTCTTTTATTTTTTTCTCAGTTACAAGTAAACAAAATATTTTAACACTTTTTTTTTCTTTTTTTACATTTTGAGTTTCAAATTCTCTACCTCCCTCCCCTCCTCCCTCCTTGAGAAGGTAAGCAATTTGATAGAGATTATACATGGGCAGTCATGCATAACATTTCCTTATTAGGCATGTCGCAAAAGAAAATGCTGACCAAAAACCCCAAGAATAATAAAGTAAAAAAAAAATATGCGTCAGTCTGCATTCAGACACCATCAGTTCTTTTTCTGAAGGTGGATGGCAGGTTTTTTTTTAATCATAAGTCCTTCAGAACTATCTAAGGATGAAGGAACTGAAACATTTCTGCAAAACTCCAGGAAGTGATCCATCCCTTTTAAGACATGCTTCTTTATCTTAAAGTCCAGTCTTTAATTGTGTTTAAGCAGAGGACACCTTAAAAAAAATTTTTTTTTTTGAAGAACTAGAAAACATGATATCTAAGATCAAAATCTTAGGATCTAAGATCAAAAATTCTCAGCAAGACTAGGTTCAACATGAAAATGCATTTCCACAGAAGAACATCAGATCCTGGCCTAGACAAAGGAAGTAATGTCTAGATCTGAACACCAGACCTCCATCCGGCAGGACTGGAATGAGGTCCGCTTTAAAGAGGTCTGGTCAGCGGGGGCCTCCTACTCTTCAGCTTATCAAGGACTCCTTCCCGGCAGTCAGCCCACCCTTATTCTGCTGCTCGCCTCCCCGACCAGTGGCCGTGAGCACATTCGTCGCATCCCGTATGCTTTCGGGTGGCTTTTACCCGGGCCGCCCAACCCTGACTCAAGGAGACTGAAACAGCAGAGAAATGCTCTCTAATTCCTAATGAAGAGGCTGAGAAAGATGGAGGTTTAGAGCAGGGGCAGACACCCAAGCGTGACACAGTTGCTGCCCCGCCCTAAGCCTAGTGTATTTCACAACAAGGGCAGGGGTGAGGGGCTCCTGGCCCAATGGGAGACCCTTGAGTTTTCTTCCCACTAAAACCCGCAGCTGTGCCAGTCCGGCTGCTGCTGCCCCCACTCTCCCGGACCCGGGCCGCAGTGGTGTGGCCGCGGGCAACCCCGGTAGCTCGTCCAGCCCCAGCGCTCCCCCGATGGGCTCCCGAGAAGACCGGCCTTTCTCTCTGCCCTCGGGCGCCCTCCCTCACGTCTGCCCATTGCAGCCCGCTCCACCAGCCTCCGGAGGAGCACTGCCTTCGGCCATCAGGGAGAGAAAGGCGCGATCCCTCCGATTTCTGTCTCCAGGAGAGTGGGGACCCTTGAGATGGTTCTCCCAGGCTCTGAGACAGCTCTGAGACAGCCATGAAGATCTGCTAATAACACAGAACTCCTTTCAGAGTCAAAAATAGGATTACAAAATGATTCAGGTTTACAAGATGAGTTTTTACAGGGTTTGAGGAGGAGGTGGGTGGTTTCATAAGGACACAAAAGCATAGATTTGATTTTCCAGTAAAATCAGTGAGACTTTCTCCCAATAACAGTCAAAAGAAAGAACGGACTTACCTCGATTTCCTGGCACTTCTTGTCTCATAAACTTTTTTAAAAAATTCAAAAAAATAAAAGCAAAAAAAGTCATTTTGTTCAATTACGGAGAGCTCAGAATGACTGGTGGCTTTTCTCCCAGGCTCTTAAAGAAAGAGATATCATGTTTTCTAGTTCTTCAAAAAAAAAAATTTTTTTTAAGGTGTTCTCTGCTTAAACACAATTAAAGACTGGACTTTAAGATAAAGAAGTATGTCTTAAAAGGGATGGAACACTTCCTGGAGTTTTGCAGAAATGTTTCAGTTTCGTTTCTCAAAGTGCACAGAATTCAAGGTCAACCCCTTTTGGAATGTTTTCGAATTCTTGTCTAATTGACAGCTCCTTTCCCTTTCTTGTCATTCTCTTTTTCTCCCTCCTTGCTTTCTGTCTTTCTCTCCCCCCTTTGTTTCTGTCTCTCTTCCTTTCTGTCTCTATCTCTCTGTTTGTCTCTACATCTTCCCCCTCTCTTCCCCCTCCCTCTCCTTTCCTTTCCCCTCCTCTCTTCTACTCCCTCCCTCCCCATGTCCCTTCTTCCTTCATTTCTCCTCTCATGTCCTCTCCTTTTTGGTTTGGGTTTTGACGGCTTAGAGTGAGTGTAAATAGCAACTGTTTCTGTTTTGGCCAGAAACCCTGAGGGTCTTCTCCTTCTAGATTTTTTTTTTTTTTTTTTTGACTAGGTAAAAGAGGCCATTCTTTACCTCATCTCTTACTTAGCTTTGATCACTGAATGGGCGTTGCCTCAGTCAAACTGAGACCTGGGAAAGATCTTAGCTTAAAAAGGCCAAGGTCTCTCACTGCATCTGGGACCATCCCGTCTTCCTGATCTATCTCTGGCCACTGGACCCAGATAGCCCGCAGCTGAGAAAGTGAGGTTGGTGACTTTGCAAAACCTTCCCTCACTTAAATCCAATTCACTTGCAAGTTAGGGCATCACCTTCCTGATGCCATGGTTCTCTTAAAGAATGAAGGACAAACAACAACAACTTTCAGCACTTAGTAGAATGTTTGGTACTCAGTAAGCACTTCTAAATACTTGTTGACTGGTTGACTAACAAAAAAAAAAAAAAAAAGAAAGAAAGAAGAAAGACCCATATCTGAGCTCTTAAATAGGCAAGACAATTGTTGTCTCTGGTGAGTCCCTCTCAACCAGGGATCTCTAGCATCCTCCACACTCATCATACCACCCGGAGGGTCGCCTCTCCATACACATCAGGACGCTCACTGCCCCTTGTTACTTCTCAGTGCTACTGCTTGTTTGTGCTAGCAGCTCTTCTGGGTCTGGGAATCCTTCCTTTTATTTACAAACTCTGCTATTCTGTCACAGCTACTGCATTGCTGTTTGTTTAAGGACTCCTCACTGACCTGCTGATGACTCTGCCCACTGCCATCTCTGGGACTCTGGTTCTCTAGAGGAAATTCATAGATCCCCAGGAATCTAATCCATGAATCCTTATATAAGTGGTCTTTTCTCTGCATCTCTCTTACCTTTTCTTCTCTCCATCTCTCTCTATAACCAGTTATTTCGAATGACCCTATCCATTGAGCCCCAGAGAGATTCATTGGACCCAAAAGAATAATTGAATAGAGGTGGGGGAGGAAAACAGGGCCTTTCGACCTATGAAAAGTGTTGGCATGAGTGAGATTAATGCTGCCCAGGCACTGGGATATTAGTCCCTGGAATCAATTGACTCATTCTTATATTGGGTGTTTAGACCTGCTTGGAGGTGTGAGGGGCAAAGTGTGTTCCTGAATGTTGGGCATGTGTGGCAGAAGTATGGGACAAGGGAGAAATTCAATCAAACAATCAATATTTATTAAGTGGCTGCTGTGATCCAGGCACTGTGCTAAGTGTTAGGGATACAAAAAAGCTGCAAAAGATAGCCCTTAGGGGGAGCTAGGTAGCACAGTGGATAAAGCAGTGGCCCTGAAGTCAGGAGGACCTGAGTTCAAATCCGGCCTCAGACCAAACACTTGACTAGTACTAGCTGTGTGACCCTAGGCAAGTCACTTAAGCCCAATTTCCTAAAAAAACAAACCAACAAAAAGATAGCCCTTGCCCTCAAGGAGCTTACAATCTCATGGGGGAGACAACATTTAAAGTAATACATGCAAAGCAAGCTATGTAAGTTTTATATATATATATATATATATATATATATATATATATATACATATGTGATTGTGTGTGTGTAATATGTGTGTGTAGCACACACATACATACATATACACACACAATCACATATATATGACTAACAGAGGTAAGGCACTAGAATTAAGAAGTATTGGGGAAAGCTTCTAGTAAAAGATGGGATTTTAGTTGGAACTTAAAGGAAGCCAGAGCAAGGCCCCTTGTCTGGCCCTGTATTACAGGATCTGAATTCAGGGAAATCAAGTGACTTTGGCCAAGATGTGGAGCTCTGGAATATCCCTCATAGCTATAATATTGGGCTTTGCCTGGGACCCCAACAGCAGAGAGCTATAGGAGAATTGACACCAATTGACACCAGTTGACATTATAAGCAAACAACACTGCCCAGGATTGTGGAGGAATTCTAATAGGGAATGATGTTGGAAAGCAATGACCTGGCCATCTGCTGTGAACCAGAGACCTTGAGGCTGAGTGAGGAGTGATGCCCTGTGGACAACTAAATGATCCATGGAGGGGAATAGGTTCCAGTGCAACCATTAGAGCCTCAAAAGAAGAAAATATTAAGAAGGCCCACTAGAGCAGGGGTTCTTAACTTGGGGGTCTGTGAACTTGATTTTTAAAAATATGTTTTGTTAACTGCAACTCAATATAATTGGTTTCCTTTGTGATCTAAATACAATCCCCTGAGAAGGGGTCCATAGGCTTCACCATACTACCCAAGGGATCCATGACACATTAAAAACTTATGAAAGTCTATACTACAGTCATAATTGCTAGAGGTATTTCCAGGTCATGATGGAAAGTGACAGAAGTTATATAGACCTTTGTGTCAGTGTGGTGTGATCATAAGTGGGGTAATGATCTCTCTTTGAACTCTACTTGTTGACCTGTAAATAATAAACTGGTTCATTATTTGAGAGTTAGAAATCATGTATATATAAAGGTAGTCACTAACAACACCCTAGGTAGCATCCGATGGTTAAATTCCAAGACTCTGGGTGGGGACAATGAACCAGGGAAGTGAGAAATATTTCCAAAGTGTACCTGGTCCCCTTTGACATGTAAGAGTCTCTGACAATCAGTCAGTCAATAAACATGTATTAAATACCTACTATGTGCCAGAGACTATGCTAAGTCCTGGAGATACAAGTTTAAAAAAAAGGACAGTCTTTGTCCTCAAGGAGCTTACAACCGAATGGGAGAAGACAGCACACAAAAATAAGCTAATAAGTGGGGGTATCAGTGGTAGGAAAGGAAAAGGGAACAGTACCTGGCATGATACAGAATTGCAAGAAATCCAGAAGCAGTGTAGCTGGTGGGACATGGGGAGAGAATCAGTCAACAAGCATTTATTAAGCACCTGCCATGTGTCACACACTGTGCTAGGCTCTGGACATTAGTTACCTGCAATAAGTTACTTGAACTCTCTGTACCTCAGTTTTCTCATCTGTGTAATGAAAAGATTGAACTAGGTGGCATCTAAGGTCCCCTATTGGCTATGAATTCAGTGATCCTATGATCCAATTATTACATTCATTTTACAAATGAGGCAGTAGAAGCATGATCAGGCTAAATAACTTGTCAGAAATGACATAGGAAGTTAGTGACAGAGCCGGGAACTGGTGGGTGTCTGTTTCTCCATTTCTTAGATTGTGTCAAAGCATGGTGAGGTACTTACTCTCCATGGAAATTAAAAGTGCCCCAACCAACCATAGCTCAAAGAGTACTGGGAAAAAAAATGGTAACAGAGATTGTGACAAAGCTTCCATTTTCTGCAATAACCATCTAGAATCTTGACTACCCGAATCTTTTGTGATGACAGGGATCAGATTTAAAGCTCAAAGGGACTGTTGAGTCCAACCCTCTTATTTTACAAATGGAAAAGCTTGGGTCCAGAGAGATCATGACTTAATTGATGTCACACAAATAGTGAACCTTAAATTCACCTCTGGTTCCAATGTCTGGAAACAATTCATAAAGTCTCATTAATAATAGAGGTTTTTTTTTAAAAAGGCTATTAAATACCCCCTTAAGCAGGTGAATGACTCCCCCAAATTATAAATAGTGAAACATTATTAATTTAGTTCAAGTCCAGAAGGCCTTTCCTGGTCTCCCAAATGTGAGCATCCAACCCTTCTCCAACTTACTTTGTATTTATCTATTTTTTTTACTTATTTTGCATATACTCATATATGGACATAATGTCTCTCCTAATAGAATATAAACTCCTTGAGGTCAGGTACTGTTAGTCAGTCAACAAGTATTTATTAAGCACTAACTATATGCCAAGAACTATGATAAGCTCTTCAGATACAAAAAAAAAAAAGATAAAAATATGGTTCCTGTCCTCAAGAGCTCACATTCTTAATGGAGGGGACAACTTGCAAAAATGCAAAGAATTGTGTACATGCAAGATGTACAATGTAAAAGGGAGGTAATCTCAAAGGCAAAGGATGGGGTGGTCCTAAAAAAGACCTTTGGCCGAAGGTGGGATTTGAGGGGAATCTTGAAGGAAATTAGGAGGCAGAAGTGAGGAGGAAGAGTATTATACACTCCAGCAGACAGTCAAAAGTCAGGGGACCGGAGTCAGGCAAGTACCAAGGGTAGTCTGCTCTGTGTGTGTGTGTGTGTGTGTGTGTGTGTGTGTGTGTGTGTGTGTGTATGTGTGTGTGTGTGTGTGTGTGTGTATAAAAGAAATCAACGATTTGTCGATTTGTATAACTTGAAGCGAATCCCTGAAAAAGCAAAAACAAACCAGGGAAGGTGTAAGGGTAGGGATATGAAAACTGCATTTTACATAATCACCAGAAGATGGCGATAGTTGCTCACTAAAGTAAAGCTTTTTGCCTTTCAAATGAAACCATTTCCTCCCCTTGTGACTGATTTGGAAAGCAGTTTCTTTGGGTGTGTCTATTTACTGTTGACTTGAAAGGAAAATAACCTTGAAGAAACATATTTTGCTTTCAAGTCCCCAGTTCTCTAATTTGCCCTGGGGGTTGAGGTGGGGGTGGGGGGAAGGGAAGGGGGTTTATATTCCATAGCTAGATGGCCAAGTAAGTTTTTTGAAATTCCTGCGCCTATGTTTGAATTGGAGAGAGCCGGAAAGTTCTTCCATCTGCAATGCCCTTCCACCATCCTTCCACTCTTGGAGTAAGAATCTAAATAACTCCTTTAAATATTTTGACTCTTTAAAAAATAAGTCTGGTCCTCAGATATTCTGAGAAATCACCTCTGGTCTGGGTCCTCCCATCCCTGGATGTGTCCTCATCCCATGGTTTCACTGAGATGTCATGGACTCTGATTCACTTTTAATCTTGTGTTCTTTGACAGGGTTAACTTTAATTGGAGGCAGGGGCATATGCTTGGAAAGCTCAACTTGTCCTCTTATAAGCCTTTCATCCACCCATACATACTTGGTGTTCTTGTCATAAGGATGATACCCAGGAGTTACAAAGGAATGCTAACCCTCTAGATTGTCCAAGCCTTGTGCTTTCGTCTCTCTGTGAATAGGACTCTTGGATACAGGTGACAAACATGATACTCTGCAATGACCCTGTTAAGTAGGTAAGGTAATTGTTACCCCCATTTAAAAAAAATTATTTTAAATTTATGGAACAAAACAAGCATTTCCATAACACAGTACAAAAAAAAAGTTGATTGAACCCAAAATTGCAGATCTACCATGTACAACTTGCTATTCCCTCTAAATATACAACAAAGTTAGTGTGTAAATTTCTTTTTTTCCCTTTTTCTCTTCTCTCTTCCCCCTGCTCTAGAGATGGCTATCATCAGACACACAAATATATATGCACATATATATACACATATATAATTATTCTATATATATGCATTTAAAATAATTCTATACATACTTCAATTAATCAGTTCTTTCTCTAGATGCAGACAGCATCTTTCTTCCTATGTCCTTTATAGTTAATTTGGTCAAAATTACTTAGTCACTCAAAGTTGTTCTTAAAATAATATTGCTGTTACTGTATACAATGTTCTCTTGGTTCTGCTCACTTCAGTCTTCGTCATTTCGTGCAAGTCTCTCCATGCCATTCTGAGATCGTCAAGCTAATCATTTCTTCTATGACTGTAGTATTCCATCACAACCATACACCACAACTTGTTCAGTCATCCCCCAATTGGTGGCAATTCGTGCAATTACCCCCATTTTCTATTTAGGAATCTAAAGCACAAGCAGGTTCAGTGATTTGTCACAGATCACAGACTTAGCCAATTGGAGGACCAGGAGTCTAGAATCTATCAACTGTTAGAATTGTTTTATTGTTAATTTCTTGATTTATTTCCTAGCACTGTGAAGTACACCCTAAAGAAATGGAAAGGGTCTTTCATACATAACCACATTGGTGGGGGTGAGGAGGAGGTGGAGATATTAAGAGTAACAAAGCTTCCCTTTTCTTTAATGGGACTCCAGATTTTACAAATTGGAGACATTTGGAAAGTATTTATAAGGTCTTAATGATAGCAGAAGAGCAAAATAATTTTTGAATGGCGTCTTGTGTAATTTTTGGAGTTAAGACAACAGAAGGTAAAGTATGAGGAAAATGAACTCCACAAAATTCTGATTTCAGACTGAAAGTTAATAACACTGAGACAAGAAGCCTCAGAAAACAAAAAGAAAATAGTTTGGTTTCTTAAATGATCTCTATGCCATATGCGAGTGGACCTCCAATGGAAAATCCCAGGTAGAAGGATACTTTTTCTATACTTTTGCCACTCCGTAGGCGACCTAAGAAAACAGGCCTCACTGGGATCTTGATTTTTTCATCTCTTCCATACTCAACGTAGATGAGTTCACCCTCAGCCCGGCCCCTTAGTCGTAGCAAAAGTTCCTGGACTTTTTTTTCCTCCCAAACAGCTCCACTCTGCCACAGGATACTCGTGTCCGACACATTTTCAAAACATTCCTCGATTTTGACTTTGTGCACAAGCCTGTTGAAACCACTGCCTTTTCCAAGGTAAAAATGTGCAATTGGCTGTTTGAAGTGATACACATACTTGTATCGTGACCTGAAGGACATATTTAGAGATGAAATATACTTTTCCATTTGTCCAGAATCTAAATCAAGTTGCTGGTTTTCTGGCCAGAACAACAGGGAGGCAAGGAAGTAAGGTTCTGCATATTTGTGATCCAAACCTACTAGTTTCAGTACTTCTCGGAGCTGTTTCTTTAGCTTAGGAAGGGGTTGCACCAGTTTGGAAGCCGGTTTTATACAACTGAGAATGATGTTGGCCAGAATAAAATTCTGTTTTTCTCTCAAGTAGATTTTGTTGGTAAACTGTCCGAGGAGAAAAGTATATTGATTTATGATATCTTCCATGTTGTTGGAAGCACTTCTTTGATTGGTGAGATACTCCAATAATCCAGAAAACTTGTCTGCTTTTAAAATGTCCAGACTTCTCCTACAGTTCTCTACTTGAGTTGGCAAAACAAGTTTTGATTTAGATTTTTTGTCCTGAGATTGCTGCAAATCTAAGGGACCGAATACTGCTGCGTACTTTTTGAAACATTCAGCCACCTTTCTTCGAAGTTTTATCTCCTCTTTTTCTTTAATGCTGTTCTTGGGTTTCAGAAGGACAAAGTAGTCATCAAAAAAGTCAAAGGCTCCTTTCAAAGCTAATTGCAAGTTACTCAGGTAAGGCATGAACTCTTTAAGTGCTAAGTGATATTCATCATTTGGATCCCCAGGAATATCACCCTTTCCAGATAAAAATTGCACCATGTGCACCAGACCTTCTTTGCCAAAGAAAGAAATGAGCTGTAGAACCTGGATTGTGCAAAGACACACTTCAATCTCTCCTCGATAGCCTGCTGTATTGTATGAATCGTATCTCCTTTTCGACTTTTGATTGTCCAAATCCTCCCTGACATTTTCTTTCATTTTACTTTGCTCCTGAGACAATTTGAAGGCTCTGGAGGCTGTTTCAGCAGTTTCTAGGAGACTTCTCAGATCATGAGAGGTGATGCTCCTCCTACTTGTTGCGTTTTCTTCCAACCACCATTTTATCTTACTTTTGTAGACTTGACCAATTGTATCTGAGATATAGGAATTGGAGGGTGCCAATGTTTTTGCTTTCTCTGCCCACTTCAGAGCTTTGAGAAAATTCTTCTCCTTAAGGTAGAAATGTCTCGCTAAGGCTTGACAAATGAATGCATTCCCGGGGAACCGAATAGTTCCTTCCTTCAATACCATCACAACTTCACCATTACCTTCTTCCTGCTGTACTGCTTCGATCAGTGGAGAAAACAAAGTATCTGTCTCATCCCCATGCTCCCTGCGCTGCCTGGTAAGCAACAAGGTTTCCACATCTTGGGAAAGCTTATCTCTTCCTATTCCGATATCATAAAATAAACTCTCTTGTAACAGTCCCAGTGTGATTTGACTTTTAGCCAAATGATACGTGGTTTTCAATTCTACTAGACAATGATTGGCAATCAGAGGATGGATGATCCTTACACCTTTGTACTTCCCTTTTTCCTCCACTTCCATTTGAATCAAGATAGTAGAATAGGTTCCCATCTTGTCTTCAAGACATTCAGTTCCCCAGAAAGCCCTCTTGTTTGCAATTCCCAAGAATTCCTCACACTGGGATACCGAGATTATGGAATTAGTGACATAAGAGTTCAGTAAAGCCAGAAAGGAAATGAGTTGTGCTTCCTTTCTATGTATTTCCAGCCCTTTCAGTATGTTCCTGACAACATTTTGTATGTATTTTTCATCAAAATTGCTTTTCATGATCATGAAGGAATAAAAGTCTTTAAAGTTCTTGTATTGCTTTTCAATTTCTTTCAGTTTGACCTCAAAAGCTCTTTGCTCTGTCTCAGAGAGTTTATTTTCCAGAGCAATGCTGTCTGGATGTTTTGCACTTTTAAGAGGATTCTGGGATCTCATACAGTTTAAAATGATCACTAGAGGTTTTTCATACTGAATACCCTTTTCAGCTACCGCTGCAAGAATATAATTCTGTAGCAGAGAGACGTTTTCTTGTTCCTCAAAATCGTCCACAAGGAGCAGTACAGGTAAATAATCTTGCTGGCCGTTTGAACCATATGTGATTAAATTGATTACCTGTTCTCCAATTTCTGGAAATTCGGTTGCTTTGTTTTTCAACACAGCACATCTGAATTTTTTCTTTAGTTTCCAGAGAACATGCATAGCCAACGTAGTCCCCCCACAGCCTGGATGGTGATAAAGATTAATAATTTTGGCACATGTTTGTTTGGGAGAATCTGCCCAGTCTTGAATCATTTCTTTAAGGTTTTTATACTTGTCCCTTTTGATAAAGGTCGAATAGTTTTTAGAGGAAAAGTAGAAGTTCCACCAGGAAACTTTGCCACCTCGGTAAAAGTGCTCCTCTTGAGACTTCATGAATTCAAAGAACTTCTTTTTATCCTCTTCTAATTCTGTGTCTTCACATTCATTTTCACAGAGGATTTCTAGAGCACTCATGAAATCTTCTTCCTTTTTCAGAAGAACAGTAGATGAACCAGATGATGGCAAAAACCTTTGTGAAGAATGAATCCTTGATTTTAATTTAAGAATTGTACCATTTATCTTTTCAAGACTTAAGGTGGAAATACATTGGTTTGAGAGTTCATCGACCACTGTCAGTCTGGCTTGTAGAAGACTTTTCCATCGCTGGCATATCTGTGAACTGATGCAGATGCACAATATGTTTTCCATTCCCTTCAGGTCTTGGTAGAAAGCACAGAATGTTTCAATGAGGGGATCTCTTGGATCTTCCACTGGAGAGAGTAACAGAAACACCACCAAAAACTTTCCTCTTGGCATTATGTTTTCATGTGTAAGAAATGAAATGAGTTTTCTGACTTCAGAAGCTCTTTCTCGTTGCCATAAACTTGACTCTAAAGGTTTGTCTTCCTGAGTTCCTAGATCTGTTCTACCATTACAAAAGATCCAGCTGGGCTGTTGATAAAGATTCAACTTACTGGGATTTTGGATAATTTTGTCATCGTATTGACGTGGAAAGTGAAGATTTGCTGCACGGGTCTCTCGGTAAGACTTCACCAACCCATTCTTCCCAGATTCAGGATCAAACTCCAACACAGCAAACCACTTAATTTCCTTTAGAAAGTCCAGGTGCTTTTTTTGATTTGGATGGCTCTTACTGGCCACCAGAATGTACCAGTCATAGTAGGAATTGTCCAACAGGTCTCGGTTTCCTGTGAGCAGTTTCACCAGCTTCGGCCCTTCATTTTCCTTCATCTTCCTTTTTGTTTCATATTCTTCTTCTGCAGATTTTCTGGATTTTACCAGTGAATTCAAATTCAGTAAAAGCTGTTGGTAATCTGCATCATTTTGCTTGACATTAGCAAGGATATCTTTAGAGCTGGCTCCCTCTCTCACAAAAATTGAGTGTTCATTCCTTTCTTTCCACCTTTCTTCTTTACAGTTTTGCATCCTGATGCGGAAAATAATGTTCTTACATATGGAATACTGAGGAATGACATCGACTTCAATAACAAATCTATCTGATAGAGTATTGTCTTGCAGTAAGACTTCCACAAACCTGGGTTCCCTAATACATTTACATGCTATAGTGGCCTGCTCATCGTAATCAAAATAGCGTTTGATCATCAGATTGAAATGGTCAATAAAAACATCTTTACTGGTAATTTTCAGCCCAATGATTTCTCCATGGGGTTTGTCTTTGACACCAAAATGGATAGTGCCATTGGTGCGGGAATTCATGCAGGCTGAAGCAAATCTAAAGACTTCATTGCTGAATTTCATTTTGATGTCTTCCTCAGTTGCTGACCCAGTATTAGTCAATGCCTTGTACTCATGGACTGGCTCAATGAAATTTAGTCGTCCTGTTTCTGGCTGCAAAATGTAATGCTGTATATAACGATAGCTGTCATGGAATTTGTCGAAAGGATATGGCATACACGGTAATCTTTTTGGTTCCACTTCCGCATCATCTAATACTTTTTCCATAGCAAACTTTGATTCCTGTGTACATTCAGAATTTGTAATATCTTGAGAGTTGGCGGTTGAAATCACCTCTTCTGTATTTTCTGCTTTGAGTTTTGCTCTCATTTTGTTTTTCTTTCTAGGAGTTTTCAAGCTATCTTGTTTTCCAAATGTCTGAACAGGATTTTCTGGTGGAATGTTCTTCAAAGTTTTGTAAGTGCGCATTATCAAAAGAGCTGGGCCATGCGGTATACCCATGTCCACAAGATCCTTCTCTTCTAAGACACTTAACACTAATCCTGACACTTCCGCAGAAAGCAGGATTTGTCCATATTTTTCCTCAATCTTTAGTTCTTCTGTTGCCCATTGTTTCACACGTTCTTTGGTCCAGTCATCAACCTTTGTTGTCAGGTCAGTCATTCCAAAGATGTATCTTCACTCTTTTGAAAGAAAAACAAAATTCATGTAACATATGTTTGGGATGTTGTGTGATGCATTTGATTTAGAATTATAATGACTTACAAGCTCCTTTTATTGAATTACAGAATCATAATAGGAAGGGACCTTAGAGATCATCTCGTCCATACTAGACCTAAACAACTATCCCCTTTGCAATATCCCTGGCAAGTCGTCAACTTACCTTCCCTTGAAGATCCCCAGTAGCAGCAAACTCCTTACCCAATTCTGCTTTTGGATGACTCTGACTTTTAGGAAATTTTTCCTTATATCCAGCCTTTCCACCACTTCCACCCATTAGTTCTCATTCAGCCTTCTAGCTAGGGCCAAGAAGAAAATGACATTTTTGTTGCCCTTAGTTTTCATCATCATCATTGGCTCATTCTGACATTTAGAGTTGCAGATACTATTCTTGCAAGATCATGCCACTCTCTTTCACTACTACTCCACTCTCTGCCCCGCTTCCCTGTGCATGCTTTAAAATTTATATTGAACAATGAGCTCTCTGTGCATCCGTGGGCTTGAAGTATAGTTGGAGGATCGATCTGGTTAAATGTAATTAAACCTATCATGGCAATAGGCCATGAAGAGAATATGTTAATGTTGAAATGGAAAAGGATTATTTTTCAGTCATTTCATAAGTATCTCTATCACTTGACTTTGGTTAGCAAAAATCAAAACCCTCATTCCATGTTCAAATATAGCTCTAAAATTAAACTGAAAACATTTTACAGTAAATCACCTCTGCCTCTTGTCTGCAAGGCTTGGCTCCAGTGACTTTTCCATGTGAGACCTTTCTTGACACCCCATATCTTGGATGTTTAATCTTCATCCCTTTTTTATTTACTTTCTCTCTGTCTCTGTTTCTCTCTCTTTCTCTCTCTCTCTCTCTATATATATAGATTGTGCATACATATATACACACACATATACATATACATCTATGTTTTTTTCTTCACCAAATAGGTGGTAAGCTTCTTGAGTTCAGAGATTGCTTTATTTTTTGACACACACAGACACACATGTACACACACACACACACACACACATATACACACACACACATTCACAAAAATCCAGTCACTTACACATGGTATTATTCCTTTATAAATGCATGTTGCAATTTGGAATTATGCAAATAAAATGACACAAATGCCCATGCCCCTTGACTCAGAGATCCCACTATGAAGCTTTGAGACCAAGGAGGTCATTGACAAGAAGAAAGTCTTTATGTACTCTGAAATATTTATAGCAGCTCTTTTTGTGATAACAGAGAACCAGAAAGAAAGTAGACACCACCAATTAGGGAATGGTGAAACAAATCAGGGTATGTGGATATACTGAAATCTTACCATGCTGTAAGAAATGATGATTAGAAATAAAACAAATGTAGCCAAGATCAGAAAGAATGCAGAAAATTGGGGGAACATTTTATAGACAGTTTCTCAGATAAAGGTCTCATATTTCACATATATAAGGAACTTTGTAAAATTTATAAGAATATGAGTCATTCCCCAATTGACAGATGGTCAAAGGTTATGAACAGTAAGTTTTCCAATGAAGAAATAAAATAATTTATAGTCATATAAAAAAATGCTCTAAATAATTATTGATTAAAGAAATGCAAATTAAAACAACCTTGAGATATCATTTTACACCTATCAGATTGGCTAAAATAATTGAAGGGGAAAGCAACAAATGTTAGAGGGGATGTAGAAATTTTGCGACACTAATTCATTGTTGATGGAATTGTAAAATGATCCAACCATTTTGGAGAGCAATCTTTAATTATGCCCAATGAGCTGTTAAATTGCCTATGCCCAGCAATACCACTACTAGGTCTGTTTCCAAAAACGATTATGGAAAAAGGAAAAGAGCCTATACATTTTAAAATGTTTATAGCAGCATTCTGTGTGGAAATTGTGGGTATGCCCATGAATTAGAGAATGGCTGACCAAGTTGTGGTATATGATTGTGATAGAATGCTACTATACTATAAGAAATGACGAACTTGATGATTTTAGAAAAACATGGATAGACTTGCATAAAAAAATGAAGAGCAAAATGAACAGAACCAATAAAATGTTGTATGCAGTAACAACAATATTGTTTTTAAAAAAAACTTTGGGCAAATAAGTCATTTTGGCTATTACGAATACCCAAATTAACTACAAAGGACATATGAAGGAAGACACTATCTGCACCAGGAGAAAGAACTGATAAGTATACATATGTAGAGAATGGTGTATATATATGTATAATTTATAAATATATTTATAAATATAATTTATAAAATAAATATAAATTATGTATATGTACGTATACACAAATATGTTTGTGTCTAATGGTAGCCATCTCCAGGGGGAAAGAGAAGAAGAAAGAGGAAGGAAAAAGAAAGCTACATGATAATTTTATTGTATATTCAAAAGGAATGGCAAGTTGTACATAACCGATTTGTAGCTTCATGTGCAACCATTTTTTTCTTATTCTATGTTATGGAAATGCTTGTTTTATTTCATAAATGAAAATTGAATAAATAAAAATTTAAAAAACAAATGATGATTATGATGCAGTGACTTGCATGATCTATTACAGAATAAAGTAAGCAGAGCCAAGAAAACCATATTCACAATGACACAATGTAAATGGAAGGAACATCCACCAATCAATCAAAAGTGAATGCTGGCTAGGGTGGCACAGTGGATAGAGCTCTGGTCTTGGAGTCAGAAGGACCTGAGTTGAAATCCAGTCTCAGATCAGACACTTGACACTTACTAGCTGTGTGACCCTGGGCAAGTCACTTAACCCCAATTGCCTAAAAAAAAAAAGTTGGGGCAGCTAGGTGTCACAGTGGATAGAGCACAGGCCTAGGAGTCAGGCAGACCTGAGTTCAAATCTGGCCTCAGACACATAACATTTACTAGCTGTGTGAGTTGGGGCAAGTCACTTAACCCCAATTGCCTCAACAACAACAAAAAAAAGTAAATGCTGAAAAATTATGAAAAACAACAGCTGCAAAAGGAGAGACAGAAGAAGACAACCTGACATGACTTCTTTATGGAGGTCAGAGATCCACATTGTGGATACATATCACAGATTTTCAGACTTTCTTGATTTATTGACCCATTTTGCTGACTTTTTCCCCTTTTTTCTTTGGCTAGACAACAGGGTTAAATGACTTGCCCAGGGTCACACAGCTAGTAAGTGTTACGCGTCTGAGGCCGGATTTGAACTCAGGTCTTCCTGACTCCAAGGCCTGTGCTCTATCCACTGTGCCACCTGGCTGCCCCCTTTTTTTCTTTAAAAATATTATTACATGGGTTGGCTTTCTGATAAAAGGGGAAGAAGAGGAATATTGGGAGAAATTTTGGTGATTCAAAAAATTACCAATAAAAATTTGTTTAAAAAAATTTTAATGCTTGTTTAATTGAATTAAATTGATATGGTAAGCCTCTGGGAGAGGGGTCCACTAGGCTGGAAATGGAGCAGGTCAAAGCACCTGTACCAATGAATTGAGAGATTGGGCCTGTGAGGAACAATTGCGTTTACAGCCTGGGCAAGATAGGGAGCCCAGCCTTTAAAAATAAACAGCAATGAACAAATTAGCAAATAAATGTTTGAGTGGATAGATAGGGAGGGAGATAGGAGAAAGACAGAGAGAGAGACAGACAGGCAGACAGAGACAGAGAGAAAGAGACAGAGACAGAGACAGAAAGGGAGAGAGGAGAGAGAGAAGGGGAGAGAGAGACAGAGAGAGAAGACAGGGAGACAGAGACTGAGAGATAAATAGACAAATAGGTAGATGGACAGATAGAAAGTTAGACAGGCATATAGACGTAGAGAGTTAGACAGAGAGACATGTAAACATAGATAGATAGACAGATGATAGATAAATGTTAGATAGATAGATAGATAGATGATAGATAGATAATTTGTCAGCCCTGGTATCACCCCGCATTCCTTCACTCTCCCACACTCACTTGAGGATGTCTCCCTTTTGCTAGTCAGGGCCTAGCTTCTTAAGTGTGCCTCCCAGGTGAGGGTCCTTCATTTTCTTTTAGACCCTTCCTGGATTTCCTACGATCTGACTCTCCTTACTACTCCATTGAAACGACCTTGAGGATGACAGTGTCATTGCCTTTGAGCTGGAAGGACTGGAGAGATCCGGGCATCTAGTTTAACCCTCTCGTTTTGCAGATGTGGGGACCAGGCTATTGTGCCTGGGCATGACTCACCCTATCTTGTAAAAGCCTCCTTTTATGACCCCCGAGTGCCCTGAGGCAACACTTATGAAATACAAAAGCATAAGGCAAATGGCCTTTTGCAAATGTCCTCTTTCCCAAACTTACTCTTTCCAAAACCACATCCCTTTCCTTGGTCCTCATGTAAATCACACACACACACACACACACACACCATCCAGTGCTCTCCTTCTGGGTATAAGCCTGCTGAGGGCACTGGGAACCAGGTGCATGATCCCTAAATCTGTAAACTTAAGAAATGTGTTCCTGTTCTGCAATTTCAAAGTCAATTCTTCCACACTCTTTCTGGCTCTTTGCTCCAGTCAGTAGCGGGAGGGTATCAGAGGACTGCCATTCTGCTATGGGGTGGCTAGAGAGGTGGCCAGGCTTCCATGGGGGAGAGGTGGCAGGATTCCTAGGGTTGGGATGCCAGGGCCCCTTGCAATCTTGCTCACTGGCTAAGGTAAGAAATCAAAATCACCTCAAAAGATGCAGCGCCTGCTTCTGACCTCCTTGGACAAGATTGCTAAGGTGATGCAGCAGGTATGAAGATGTTTAAGTGAAAGGGACCTAAATAACATAAGCCATAGACACATGCAAAAGGATGGGGAGCCCTTAGATATGTAGGGGGACAATGGGGGGAGAAATGAATTATTCCCTCAATCACAGATGAGTTGATGTCTCTTTCAGGAGGGCTACCTACTGACCTCCTCTTTTTTTTGGCGAGAAAATGGGGATTAAGTGACTTTCCCAGGGTCACACAGCTAGTGAGTATCATGTGTCTGAGGCCACATTTAAACTTGGGTCCTCCTGACTCCAGGGCTGGTCCTCTATTCACTGCACCACCCAGCTGCCCCAACCTCCTCTTTTCTAATTCAAGTGGTTACCGTTAGGTGGAAGCTGATTAGTCAGATTTATCCTGGGTGGTCAGTCAGCCAATAAATATTTATTAAGTACCTATTATGGGAACGTGTGAGAGCTATATACTCTCACAAGGGGGAATCTTCCTCAGATCCTGTCCATGAGACGGTGGACAACAGAAGAGGCAATGAGGGGGCAATTAGAGGCTTTCACAGACATTCAATCTTCCTCTGGCTGTGTGAGAACTCCGGATATGGGAATGCCTTCCCTGTTATATAACCTTTGACCATAGTATGCTTAAGGTCCTCATCTACCACCACACCACAAAAATACGTCTTCTACTTGACCACACAGTTTCAATAATAAAAATAATAATAGCTAACACTTTCATAACACCTACTGTGTACTAGGCACTGTGCTGAGTGTTTTACAATGATCTCATTTGATCCTGGGTTAGGTAGATGCTGTTATTATCCCTATTTTACAGATGAGGAAACTGAGACAAAGTATTATGTGACTTGCCCAGGGTCATATAGCTAGTAAATGTCTGAGGCTGGATTTGAACTCAGATCTTCCTGACTTCAGGCCCCACACTCTATTTTTTTTTATTTCAGAAAAGTAATTTATTTAGATAAAAATATTTCAGACCATATGACAGATACTATATCAGAGAAAGCTCCAAACAATCCATCCTAATCTTTACACAGAGTGGTCAGGCCAAATATCACACCCTATCACAAGCCTGAGAACTAGGCCTCTGTGAGCTGATGTTTACAAACATTAGGAACCTCCTTAGGCCGTCTTCAAGGTGGTTTTTTGTAACGCTTGCTTTGTGTAGGTTAACAGCCTGACTTTTGGGTATGACTAAGTTTTAGAGAGACAAGCTAGATACCAGGACTGAGATTGGGATCTATTTTTCCCAAAGGCAAGTTTGTTTCTTTCCTCCTGATGCTTCGCATTTTATATTACACCTCCTTTCCTTACTCCTACTAGCCTTTTACACCTTACCCCCGGCTCCCTTTACCTAACTAGGTCACTACATTATAAACAAAGGTCCTTTCATCACTGTGTTACTCTAACCAGAACCAAACACTGAAAACACGCCTCCTCTCCCAGTCCCTTCCCACTCTATAGGCAAATGGTAGTTTCATGGAAATTAAGCCTATAAACAAGTATAGCATGGCTCCTGAGCTCACTAGTTGGGGCACTGACGCACCAGTATAGCTTCTGAAGTACTGAAGCTTTGCTTACAATAAGGGCACAGATAAAAAGTGGGCTTAACCTCCATGAGGATAACTTTGATACCAGAATATGTTTTCAGGAGGGCAACGAAGTCTGCTGGCTGACTGTAGGTTTCTGAACAACAGGGATGATGGAAAGGACCCTTTAAAAGACATTTGGTTCTTATGTTGAAGTAAAGAAGGATTCCTCTTCTCCTTCCTCATTGCTAGTATTCTGGTACCGCCCATTTGAACTTTTTCCCTGTTAGTATCAACAGTTTTCTAACTTCTCTTTCCCATCATCTCCTGCACCCTGCGCCACCAACCTACCCTTAAACTAAAGGTCAGTGACCCCCAAGGGGAACTGGTATGTAGTCATTGACTTGGCCAATACCAAACCCCCTCCATGAGGAAAACCAGGAATAATTAGCTTTTACCTGGCAGGGCCTCTAATACATCATCGCTATCCTGCCTCAAAGAAACATCAACATTCCCATAATCTGCCATCACCCCTTGCTGGTCTGGTGACATTCTTGTATTATATCAGTGACTTAATCACTGTCAGCCCAAATGAAGAGGTCGCCAAAAATTCTTTAGAAGTGGTACTATATAGCTTAGATTCTTAAAATTTAGCCACTGCCCAGATTCTTAGAATATAGTCAACACCTCACAGACTCTCAGATTCCTCAAGAGTCTGGCTAATGTGTCGAGTCTCTAATAAGCTTTGTCTTTGGCTGAAAAAAAAAATGAAGTGGTACTATAGACCTTTAAGGCAGATGGGTGAGCTACCAACCCTGAAAAAGGCCATGGACCCACAGAGCAAGTGAAATTCCTGGGAGCCCAGTGGGTGGGGAGCAAGAGAGATATTTCTAACCTGGTTAAGGACAAACTCTTTAGCTGAGGGACCCCTAAGAATAAAAAGGAGACACCATCAGGCTTTTGCAATACTGGAGACAGCACATTTGCCTTCTGAGTATCTTACTGAAACACCTGTTTAAAGTAACACATCATCCATCAGTCTTTGAATAGAGGTCAGGGCAACAAGCGCTAACTAGGGTGTCGCTGGCCACTGACTAAGCCCTGCTGCTAGGACCTTCTCTCTCCTAGGTCTACACAGAGCTCCAGGTGTCCATAAGCAGCAAGACTATAGACTGGAGGCTTTTTTCTGAGAAGCAAGCCAAAGTATAAGATTTGAAGAAACTGCATCTTATATACATATCCAAGCACAGAATGTTAGAGCTGAAAGCATTGGATGTTAGAGATAGAAAGGACCTTACAGATCATCTAGTGTTACCCCTTCATTCATAAATGCAGCAAACTCCACCACATGGCTTGGGCAGGGGGCAAAGGTACATGGGTGGGGCTGGCTGCTGGCACCCAGTTCACTTCCCACAGTTGTCTAAGTTCCAATAGAATTTCAGATGACCAAAGGACAAACTACTGAAAGGGCTGCTGGTGTGTTTTACTGGTTCTGATCTGCTATCTCCACGGTTAGGAGAAGGCTTTTGGAGGAGTGGGGGATCAGGGACTGGCTGCATAGCCAGAACTGGGGTCATCTTTTAAAAGGCCTAAATTAGCCTGAGACTAATTTCTTTATTTCATTCTCTTTGGGTGTGCTATGGTGATTTGTAAAAAATGAAAGCAAAGAGATATCAATAACAATTTATAAAAATCAAAAATTCTTGTTGCATTGAATTAAACTGAATCACTACTTTGAAACATGGTTTATGCTTATATATATGTATATATATATATATATATACATATATATATAATATTTTATTTTACCCCCACAACATCTAGTGAAAGACAATTCTGTAAGGCAAGAGACCTTAGAACCCTGTTGAGGTCATTTGGCTCCAAGAAATGGGCCTCAGTCCTTGGCTTCTGCATTTTTTCTTTTCCCTTGTAGGTGAAGGGATTGGAGCCTCCAATTTTATGAGTTTCGAAATATCAAGAGTGAGACTTTAGGCTTCTCAGTTTCTAGGTTTTGCAGCCAACTCAGTCCTAGTGCTCAGAGGAGCAAGGAATGGCCTTTGGGAGTGACTTTTGGGACCTAGCCCAGTAGTAGTTGAAATGAAGACTTTTTTGGATAGATATACACATTTGGATATAAACTTGGTAAGTCTAATGCTATGTAGAGACTATGCTCGGAGTCAACCCAATCTCCCTAGAGACTAAGGTGGAATAAGGGGAAGCGTCTCCTCCAAGGTATAAGAAGGAAGTGTTTGTACTTTGTTCTTGCTTATATCTTTGAAATAAATATCCAAACTAGTAAAAACTAGTCAATGTTAAATGGTTAAATGGAATTGGTGTCCTCCCCACTTAGCTTGGAGGCTCAAGTCAAGACCATTAGATATGAAAAACCTGAACCCTCAGGGTACCCCTAAACCCCTGAGAGACCAGATGTATCCTTTTTGGTTCTTAGAGAGTGAGGCTATGTAAGCAAAAACAAGAGAACAAATGTTTTCCCCAGATATCTCAAGGTACACTTTTCCCTATCCCACCTTGGTCTGTTGGAGGAGTTTCCACATAACATTGGTCCCACCAAGTTTACTCTTCCTCTCAGTTACTATTGGGCTAGATCCCAAAGATCATCTGTGTTCCTCACCAACATTGAGCTGGTGACAAAAACTATATGCTAGGATGCTGGAATGCTGGGCCCCCAGACGGCCAGATGCTTACTCTCTTGACCTTTCAAAATCCACAAGATTTTTCACCTAGAAGGAAGCACAAATACAGAGGTCAAGGACCTGATGCCTACTTCTCTAGGCTCTGCAGCCTCTCAAGAGAGAAGTTCTCCAAGGCTTCTCCCTACAACATTTTCTCTTTTCAGACATCATCAGCAAAATAATCAAACCACCATAGCACAGCCATGGAAAACATATTGGGCTCTAGGCCATAGCTAACTCAGTCTCTTTGACTAGATCTCCACTTCCAGCTATATAACCAGTTAGAAAGGGGGTGGGGGGAGGCTTTTCTCTTTTTTTCCAATTTATTTATTTATTTTTAGTTTTCAACATTTACTTCCACAAGATTTTGAGTTCTAAATTTTCTCCCCATTCCTCCCCTCCCGTACCACCTCATGAGGTCCTGCATTCTGATTCCCCCTTCACCCAATCTGTTCTCCCTTTTATTACCCTCTTCCTCTTATACGCTTCCCCTTACATTTTCCTATAGGGTAATATAGATTTCAATACCCCTTTGCCTGTGTGTCTTATTTCCCAGTTGCATGCAGAAACAATTTCTAACATTCATTTCTAAAACTTTGAGTCTCAAATTCTCTCTCCTCCTCCCTCCCCACCTACCCTCATTGAGAAGGTAAGCAACTCGACATAGACTATACATGTGCAGTCATGTAAAACACTTCCATAATAGTCAAGTTGTGGAAGACTATATTTCCCTCAATCCTATCCCAGCCCCCATTTATTCTATTTTTTCCTTTGTTCCTGTCCCTCTTCAAAAGTGTTTGCTTCTGATTACACCCTCCCCAAATCTGCCCTCCCTTCTATCATCCTTCCCTCTATTATCCCCTTCCCCCCTACTTTTCTGTAGGGTAAGATAGATTTCCATACCCAATTGGGTGTGTATGTTATTCCCTCCTTCAGCCAAATCTGATAAGAGTAATGTTCACTCATTCCTTCTCACCTCCCCCCTCTTCCTTTCCACTGTAAAAGTTTTTCTTGCCTCTTTTATATGAGATAATTTATTCCATTCTACCTCTCCCTTTCTCCTTCTCCCAGTACATTCTTCTCTCACCCCTTAATTTTCTTTTTTAGATATCATCCCTTCACACTCAATTCACCCTGTGCCCTCGGTCTATAGATATTCCTTCCAACTACCCTAATAATGAGAAAGGTCTCATGAGTTACAAATATCATCTTTCCAGTTATAAATGTAAATAGTTCAACTTTAATAAGTCCGTTATGATTTCTCTTTCCTGTTTGCCTTTTCATACTTCTCTTGAGTCTTGTATTTGAAAGTCAATTTTTCTATTTAGCTCTACTTCTCAAGAATGCATTGAATTTCTCTACGTCATTGAATATCAATTTTTCCCCCTCATTGATTACACTCAGTTTTGCTGGGTAGGTGATTCTTGGTTTTAATCCTAGTTCCTTTGACCTTCAGAATATCATATTCCAAACCCTCCAGTCCCTTAATGTAGAAGCTGCTAAATCTTGTGTTATCCTGATTGTGTTTCCACAATACATGAACTGTTTCTTTCTGATTGCTTGCAATATTTTCTCCTTGACCTGGGAACTCTGGAATTTGGCTATAATATTCCTGGGAGTTTTCATTTTGGGATCTCTTTCAGGAGGTGTTTGGTGGAATCTTTCACTTTCTATTTTACCATCTGATTTGAGGATATCAGGGCAGTTTTCCTTGATAATTTCTTGAAAGATGATGTCTAGGCTCTTTTTTTTTTTTTTGATAATGGCTTTCAGGTAGTCCAATAATTTTTAAGTTATCTCTCCTGGATCTATTTTCCAGGTCTGGTGTTTTTCTAATGAGATATTTCACACTGTCTTCTATTTTTTCATTCTTTTGGTTTTGTTTTACAATGTCTTGATTTCTCATAGAGTTATTAGCTTCCATTTGCTCCATTTTAATTTTTAAGGAATTATTTTCCTCAGTGAGTTTTTGGACCTCCTTTTCCATTTGGCCAATTCTGCTTTTTAAGGCATTCTTTTCCTCATTGGGTTTTTGGACCTCTTTTGCCATTTGAGTTAGGCTATTTTTTAAGGTGTTATTTTCTTCAGTATTTTTTTGGGTCTCCTTTAGCAAGCTGTTGACTAGTTTTTCATGATTTTCTTGCATCACTCTCATTTCTCTTCCCACTTTTTCCTCTACTTCTGTTACTTGCTTCTCAAACTCCTTTTTGAGCTCTTCCATGGCCTGGGACTGATTCATATTTTTCTTGCAGGCTTTGGATGTAGGAGCTTTGACTTTGTTGTCTTCTTCTGGTTGTATGTTTTGATCTTCTTTGTCACCAAAATAAGATTCTGTAGTCTGACTTTTTTCCCCCTGTTTACTCAGCTTCCCAGCCAATTGTTTGACTTTTAAACTCTTTGTTAAGGTAGGGGTCTGCTTCCAGTGTGGAGGGTGTACCGTCCCAAGCTTCAGGAATTTTGTGCAGCTGTTTTCAGAAATACTTTTAGGGACCTGTATGTTTCCAGTTCTTCCAAGGTGGTATGTTCTAAGGAGAGGTGTTTACTCCTCTCTTGGCCTCTGCATGACTACAAGCACTCTTTTATGCCCTGGAAATGAGAGGAGAGTTCCCTCTCCACTGCTGCCACAAGCTCTTCTATGCCAGTGCTCCTCTTCGCCCCAAGACTGCCACCCAGGACTGGGACCCATATGCAAACATGGGCAAAACAAGAGAATCTTACCTCAGCATCAGCAAAGAGGTCCCTGCAATCCTCCTCTGATCAGCTGCTCGATCTCCCCCACCAGCTGTGGGCCAGAGCTCCTGAAGCAGCTGCTGCCACTGTGGCCACCACCTTGTGGCTGTGCTAGGACCAGGACTGGACCACACTTCTCTTTCACCCAGGTCCAACAGACCATTCCCACTGACCTTCTAACTTGTCTTTGGTGTTTGTGGGTTGAGAAGTCTGGAAACCGCCACAGCTCCCCTTGATTCAGTCTCCTGAGGCATACTCCAGGTTTACTGAGGCCTGGTCTTTGCCTGCTTGGCCCACACTGTACTGTGCTTCTCTCCCAGCCTGGTGCAACAGACCTTTCCCATTGACCATCCAGATTGTCTTGGGCTAGAAATTTGTTTCACTTTATCTTTTTGTGGGTTCTGCTGCTCTAGAATTCATTTAGAGTCATTTTTTTACAAGGTTTTGGAGGGGTTTGGGGGAGAGCTCAAGCGAGTGCCTGCTTTTACTCTGCCATGTTGACTCTGCCCTCAAAGATGGGAGGCTTCTCTTAACACATGGATAGAAAATTGTAATAAGTTAGGTTATATCTAGGCAGCTAGGTGACATAGTATATAGAGTCTTGGACCTGGAGTCAGGAAGACCTGTGATCAAATTCTGCCTCAGATACTTACTAGCTGTGTGACCCTGGGCAAGTCATTTAATCAATTGTAAAACAGGGATAATAACAGTACCTACCTTGCAAGGTTGTTGTGAGGATCAATGAGATATTTGTAAAGTGCTTAGCAGAAAAGTGCACGGCACATAGTAGGCACTATATAAATGCTTATTCCCTTCCCTCCTCCCTCTGATTCCCCATTTACAGAATGTCTACACATGCATCACATTCTATGTCATCAGGACTCTTCCAGAGGTGCCTGAAGTACTCTGCACCTGCACCAGACCTCCATCACACTATCAGTATTTACTTTCGTTTCTTAACTTAGCAAATATGATAAAGTTGTTGACTCACAGAAATTCAAAGCCAAGAGTTGTGTCTCAGTTAATATTTACAGATAAAGAGTGGGAGGAAGAGAGAGCATTTTTCTTATTTATTGAGATAAAATGTTCGGTTTAGACTGACTCTGGCACATTGAGCCACTTTTGAATGGTTGGACAAAATGGAAGATAGGTGTTGGCCTCTTAAAAGGCTGGCAATAGATTTGAAATCCACGTACCTCAGAAAAATAGCTGTGAGTTCCTAGGAACTGTAGGCTTCAGAAGGAGCTGGCACAATCATTTTTTCACTCTCCTTTTCACTTACAGGGGCCATTTAACTCACCAACCTTTGAGAAGCAACCCATGCATTCCAAAAAGAGAATGAGAAATCGATGGATGTTCCTGAATGGAAGTGAATGCCTGGGATTTCTGCTCACATGAAGGTAGGGTAAAAAAAAAGTTACTGGGTTGTTGCTGCCTCAGAGGATGACCGACAGCTCAGCCTATCTAATTCTCTATTGTTTCCTCCTGCTTCCATAGAAGTATTAGGAAATTAAGGTTCAGAGAGATAGTCATTTGTTCAAGGTCCAGAATTCAAGTCTTCTCGATACTAGTCCTGAAATCTCTTTCTGACTCATCCATGGTGTCAGGCAGATACCAAAAGTATTTGTTTTCAGAAAAGGAACTAAAACTAAACTAAACTAAAATTAAAATGGAAAGAAACTCCCACATTCATTGAATACAACTTTTGTCTCAAAGAACTTGCTGAATTAGTAATTTTCTGAGCAGTTTTTGTATTAATCCTTATGAAAATGACAGTGCTCCTTAGGGGTGGACATGCTGTCTTGGATTAGATTTAGATGATCTCTTAGGATTAGGGTTACCCTGCTAGCTTTCTGGTACAGGAATTATAATTATCTTGTAGTACATGTATATATGTATGTGTGTATATCTTTATATAAATATATATCTACATCTATATGTATTATATGTGTGTATATAGAAACACATACATATATCTATGTATTTGTGTGTATATACATACATATGCTATTTTAGTTTTTGTTTTTTTTGTTTTTTGTTAGACAATGGGGTTAAGTGACTTGCCTAGGGTCACACAGCTAGTAAGTGTTATGTGCCTGAGTCCAGATTTGAACTCAGGTCCTCCTGAATCCAGGGCCAGTGCTCTATCCACTGCGCCACCTAGCTGCCCCAATATACTATTTTAAAAATATGTATTTTCCCCAATTACATGTTAAAATAATTTTGAGATTTTTTTTTAAAGTTTTGAGTTCTGAATTCCATCCCTCTTTTTCTCCTTCCCCTCCCCTCTCCCCACTCCCTGAGATGGTAAGCAATCGGTTATAGGTTATACATGTGTAATCATGTAAAGCATTTCCATATTAGTCATACATATATTATATTTCATACATATATTATATATTTTAAAACTTCCTGCAACATAACTTGTAGAAATCCTTGTGGAGAACTAAGGCCTGGGTTACAACATATGGATGAACACTTTATTTTAAACATTGCTCTAAAAATTTACAATCCATTTAAAAAATCTTTTTCCAATAAAATAACAAAAGCCCTAGAATAAAAACAAACAAACAAAAAAACAAGAAAAAGAAAATCAGGCAGCTCCTAGCCTCCTAGCCCCACTTTTCCCTGGCTTTCCGCACCTTGTCAGTATCCCTGCCTGTCCTCTGTTATTTTTATCCTTCCTTTGGCATCTCCTACTTCTCAGTATATTCATTTGCACCGTTTTGAAGATTTCTGGCAAACATTTAGACATTTCTGTAAAGGGAGGGTGGGGCAGGAGAACTCACTTTCCTGTATGTTTGTTTCCTTTCCCTGAGCTGAATGCTGATGTGCCATAGGCAGAGTGCTAGAGCCCTGTCTGTGGTTGGTTGGATGGTTCATCTCCCGCCCCGCTACCGGCCCCACACCACCCCTCCCCCTGCGGTTGTGATGGGAAGATGAAGGTGGATTGTGAGTCTGTTGTCAATAAAAATCCCAAATTGTCAGCCCATTTGGCCTCCGAATTGTTTCATTTTAATGTCACCCGCCAGTCTATCATTTTACTGTCTCAGACATCACTTAAAGCTTTTTCTTTTAGCCCGACTCCCCCACCCCCAGTATAGAATTAGAGGACTAGCCCTGTGTGGAGTTTCACATTTCAAATCTCTGATCTAAAGTTTTCAAAGGAGACCCCTTGTGATCCACCTCCCCTACAACACACACACACACACACACACACACACACACACACACACACCACACACAGAGTTCCCTGACAGTGCCCTATGGGAAGCTTCTTCCTCCAAAAATCTTCTAGGACCGCTGAGATGAGCTTCATTTGTTCCATTTGCTTCTATATTTAGAGACACTGATACTGATCACACACACACACACACACACACACACACACACACATATGTATGTATATATGTGTGTGTATCTATCTATCTATCCATCTATCTATCTATATATCTATAGAAACTAAAAATACAGGTTATCCAAAAGCCTTAGTGTAGTTTTAAGTCTGAATAAGTTTAAAACTGCACCAAGACTTTTGGGACACCCTATATTGGCGTATGTATGTATGTATACATGTATATACAGATATATATGCATGTATATGCATACATATGTCTAGTTTTATTTGTTTAAAGACCATGACAACAACAACAACAAATCTAGACCTCTCCACTGTGAAGTCTAATAAAGGAAATGAAACCATTGATTGATTCAGGAACTTACCAGAGCTGTCCTGAGAATTCCTTCTTTGAAAGTAGAATCTTGGACTGTATAATAATATTTTACTTCTTCTTGTAAGAGCATAGGCTTTAAATGAAGTAAATTTCCTATATGCACTTAAAGTAATCAGCAAATTGTAATGCTTTTTCTCCCGAGGTTCTAGAGGAGTAGGCTGAATTTCTGAAGGCTGTGGGACTTTATTCTTAGCTTTACAGGAAGCAGTCTTGAACAAGTAGAAATGTCAGAGAACAGGTTTCACTTTCATTTAAGCTTCCTTCTTTCTTCCTTTCCATCCTCACTCCCTCCTCTCCGTCAGTTCACATAGGAAATCATACCCTTACCTTTGGGTGCTCTACCCGAAGGAATATAAATTTTGATAGCTGAAACCTCGAAAGATATCTTGGGGTTTACAGGCTAGATTTCTTTCTTAAGGACCACACCTTAAACCCAAGTCACTCGGGTTCTCATTAATTGGTTAACAATAGGTCCTAGCCCAATCCTCATTTGGTCATTGTTTGGGCCTGGTTGTCTATGAATAAGTGTAAATTGCAATTTTTTTAAAATTTTGGCCAGAAACTCTGAGGCTCTTCCCCTCCCAGATTGATTTCTTTTTCTTTTCTTTTCATTTTTTTTTAAACTAGGTAAAAGAGGCCATTCTTTGTCTCTTTTGTTACCTTGCCTTAATCACTGAATGGATGTTGCTGCCTCGGTCAAACTGAGTGCTGGACAGGGCAGCTAGGTGGTGCAGCGGATAGAGCTCCAGCCTTGGAGTCGGGAGGACCTGAGTTCAAATCTGACCTCACACATTTGACACTTACTAGCTGTGTGACACTGGGCAAGTCACTTAACCCCAATTGCCTCACCAAAACAAAGGCCAAGGTCTCCCACCGCATCAGGGGCCATCTCCAGTCTTCCTGATCTATATCTTGCCGAGGGGGGGGAGTTGGGGGAATGAGACTGTTGACTTTGCAAAGCCCTGCTTCACATAAATCCAATGCATTTTCAAGTTGTAAGTCATGGCATCACCTTCCTGATGTCATGGTCCTCTTCAAGAAGAGTGACAGGTTGGGAGATTACTAAGTAGTTTGACTGTGAGCAAATTAGTAATTCCTATGAGGAATTAATAAAGCATATAATTTCTCTGGAGAGACTCCAGAAAATACTGAAATTTAACTCTTTTTTTGTTACATAAAAAATTTTTACTATGACAAAGACATCATACAATTTTTATGATTTTGGTATTTTCTTCTGGCCTAAAACATTCGCAACTTTTACAACCTTGAATCAGACTCTAGGAATATCACCACCAACATGACCTTTTCTACTGAATCCAGCAACCAAAACTTCAATATTTTCCTCAATAAAGTTCAAGCAGCCATCACTGGGACCAAAGGCAGTGATTTTTTTGCCAGTCTTAATCAGCTGGACTCTCACACACTTCCTGATGGCAGAATTGGGCTGCTTGGCTTCCATACCAACTTTTTCTAAGACAGTCCCTTTTGCTTGAGATGCTCCTCCAAATGGGTTGGCCTTCAAGGCAGTGGCCAAATGAGCTTTATTGTATTGTTTGTCATGCCACTTTTGTTCTCTCCTGTGACTTCGGAGCTTTCTAGCAGTACTAAGACGACAACATTTACCCATGCTGCCACCATCGGGTTCGAGAGAAGAGAGAAGGAAGGAAGTGCCTGAAATTTAATTCTGAAGATGTATTAACTTATTAATACAGTGGGTTGAGCTACTGTAAGATCTGAGACTTCCCATCATTTCTTGAGCTAATAGGATCAGGATCTAGATATAACTTTACCTTAAAAAGGTAAAAATTTCAGTCATTCACAGCCTTCCCAGAAAGGAAACTGAGAATGAGATAAAGTAAGTGCTTGTTCTTGAAAAAAAAATCTTTTTAAAGATTGAGGTTGTGGAATTATGACTTTTATAATAATTGATATGATATGTGTAATGATTATACTAATAGATTGGATTTTTCAGAATTGCCTCTCTTATGAGAGAACTCACATGCGGCTTGAACTGAGCAATCACACTTTGACAAGGCTCACAATCACTGGAATCCTTCTGCCTGCCTTTGTACCTGAAGGTGAATGTGAATCAAAGATTGTAGAACCTGTTCCCACCACAGAACTCTGCTCCTTCGAGCCACCAAGTAACGACCCCCAAGGACTCAAGCAGTATTGCTCCCACAGGACTCCAGAATTGTTGTGGTTTTTTTTTTTTTCCATATGTGGGTTTGTCATTGGAAACCACTCAAGCCTTGGAAACAATTGTTTGTAATCCACCTTTTCCACTCCCTTCCCACTTGTGATTTATGTATATAATCTCTGTCTTCACTTCAGCAAGGTGGAATTTTGATCAGGAAAATCCCTGATTTGCACATTAGTTCCTCATAATGAAAATAATTAATTAAACAGCTACCTTATTACTGGCACTTTGCCTCTGGCTTGTTGTTTCTTCATTCTCAGGTTAGAAACTGGCTCAGTAAAATCCTGTTAACAAGGTATAGTATTGGTGGGTGTAGAGGCAACCTTCTTTCCTTCCTCCCTCCTTTCCTTCCTTCCTTCCCTCCCTCCCTTCCTTCCCTCCCTCCCTCTCTCCTTCCTTCCTTCCTTCCTTTCTTCCTTCATTCCTTCCTCCCTTTCCTCTGCTAAATCTACGATCTCATCAATATAGACCTCTCCGTTAGTGGAGCCTCAAGTTTTATGACCCTGTGATTACTCTCTTATGTCCTCCCATAAATCCTCCACAGATCAGTAATTCTTAACTGGGGTCTGCGACCTCTTTAAAAAAATTTTTTTATAATTGTATTTTAATAGAATTGGTTTCCTTTGTAATCTTATGTATTTTATGCTTTTCAAAGCATTATTCTCAGAAGCAGTTCATAGTCACAAGGCTTCCAGAGGACAGCATCACATAAAATAGGTTAAGAACCCCTGCCAAAGAGGATCTATCCAATGAACTAGTTTTAGTTTATGAGCTCCTTGAGGGCAAAGACTGTCTTTTGCCCCTTTTGTATGCTTAGCACAGTGCTTGGCACATAGTAGGAGCTTAATAAATGTTTATTGACTAACTGACTGAACTAGAACCCTTCCTCTCAGTCTTTTAATATAGCATTGGTACAATTGGGATGAGGAGAACTAGTCCATTGTAAATATAAAACTTAAGCTCACTTTTGAACCTGTAGCTGAAAGGATTTTGCATTTCCTAGAGGAATGTTTGTGGGTATTGGTAACCCACAACTTGTTCTATCAAGAAGTTCATCCATGTATCCCTAACTCTTTCTTTGAGGTTCCCCCTCCCCTTCCCATTACCGTAGACTGTGCTTTAGTTATCTCCTCTTAACAATATCATTTGCTACTTTCTTTTGTGGTTCTATTTCTTTTTTTTAATTTTTTTTATTTTTAGGCAATTGGGGTTAAGTGACTTGCCCAAGGTCACACAGCTAGTAAGTGTCAAGTGTTTGGTCTGAGGCCAGATTTGAACTCAGGTCCTCCTGACTTCAGGGCCGGTGCTCTATCCACTGTACCACCTAGCTGCCCCCTGGTTCTATTTCTGATGATATCCTTTATCTCTCACACAGTTCTTTGCTGGTAATGTATTACTGCCTACTCACCCCTACTAGGTACCTTTCCATTGCCTTTTGGGTGGCTATCCATTTAATTCTTCGAGGACTGTGGTATGTTGTGACTCATAGTCACCAAATAGTATCAACAGACGATTATGGATGATTATAAAAATTATGAACTTTTATTTCAAGGATAAGCTTAAGGCCATAAAAAATGCTGTGCTATTTCTTAAAGGTGTTCCAAAGTGTTCTCCTTCTATTCATTTCTAAGACCAATTCATTATCCCATCTGCAATGTCTGTCCCAGACCTATGTACTAAGGACCAGATCTATGGATTTTCTATCCAATTACAGATTACCTTCTTCATCCACTTGGATTTTCCTGTGTGAACAATTAGCTGAACTGTCTTGAGTAATTAAGGATCTTATCCAGAAGGGTCTGCAACATTCAGTAAAGTGTCTTGCATAAATAGGAATGACTTGAGGACCTCACCAAATTTAGGGAATCCTTCCTATTTTTTGCATTTTGTGCTGAGCACACTGGATTTTTTAGTCTCCAAGTGCAAGACTTCACATTTATCCATAGCTATGGAATTCCTCTTAATTAGATTCGGCTCAGTTCAAGCCCAGCAGCTTGTCACAAAAAAAGAAAATTGCATCCTGATTCTGTCATCTACTGTGTTATCTATTCTCCCCAGATTTGTGTCATCTGCAAATCTCATAATCTTTCATGCTGTGCCTTTATCTAAGTCACGGATAAAAATGTGTATTAGCACAGAATCAAGTACAGATCACTGAGGCACTCCACTGGAGACCTCCTGCCATGTTGTCATTTAACCCTTAACAACTGTTTTTGAGTCCAGTCATCCAAAGAGTTCAGAATCTATCTGTTATTATCCTTTAATAGATTTATCATTTAATTACCATTATCTATTTATATCAAGTCCATTTCTCTATCTTCTCCACAAGGATAGTATAAAACACTTCTATCAAAAACCTAGGTGAACTATACCCATAGCCTTTTTCTCTACTAATTTGATAATCTTCTCTTTGACAGTTTTGAATTTAGAGATATTGAGGTCATTCTTGGGGACTTCAACAGTTCTCTCTCTGTTTTTTGGCTCATGCCCTTATGCCGAGTTTCCCCCAAGGTCTTCAAAATTGGTTTTATACATAGGGTTTCCCCTGAGATCGTTAGAATTGGACTTCTGTCGAGATGTCCACAACAGAAGGAAGAGAGCACTCAGTTGAAGAAAACACTAAACAAAGGAGAGGCTTGTTTATCCTAACTGGACCCCCCCCCCAAAAAGAAAGAAAAGACTCATACATTTTAACAGCTCTCCACATCTAGAGAACCTTACTTCCCTGCACACCTATACAGTACTCCAGACTTAAAGTCCTTTTGACAGCTTGAACCCCTCCTTCAGAAATGAAATTTACATAATGACTTCCTTCAAAGCAAAACACTCCGTTGAGGGAGGGCCAATCCATTCACTTACATGGTCAATATAAATCATTAGAATGCAGGGTAAAGCATAAGTTGGTTCCTTCTTTCAGGCTCCTTCTGTTACTTTGCCACTAAGCTTCCTTAAGTACCCAGCTATGGGATATGATACAGTGAGACCTGAGACAGTTAAAGTTAAACTGCTTCTTTAAAGTCACAAGCCTACAGTAAGCAGGCATATGCAAAATTGCAATTATGCTTCATATCAAAAGCAAGGTTGAATACTTCCTCTTTCTTACAGGGAAGGGAATTAGTTTCATTTGAAAGACTTTTTTTTTTCATGCTGAAGTAGGCAAATAAAGTAGGAGATTATTTTAGCAAGCAAATAACAATTGTCATCTTTCTGGTGAAGAGAGAAAATGCCATTTTTAACCCTCCTGAGACTCTCCCTTTACTTTTTAGAGACTTAAAACAAGTCACACAAACCAGGAACCCAAAGAATTCTTATAACTACCCTTGTAGTGCAGGGGCTCCTAACCTGGGATCCAGTCTATGGATAGACTTGGAGGTGAGAAGTTGGGGATATCTATAAACTTGAATGGGGGAAAAATTCTATCCCAACGATGTTCTGGAGTCAGCTGGAACTGGACCTGAAAGCCTATTGTTAAACTTTCATTGTGAGCCTTCACACTTCAGAAACTGGCCCACACCACAAACCAGGTCTCATTTTTTGTTTTGGTTTGTTGATTGTCTAGAATTAAAGTAATAGAGAAAATGTTAGTAATGGAGATTAAATTTGAAGAATGTCTGGCAAACTTTATTTTTTTCCAGAAAGTTTACTGTTAAACATTTACCATCACACCCCTGTCTTTATTTCAATGTAACTGGTTTACCTTGTAACCTTATCTATTTTATTCTATCCATTTAAAAACATTATACTGAGAAGGGGTACATAGATTTCAATAGACTGCCAAGGGGGTCCCTAACAATCAATTGCAATCAATGAATAATAATGTATTAAACTCCTACTATGTGCCGGGCACTATGCTAAGTGCTAAAAATACAAAGAGAGGCAATGACAGTCTCTGACCTCACAATCTAACGGATGCACCAAAAAAAGTTAAGATTCTCTGCTTTAGTGACACAAAGTTTCTATTTGTGACCTTTTTTCATTTTGTTGACCCATCTCTACTTCCCTATCTTCTGAGTAACTATGATTCTTATTGGTTCATGAAGCTCCTCCCATTTTTCACCATGTACTTGGTCCTCTCTCATGAAGTGAGAGCATTTTAAGGTGTGACAGCTTGAAAATTTGATTTTATTCTATTTTAAACCATCAATAAGTAAGTATTTAATAATCTTCTCTATGAATACACACAACAAGCTTACCTGATTCAATCCCCACATGGACTTTGAATCATATGCAGCCATTTTGTTACTGGTTCCTAGGTGCTAAACAGTAAAACTTTTCGAGATCAGTTTCAGAGCCAGAATTGGGGTTCAATCACAAGGCACCAAATAGCCTATGTGGTCCATGAATAGAGGCTTTTTTTTTTCTTTGCATTTTTACTTCCTGCTTTTAGGTAAGAGTATTAGAGATAGATGAGACCCTTTGAGCTTTAAAAGATCAGAATGGTGAGACACTAGTCTTCTAAGAGCTAATGTCCATGCTGGAATTTGAGCCACCAGGGTCCCAAGAGTTAATGTCCATGTTGCGATTTGAGCCACCAGGATCCCAAGTAAGTATCCCTGGGCCCTACACAGTGCTTTGAGCATAGTAAACACTTACTAAATCCCTTTTCATTCATTCATTCATTCACTCACTTATTCATTCATTCATTCCTCTCCTTAAAAGCATCAAGGGAAAAAAAGAGCATAGCTAGAGCAAAACATTCACTTTGGCCCGCTGGAGCCTTTTGAATGGATGCCAGTTCTGGCCCCACAGCCATCAAAAAAGCCCCCCTTTATCACATGGTCAGTAGATGGGAACCAGCTACAAAATGTCTGTACATGCTCCAAATTCCATCTGGGCATTACATCAGCCAAGTGCTTAAAAGGACTGAGCTTTTTAGCCAATATTCCACAAACCTCTCCATACATGTGACACAATTTCTTTGAGCTGTAGTTGTATATTGTTGTTGTATCGATTTAGTCATGTCCGACTCTTCATGACCCCGTTTGGAGTTTATTGGCGAAGAGAGTAGAGTGGTTAGAGTGGTTTGCCGTTTCTTTCTCCACTCTACGGATGAGGAACTGAGGCAAACAGGGTGAAGTGACTTGCCCAGGGTCACACAGCTACGAAGTGCCTGAGGCCAGATTTGAACGCATGGAGATTAAGTCTTCCTGACTCCAGGTTTAGGCCCAGCACTCTATGCACTACGGCGCCATCTAGCTGCCAGTAGTTGTATATAGTGACCTCAGTTTTGATTCTCATGGTATGTATTTCATGGTTATCTGAAATGAGCCAAGAAATGAGAAAAAAAAAAGTAGCCATTTCCAAGCTGCATTCCTTTGCCATTAACTGGTTATGCACCCTTGCCAAGTCATTTACTTGCTTCATACTTTAAATGGGGTTAATAATTGGATGACAGGGTCATAGATTCAGAGCTCCTTGGGACCTTTGTAGAAACCATATACTCCAACCCCTTCATTATATAAGCGATGGAATGGAGGCCCAGAAATATCAGGGTGACTTGCCCAAAGTAATTCATTTTAAGTGCCTAGTTCAGCGCCTAACAGATAATAGGCACTTAAGAGACACTTGATGATTTAATTGTCGGAAACTGCCATAACATAAAAGGGCCAGCTAAATTTTTGGAGATTTCCTACTCTTCTGCCTCATTGTCCGTAGTCATGCAGACAATCTGAGACCTCCCCACACCTCTGCCATCTGACACCATCTGCGGTGCTGTTACCAGCTCCCCTTACAAGCACGTGATCTACAAAACCTCAGAAAATGTTTTTGAAGACACAAATAGGGCTTCCAAGGATATCACTACGTACTTATGAGCAATCGTCCTCAGAAGCCTTTATATCTTTTATCACTTAGAGTCATAATGTGGGTATGTACAAGTTCACCACTGATGTGTATTTTATTGAGGTTTTCCTGGTTGCATTATTGTGGTTATTCAGTCATTGCAGTCATGTCTGATTGACTTGGGCAGAGTAAAGAGCGATACTGTTCAGGAATCAGATGAATCACACGGGTTAGCCAACAAATACAAACAGGAACCAGGAAGTACAAACATCAGTCAGGGCAGCTAGGTCACTAAATAGATAGAGCGCTGGGTCTGGAGTCAGAAAGACTCATCTTTGTGAGTTTAACTCTGGCCTCAGACACTTATTAGCTGTATGACCCTAGGCAAGTCATTTAACACTGTTTGCCTCAGTTTCCTCAACTGTAAAATGAGCTGGAGAAGGAAATGGCAAACTATTCTAGTATCTTTGCCATGAAACCCCCAAATGGGGTCACAAAGAGTCAAACAGGACACAACAACAACAACAAACCAGCTTTTACTGAGCACCTACTTAGGGGATATAAATACAAAAGCAAGATCTTTGTTGCCCTCTTAAAGATTACAGCTGGGTGGTGCAGTGGATAGAGCACTGGCCCTTGAGTCAGGAGCACCTGAGTTCAAATCCAGCCTCAGACACTTACTAGCTGTGTGACCCTGGGCAAGTCACTTAACCCTATTTGCCTCAGTTCCTCATCTGTAAAATGAGCTGGAGAAGGAAATGGCAGATCACTCCAACAAAACCCCAAATAAGGTCATGAAAAGTTGGATGATTGAACAACAAATATTCTAATTTGTATTATGTTTATCTATGTAGATTGTTTCTCTTATATTAAAATTTAAGTTCCCTGAGGTCAGGGACCAAATCTTATTCGTACTAGTATCCCCCTAGAGAGAAGGCTTGAAGTACTTCTCTGTTAGTAAAATGTGTAACTTTAATACAAAGACTTTGTAGTTGTTCAGAAGTAGTATTTGCCTATTTCTTGGTTCTCAAATATATTCTAGATTGGTAGGATGAGCCAAGAGACATTTTCTTTATTCTTTTTCAAGTTCCTCTCTCTCCCTTTTTCTGCCTTCCCCCAAAAGAACCAAATTTGAAGCACTGAAGATCAGTGCCCAAATGAAGCCCCTTATGTTTACAATAGAGATTTTCTTTTTCTTCCTCTGGCGATGTGGAGGAGTGTGGGAAGGAGAATATGGATCTTCATTTAAAAAATTAATTTAAAAAAGATATAAACAATTTTCAGGAGAGGAAATGCAAAAATGTTTACCAATTATATGCAAAAAATGGTCAAGCCAACAATAAGCAAAATTCAAATGGAAGCAACTCTGAGGTTTTACTTTTTACTCAGAGAATTGGCAAAGATGCTAAAGATGGAAATAGTCAATGTTGTGGGAAGACATCTGTGCTAATGCATCATGAGTGGAACTGTGAATGTACAGTTGTTTCAGAAAACAATTTGGAACTATGAAAGAAATGTACTCTTTGCTGGTGCTCTTTGACGCATTTATCCTACTACTAGCTCAAGACAGTCAAAGACAGAGGGAAAGAGCTCATATATACCAAAATATTTTTGTCAGGGTCAGGACCAAAATATTTATGTTGGGGTCATGAAGAGTCAGACATGACTGAAATGAATGAAAAACAAAAATTTGTCAACACATTTTTTTCTAGCAAAAAAAATGCCAACAACTGGAAACAAAGTTTGTATTCATAGATTGAAAAAATAGATAAACAAGTTGTGATATATGAAAATGATGAAATATAATTGCATTCTGGGAAATTTGGGGTAACTTGTATGAATTCATGCAGATTGAAGTAAGGAGAACCGAGTGAACAATATATTCAATGCTCACAATCATATAAAGGAAAAGAACACTAAAGGTTATCAGGACTAAGGTCAATGCAATGACCAGTTTTGACTCCAGAGGACAGATGATGAAATTTACCTCCCATCTTTCCATAAAGGTGATAGGCCAGAGGTGTAGGATACAGCATAAACCACCAGACATGGTCTATGTGTCCATTTATTTAACCCAATTGTATTTCTTTGTTCTAAGAGAAGGTTCTACTGGGAGTGAGGGCTGGAAGGGGAAATTTTGGGGGAATGCCAGTAATATGAAACTTCACTACAGCATTCAAAAAGCTATAATGAGCTTCAGAAACTGTAAGGTCTTCCACAACATAAATAGCAGTGAAATTTTTTGACCTGTTTTAATGCTGCCCTCTTTTTAAAATGTAAGTTGTTTGGAGTCCTATTTTTAAAGTCTCATTATGTAGCAATATCAGATGCATCATTCCTTGTAGTGAAAAATCATCCAATTACACTTTTAAAATGAGACTTTCAGGTCAGCATGTATCCACTTCTGTGACTGAAGCACTCAGCCTAGAAGGAATTCAAGCAGCCATTTCCTAAAGCGGACGGAGCAGATAGTAGAACACTTTGAGGGGAAAGAAGTAAGGGGTGGTGACTTTGACATTAGATTAATGGCATGTCAAGCATATGCAAAGTAGAATCAACTGGTTTTGTATCAGTGTTTAAAAATTATTATAAGGTTGCAGTCCTAGATTCAATTGGTTATGTCTCACAGCATTTGGGACCAGAAGCAATGAATTCTTACTCCAAATTCTGAAAGTTTACATGCCAAATTGTGGAGACCGATCTAACTGTGTAAACAGCTCAAGCATTCAGTATGAGGCAATAATGCCTAATCAGAGGGTGGCCAGCCAGATCACAGCACAAAAAGGAACAACAATCACAGTCTTCACCAAATGGGATTTACTGGGGACCCACTGTCCTTGTCCAGGGTGCTGAACAAAGAAGATAAGCCAGGAGCAGGCACGAGCCCTGTCCTCTATGTAGGCTAGATAGACAAGACTGATACCATGGCCCAATGTGTGTGCATGGTATGCTACAGATATAGAGAATAACACAAAACTGGAAAGTGAGGCATGTCTAAGGGCTAAAATGATATTCAAGAGAAAGTACCAGGACATGTAAAGATCATTATTGTGAGTCTTAAGAACACTATCAGAAAACATGTTCATATATATATGTATATATGTATATATATGTGAAAACTCTTGCCTAAACAATTTTTTTAAAAAATCAATATGATGTATGACAATATGCCATGCACAGGACAGGGAAGTCAGCCTAGCAGCAAGGCACACCAAGGGAGAGACAGGAGGCAGTGTGTATTAGGTAAGTTAAACTATCACCATGTTGACCACCACCTCCTCTCAGACTCTGAAGAAGATAGCTCAGGACCCTGAATCCAGGAGCCTTGGGAATAGCAATGTTTCCAGCCCATTCACCTCAGCCATCATCCTGTGGAGCCAATCCCTGTGGAGAAGAGAAGAGGGCCCAGTGTCTCTATGGGTCCTTATTCCCAGCCTTTCTTGCTTTGCTCTCCACTGGCATGATCTCAGAGAGCTCAGAGTCACCTACATACTGAAATGAGGCATGGGGATAGGATATAAATGGTGGAAAATGGCACATGGTCTCATTCATAAGTAATGGGACAACCATGGACATTTAGATAGCAGAGCATCTGACTAAAAGGGTTTGAGAAGCCATTTCATACAACTTACTGCTGCTCAGGTTTTGTAATAACCTTGCAGATATTCCAGATTCCTTCAAACTTGTAGGCAGCTAAATGACACAATAGATAGAGCACTGGGCCTGAAGTCAGAAAGACCTGGTTTCAAATCTAGCCTTAGACACTTACTAGCTATGTGACCCTAGGCAATTTACCTAATCACTGTTTGCCTCAATTTCTTCAACTGTAAAATGGGGGTAATAATAGCAACTACCTCCCAGGGTTTTTGTGAGGATCAAATGTTACAATATTTGTAAAGCACTTAGCATAGTGCTTGGCACATAGTAGGTATTAAATAGATGCTTGTTCCCTTCTCTCTTCCCCTTTAATGAAGAAAGGAAAAACATATGGAATTAGTTCGAAAGGATAATATCCCCCATGTAAAGAGGTAGAATGGATAGAGCTCAGCAACTGATTGAATGTTGGAGGTAAGAAGTGATAAGACTTTTAAAAATGACTTTAAGGTTTGGAGTCTAGGCAAAGTTAACGGTTTCAGTAGACAGAGGGAATGCATGAAAAATAGAGTTTCCTATGTAATCTCATGGTTTATGAATCAAAATAAAGTGTTCTTATGCACATCAGTTTTCTTTGTCTGAGTTAAACTGACAGCATAAATAAACTTTTCTCCCCCAATATCAAGGAAAAATAAAGGTAAAGTCCTCAAAGGGAAAGAGACAGAAAAGTATGACTTGTACTAACTGCTGCTTTGTTTTTACACAACAGTCTAAATCTCATTTCCTACTTAATTAACTTTGCAAGCATTTATTATTCATCTATTGTATAGAGGACACCGTGCTTGGCACTGAGAATACAATATAAAAATATTGGAGGAAATGGATCTGCTAGCATACAGTCATGGAGCTTGGGGTACATCGGTTTTATAGTGACTTCTTGGGACATATCCTGGGACTTTGGTGCCTGTAAGGCCTGGATTGGATTGATTATGGATGTGAGGCAACATCTAAGGGCAGCATATGAAGATTGTTCATGGTGGAGGTGAAAGAGATGGTAGCTTGAGCTACAGCTTAGGTATGCCTGTTCCCTGCCTCTTTTTGGCATGAGATTCATAATAATCAATCCCCTCCCCATAAAATTGACTTTTAAGTAGTTGAACATCACTCCTCTTCAGTGCCTGGATTAAGAGATAGAAAGGAACACAAGCTTGACCAATGAAGACTGGAGGAGCAGGCCATGGAATGAAGTGCCCAGGATACTGGAAGCTGTGATAATTTTCTACTGTTTGCACATGCAGGTGTGACCAAGATGGCTCACTGAGAGACTCCCTAGCCTCTATGTATCAGCCCATTATGCGTGTAGAAGTTAGGTAGAGACAAGATACTGGAGAGTGAAGGAAGACTCTTAGCTGGAGGAATCACAGAAGGTTTAATAGAAGGACTGACACTGAAACTTTAGATTGGAGGAAGAGGATCTCAATGGATGGAGATGTGGAGAGAGTCCATTTTAGGCATGGTAGATGGACCATGAATATATAACAGAGGTGGGAGAAGGTGGGATAAGTTAGGGGAATGACCAGTATTGGAGCTTAGCTGACATTTGGAGAGTAAAGGGGGTGTATGTGTGAAATAAGGTGTGAAATCAGGTAGGAAAGGTGGTAATGGAAAGCTGAATTGAACAGCTGGCTGGTGGACAAAAGGGAAAAAAGAAGAGGAAGCTACAGACCCTGCCAGGGTCAAGAAACTGCTGTCCAGCTGTGGGGTACAGAAAGGAGATAGGGTATATGTCATGTAACAAGGGAGTCTAAAGTTAAACATAGGAATTTGGGAATCACAGACAGGCACAGAATTCCAGAGATGGCTAAATTGTATTTTTAACAAAGTCTGTCTTATATATTCTTTTCATGACAACTCCCCCATACCTTCCCAGGGCCTATACCATTATCATTAGAGGCAGCTAGATGGTATAGTGGATAGAGTGCTGAACCAGGAGTTAAGAAGTCCTAAGTTCAAATCCAGATGTAGACACTTAACTAGCTGCATGACCTGAGCAAGTCATTTTGCCTCAGTTTCCTCTACGGTAAAATGAGGGTAATCATAGCACCTTCTTCTTAGGGTTGTTATGAGGATTGAATGAGTTAATATTTGTAAAGTACTTAGCACAGTGCCTGTAACATAGTAGGTGCTTAATAATGTTTCTTTCCTTCCCTCCTTCTCTTCTTCCTTCCTTCCTTTCTTCCCTCCCTCCTTCTTTCCTTCCTTCTCTCCTTCTCTTCAACCCTCCTTCCTTCCTTTTGTTCCTCCCACATTTCTTCTTTCCCTCTCTCCCTCCCTTCCTTCTTCTTCCCTCCCTCCCTTCCTTTCTTCCTTCTTTCCTTCCTTCCTCCCTCCCTTCCTTCCTCCCTCCCTCCCTCCCTTCCTTCCTTCCTTCCTTCCTTCCTTCCATACCAATCTTATATCCAAGAAAAAAAAATGATAAAACATGGTAGGAATCATTCTGTTGCTAGCTAGCTGTTTTACTTTTTGCAAATCAAATTATCTCTACAGGTCTAAAAAATTTCTTGCAGCTCTAAAATTCTATGATTCTAAGATTTCACTGTTTTGGAAAATAGAAAAACCACAGTGACTCTTTTCCTTTGTGTCCTTGAAGAGAAATAGCCATGATGATGTGACAATGGCAGATGAGATGAGTTGAGAAGCACACATTGGGTATTCAGTAAAGGTTTCATTCACTGTTGATGATAAAAAAAAGAGGAGACTGGTATAAAGAAAGAGAGGGAGGCTGTGGGATGGGGCAGGGTTTCATCCATCACTGAAACTCTCCAGTTAAAGGAATAGCTGTTCAAAGTTAAGAAAATGCTGAGGAAGTTTGTGAGCTCATGGATAAAAGCTTTCCTTTCTGCCTTATGGCTTCTGATATTTGCCCACTCTCTGACCTCCACACAGAGAATGCTACAGCATTTCCCAGAAGACCTATCACCATTATCCTACATCATGCTTTGCCTGGAAGTGGCCTGCTGTTTAGAAAAACATTTGTTTTAATCTAATACACATGTGAAATAAAATGTATAGAAGGAATAGTGCTGTGATATGTATTTATTTTCTTAGTGTTTGAGTCCAATAGGATATAATTTATTTTAAATTCTTTTGTACTGACATACTTTGTACTTGCAATCTATTTCCAGCAACAGGGGGAGACATTTTTAGTGGCCTGTTGTGAAATGTGCTGGTATTCAAAAATTTTAACATAAAATTTCTTGCAAGTCAAGTTAACAGGCATTTATTACTGGATTCACAACGTCACTGTGAATCAGTGTTAGATCTCAGCATTTGGCGACCAAGTTCTAAAACTGCTTTGTCCAAAGAATTATTCTGTTTTCTAAAAGAAACTCAACAAAAATGAAATGCAATAAAGATTTGATTTTTCTGTAGGATTTTACATAGTTTGAGAGCTATAAATGCCCCTAAGACAGAACTAGAAGCTATCACAAAACAAATGACCGACATGTCAAGAGGCAAAATCATAGAACTCTTTCTACCAAAAAAAAAGCCACCAAACAATATTTGAAATTGTTCATTCTACACAAATTTAATGCATCTAGTAGAAGAAGGGAAGAGGTCAAATGGGAAAAAAAAACTTTTGTTTCAGGAGTTTGGTATCCAAGATATATAGGCAACTGACATATGTGTTTGTATAATAAAAGATATATAGATAAATTACATATACATGTGTTTATTAGCATAACTCAAAGCCATTCCCAACAGATCAGCAAGTCCAAGAATATGAACAGTTCATAGGTGAATGACAAACTAGTAACAATTATATGAAAGAATGCTCCAAATCACTAATAATAAGAAAAATGCAAATCAAACAATATTGAGGTTTCAGCTCACAGCCAGCAAATTAGCAGATATGATAAAAGATGAGAATAGTCATTGCTGGAGAGGCTGATGGAAGCTAGGCATACTATCATATTGTTGGTAGAGCTGCAAATTGAATAAGTACAATCATTTTGGAAAGCAATTTGTAGTTATGCAAATAATGACTAGAATGCTCACAATCTTTGGCCCAGAGACTTTCATTGCTAGGCTCATACCCCAAAAAGATCTTTGATGAGAAGAAAATATCCATATACAATAAAATACTACAGCATCCCTTTTTATGGCAAAGAATTAGAAACAAAGTAGATGCTCATTGATATACTATCTGACGCAGAGTAAAGTAAAAACAGAAACAACAAAACAATATACACAAAGACCACGACAATGTAAATGGAAAGGACAACCACAAAACAATAAATGTTACAACATTACAAAGAACATGAATGGCCCCAAAGAAGAGACGTGTGAAGACAAGTCCACTCCTTTGCTGAGTGGGGAAGCCCACAGATGTGGTCTATTCCAGGTACTTGCTTTTTTTTTCTTCTTTTTCTTTAAAAGAAATATTACATGTTATATGAAATGGTTCTCAGGTAGAGGAGAGAGAAAGTGGGAGAAATTCTTGTGTTGTAAAAAAAGGTATGAATAAAATTTACTTAAAAAAACTTTAACCTAAAAAAAACAAAGGAACTGTTCTTATTTTTTGTTTTGCTGTTGCTGAAATTTGTTTAATAGTAATAATAGCTACTAGCATTCTTGGGGCAGCTAGATGGTACAGTGGATAGAGTGTTGAGCCTGGAGTCAGGAAGACTCGTCTCCCTGAGTTCAAATCTGGCCTTAGACCAAGTGTGTGATCCTGGGCCAGTCATTTAACACTGTTTGCCTCACTTTCTGCATCTGTAAAATGAACTAGAGAAGGAAATGATAAGCTAGTCCAGTATCTTTGACAAGAAAACCGCAAATGGGGTCGTGGAGAATCAGACATGACTGGACAATAACAACTAGCATTTATATAGCACTTTAAGGCTTGCTAAGTGCTTTAAAAATATCTCATTTTATTCTCACAACAGCCTTGGGAGGTAAATGTCTTTCTTGATCAATAACTCTTAGTTGTTAACACTCTTTCTTGAAATTATTTTTATAGCCTTGTAAATACTGTGTAATTGCTTATCTATATACATGTTGGGTAAATGGTTGCATTTGAACTATGCTTTGGGAGAAACCAAAAATTTAAAGAGATGGAAGGGTGATGGGGGTGCATTTCAGGTATGGGTTTCAACAACTAGCCTGGACTGGAGAGGGCATGAAGGGAAGTAAGATGAAATGAGCCTGGAAAAGTAGGTAAAGGACTCTGTAATGCCTAGCTGAGTATTTTCTGCTCTAGATCTATGCTCTTATGATACTATTATGTCTTTTTTTTTTTTTTTTTGCTTGTAACCTGGGGCTTAATGCCATTCACATAAGACTCTCTTCACTGGTGGAGAAGGAGAATGATTGCTCCACTCTCCACGCCTATATGAGTTACAGACTGGAGTTGGTGAGATCTGGGGAGAAGAGTTTTACTTCCAACTTCGAGAGAGGACACACAAAGTTCCAGGTTTCCTTCAGGAAGGGAGAAAAGAAGGGAGGAAGGGAGGAAGAGGAAGGAAGAGGAGAGGGAGAGAGGGAGGGAGGAAGGAAGGAAGTAAAGAAAGAAGGAAGGAAGAAAGGAAGGAAGGAAGGAAGGAAGGAAGGAGGGAAGGAAGGAAGGAAGGAAGGAAGGAGGGAAGGAAGGAAGGAGGGAAGGAAGGAAGGAAGGAAGGAAGGAAGGAAGGAAGGAAGGAGGGAGGGAGGGAGGGAAGGAAGGAAGGAGGGAGGGAGGAAGGAAGGAAGGAAGGAAGGAAGGAGGGAGGGAGGGAGGGAAGGAAGGAAGGAAGGAAGGAAGGAGGGAGGGAGGAAGGAAGGAAGGAGGGAGGGAGGAAGGAAGGAAGGAAGGAAGGAAGGAGGGAGGGAGGGAAGGAAGGAAGGAAGGGTGGAAGGCTGGAAAGGAGGGAAAGAAGGAAGCCATCTGTTTTTGCAAGCCTGCAAGTGAAGAATGATTTTTACATTTTTAAATCATTGAAAAAAAAAGACTATTTCATGACGTGTGAAAATTACATCAAATTCAAATTTCAGTGTCATAAACAAAATTGTATTGGCTCACAGCCAACGCTCATTTGTTTTTGGATTGTCTGTGGACTATTTATGGCAGAGTTTTGTAGTTGCCCAGAAGAGACCCTAGGTGGCGCTCTCATTACCTCCCACTTAGGAACAGCGCTGAAAATCCCAGTGTTCTAGTTATGACTTGGTGGCGCATATATAAACTTGCCTCAACATTTTTATTTATTTATTTTTATTACCAGTGCATATCCATCAAGAAAGAAAAGGCACAGTGGAGTGTATATCCTGAATTACCCTACCACACAGCACATGGATGGCTTAAAAGTGGTTTAAGTTTTATTACAGTTTTTTGAGCTTGGGGCTGAGATTGGAATTTTTCTGAAGGAGAAGAACTGCCCTCAACTACTGTTATTCAACACTGAATGGCTTTGGAAAATAGCTTTTGCTGTAGACGTGATGAATTGAGCCTACAACTGCAAGGTAAAAAAGCACTTATACATGAAACATGCTGTGGTAAAGTCCATTTGACAACAACTGACATTGTTTGGATCAAAAGTAACGTCAACCTGATATCTAAGCCACAATAAAGCAGTTTGTCATGAAGTTATTTTTTTCATAAATACAGTTGCAGTCACACAGCAGCATAGAGCTGGCTCCACAATAACCAATTTTTCGGATATTTTTCTAAACCTTTATAGCTATTTGCTTCCTTTTTGATTCACTTAATACCAATGTTGGTATCTGGTTTGATGAGTGCCAGGGCTATCTAATTTACAGAATTGTATCATTTTCTTTTAGAGTTGGGAAATTAGCATCCATCTAGTTGAGTCCATTGTCCCCCCCACCCCCCATCTCCCACCAAGATTCCTTACTATGTAACACCTGGTAAGCTTTTTTTGCTTTAAGAATTCCAGTGAAAGGTTACCAACAACCTCTCCAGGAAACCTAATTTATTTTTCAGCAGCCTAACTGTGATGATTCCCCCCCTCCAACATCAAGCCTAAACTGACCCCCTTGCATCTTGGACTAAGACAGCCAATCGTCATGTGTCAAAGGCAAGCAAGGCTATGATTCAAAACATGAGCTCCTCCTGATTCATGACATTGATCAACTTAAAAGACAATAAAACTAGTCTAGGACAGTGTGACCAAAAAGTGTGGGGGATCTGATTCCATCCCCCATTTGCTAAGCAACATAGCAAATCACCTGGAGGAGCTTCAGAAATTGGAAACTCCAAGACTTTCAGTTGGTTTGGTTATTCCACCATACAAATCTACTCTTAAGCTTTTATTTGCTTTCTATTTTATTTTTTGAGGGGGCTGTTTAGGGCTGAGATTGACTTGGGCCAGTCCTGTGGTAGTTTATGTTTGATGTTGGAACAAAATGAGACATTTGGCAGGGATGTACTGGAGTCAGTTCATACACACTTGAGAGAGCTGATTGTTAAATTTCAGTGTATCTACATCTTGGAAATCAGAAAATGGTGTAATGAGAGCTTGGTTGTTTTATTGATTCTCTAGACTAAACATTTATTAGCATACCCCTGCTTGTGAGTCATTCAACAGTTGACAAAAGGAGATTTACTTGGCCATAGAAGGGGAAGGATATTCAATAAAGAAATGAATTGAGTTAGCTTAGCTCAGCTCCCCTGACTCTGAATTGCCTGTCATGGTCTACTAGTCAAGCATCAGAGAACACCTTGTGGTTCTTTTGTACTCTGGAGCTCGGGAGGTGAAGCTGACAACCTGAACCTTTAGTCCTCTAAGCCAATCAAGTCTTGAGGAGAGTTTCTATACCTATTAAAGAAACCTAGCCTAACTTTCATGGGAGCAGAGATTGAGGCTAGGATATTGCTCATACCACAGGGGCCAGACTGCTAACATTTTCAAATCTCCCTTAGAGATTTCCAGGACCTTCTGGCATTCACTTGAAAGCAATAAGTGCAGATGTGCCTAGAAAGGAATCTGAGAAGGAAGCAAAACAGGGAAGAATTCAGAGAACTGTTTCAAATTTTTAATAAGGCTTGAGTAGACTGCAGACTCATTCAGTAAAAAGAAGTTTACATTGAGTCTCTCTCTCTTTGTTTTTTTTTAGTTCATGTGCATTGAGCTGGCTCACCCCACTCTAATATTGAAACTCCCGAAGTGCTTTGACATGCCAGCCAGGGAAGTTGCTTATATTTCTAAACATCTTACTCATTGACATGAGAGGCTACCTGGTGCAGTGGATAGAGAGCTAGTCTTGGTGTCAGGAAGACTCGAGTCTAGTCCTGTCTCCGACACATACAAGTTTTGTGACTTTGGTCAAGGCACTTAAAGTCTCAGTACTCTAGGCAATTCTCTGAGACTGTTGTAGGGAGGGTAGTGCCTTGAATTGGTAGAGAGTTTCATTCCCTGAGATTTCCCTATGTCAATGAAATCACAAGTTTTGTATCTATTCTTTGCTGACTAAGAGGGGAAAACACCAAAGAAAAGAAGTGAATGGACTCCCTGATATATGATGGAACAAGTACAAAGCAAAATTCAAGAAAGAGTCTCGTTTTAGACTTCCTGGGATTTATCTATCTTCCTTCAAGGTTATATCCATCATTAGTCCTGAGAATGGATACCACAAATCCCAGCATTGCTAACTCACATATTGAGCAGGCTGGTATTGACTCTGAGTATGACGTGAACTATATGCAGTATTTATGAAGATATGCTATTGAAACAAATGATAGCCTGTTATCCATATGTTCCCAAGTCTAGAAGAATTAGAGGATTTCACATTTTCAGTTGATGGTTAAGTAGATGAATTATGCATTTTATGAAACATATCACACATGTGTATAGTCTATGGAAAATTTATTCTTTTTCTGTATGGGCACACTTCACCGTGGGTCTAATTTTATGTAGGTCAGCATGTGATGAGGGCTGACACATTCGATGTGCATCTGGAAATCCCATATTGGCCAGATCTGCTGGAGTGGAAATAAAGAAGCCAGAGATCATTCTTACCAAAAAAAATAAATAAATTGAAGTCTGTTGTGATTCATCTTTACCGGTCCTTTAATAAGCCAATTATGAAGTGCAGATGGCCTTAAAAATGCCTTTTCAGAGTCTGGTGTCATTTGAAAATGAAAATAGCATTTTTAAGGCAGAAAATTAAGTCAACAAGCATTTATTGAGTGTGTACTATGTGCCAGACACTGTGCTAAGCTCTGGATGTGCAAACGTAGGAGAGTTGGGGAGGGATGATGGTGATGGTAGTGAATAGGCTGAACTTGGCTGATGTAACTGCCATGTGGAAAAGACTAGGGATCCTGCTTCTCAAAAGGCACGATGACTTTGAGTGGAAGGACCCTGCCTAGGAAAAGCACATTCTGTGAGTGGTTCTACAGCTAATCAGGGAGTGAAGAGGAGCCTTTTTGATTGTTTATAGCACCAGAGCTGGGTGCATTCAAAAGTCACTAATGAGAAAAAGAAGTGCCTTGTACCCACCCATTCCTGACTATAAGCTCCTCTATTCACTGAGCTACTTAGCCTTTCAATTCCCTTAAGCCTTCGTGTTATGTAGTTTGTTGGCTTTGTTATTCTAAACCTGACAAACGTCATCAAACCGGAGCAGTTCCATATATGAGGGAGTAAAGAAAAAGAGAATTGTAATGATATGATGAATCTCTATTATGTATAGCTTGCGGGTTTTTTTTAAAGGATGGTATGCAGTTCTTTCAAAGATCCTGAATTGACACATAGTGCATCCAACATTTTATGAGAGGATATATATATATCAAAACACATGTACATTCTATTCGTAAGCATAGTAACATTTCATTTATCCCATGTTGTTCTAGGATAGCAGATTTCAAACTTTTTTGTTCACAGGGCTCAATACATTCTTCAAAATTATTAAAGAACCTCCTCCCCTGACAAGAGTTTGTATTTAGGTATATTATATCTATTGATATTTACTATATTAGAAATTAAAACTTTTTTTATTATGATGAAAATAGTTTTGACCTCATGGACCCCCTGAAAGTGTCTTTAGTGCATCCAAGGGTCCCTGGGCCAAACATTTTAAGAATTGCTGTTTTAGGAGATGAGATGGTCTGTGTAGGCAGGTTTTTATCATAGCAGAAGTTAATTCCGTTAAGTAACATTTGTTTTATTTTATCCATTTTTGGGAGGGGGGGCTAGGCAATGGGGTTGAGTGACTTGCCCAGGGTCACACAGCTAGTAAGTGTTATGTGTCTGAGGCCAGATTTGAACTCAGGTCCTCCTGAATTCAGGGCCACCTAACTGCCCCCTATTTTATCCATTTTTGATAGAAATTTTCCTACTTTCTTAGCATGTCAGAGAAAAAAGCAGGTGAGTTCTAAAGGCCAGTGTGCCTGAAGTATATACAGCTTAAATGACATGCCCAGAGTCATAAAGCTAATGACAGAGGAGGGATTTGAACCCAGGTCTTTCTGACTTTAAGACCATCAGCACTCTATCTATAGCACCATAGTGCCTCCAGTATTAGTGAATAAATACTCGATATTATTCCATGATGTCAACATGGAGGACTTGAGTGGCCTCCCAGCTATTTCACAGGTAAGGAGTCATGCATGGACGAAGCTCATTTAGAGAAACAAGTAGGTAGGAGGCTTAAAGGCATAATAATAAAAGTTTATGTTTCTGTAGTATTAATATGAAAAAGAAAACTATAAAGTAGTCCTCCACCCTATCAAATGATACTCTAAATATGATATCTTTGTTTATTGACCAATGAGTTGGCACACTATTGAAGGAACTGGCCCATATTAATATGTTGATTATCTTTAGTCCAGTCAGGTTTTCATAGTTTTTACATCTTTTAGATGTAAAAATACCAGCACCCTCTTCAGAAGCTATCTTCCAACTTATATTTGCACTAGAGGTTGTGGTCCTCAGACTGCAGCTACTACTCCAGGTTCAAAGCTGCTCTGTAGGTTTGGACTTCTTATATAGCTCACAAGCCCCCACCAGTGTAGTTACCTTTGATAATCAGTCAGTAGACACTACTAGCTCAAAGAAAAGATGTGTACTAAGATGACATAAGCTTCCTTCCCAACATCTGAAGAATGATTTCCCACAAATCAGTAAGAAAAGTGGGCACATGCATAAAGAATACTGTTAGTGGAGCATACATGTAGGAAATAGATACATGTGGCCATGGTAATTTAAAGCTTATATTACTGAAGAACTCTGAGGTCTTTCCACTTCTCATGATGTCCTCCTCCTATTCTTCACTGGGCTATGCTCTTTCAGAAAGAGGAGAGGCACTTGCCCTAGAACTGATATAAGCCTTCCTACTTGTACTCCCTCAGAACTTTGGCTCTGAGGTTTACCACCTTTCATCTACAAGATTAGAGAGTAGAGTCATCCTGTCAAGTGAATGCATTTAGGTTTAACCTTTCCTGTCAATCACTAGCTCAGGCTAAATCCTTTTGGTGAGAGACCTTCTCATAACTTGCAGTGATCATCCAGTATATTCCACCAAATATCTATCTCTATAGGCCAAGCCATAGCCAGAAAAGCCTATTTATACCCAATAATCAACAAATAGCTTTGGGGTCCCTAATTTTAAAAATTTTAAGTCTCTCTTAGTGGTCAGTACAAAAGAGTAGACAGTATGCAGGCAATCTATGCCCTGAGGGCAAGTTAATTGTCTTTTCTGGCTGCTCAGTCACTTTTCTGGGATTTTAGCAGGTAAATGAGTTACTTAGAACCTCCCATCCTTTAAGGGGTGCAAATGAGCCTAAAATACAAAATAATCCATTCAAATCTAAAAGAGTCTCACCCTGTACAAATTGCAAATGCATTCTGAATGGGAAGCAGCTTTACTTATTATCTCAGTTATGTGCCCTTTACAAATTTGCAGAAGTCTGAAAGGTGCACCCCATTAAATACATTTTACATTTCCCAGGTCAATAGGAATTTAGAGTGTAATCAACACCAGCTCCCTGGACGCGTTGTAGGAAGCTGTGGTGGTCCAGCCTTCATGGCTGGTGACCGGAACACAAGATTTATAATCAGACAGCCTGATTTAGTTAGCATCCTGGCTCTTCTGTCTCCTTTCTACTAGCTGGGTAGTCCTTTAAGAAATTCACTTCCTTTTCCCTGGCCTTAGTTCCCTCATCTGTAAAATTAGAGGATTTTTCTAGAATGTAGAGTCAGGGGTGGGGAACATGTGGCCTCGAGGCCACAGATTCCCTATCCCTGATCTAGACTCTAGATGATCTCTAGTGAGCCTTTCATCTCTCAGTCATGCATTATTATACTTTAAACATTTTGTAAAAGTGTAACTCTTCCCCTTCCATTTTTATCATCAACATCACTGGCCAAATGGATAATTCCTCCTCTACCTCCCCCACCCCCAAAGCAGTCCTTTTATGTGTATGTGTGAGAATATTATGAGTAATTGTTACAATTCTCTACTTCCTTTTGCCTGCATAGACAGGCTCACTCTGCATTTTTGTGGGTTCTGGAAAAGATGAAGTTATTTAAGGCTTGAATTTGGGGTGCTGGCCATGTGAATGATAGTCTTTTAAAAATAAAAATAAAAGCCAAGTTGCCAGAGAGCAATCAGTTCATTCATTTGTTTATTTACTTTTACCCAGACTCTTTGGCAGTTCTTTGAACAAAAGTCAGTAGACAGGAAAAAATGTTGCAGTTTTAAAATAGAATTTTAAGTGAAACCATGGGCTAATCATCACTTTCCTTTCAGCTTTCACTCTCCTTTCCAAAAAATGGAGGTAGAAAAGAGCCATCCTTTTAGCTGGAGGTCTACAGCGAATAGGGAATTAAGCAGCAGATAATTAGATGGTACTTGACTAAGGCCTGGAGTTGGGAATCACAGGACAGATTCCTTTGAGTACCCACCCTCTCCCTCTGGTAGATGACCCCAAAAGGGATTTAAGGAATTTAATGACCATGGCCCCTTTAGAATTTAGGAATTTTCCTCCTCTGTCCCAAGTGAGGAGAGTGAGCAGCCACACAACCACAGACTTAGAACTGGAGAGACCTTGGAGGTCACCTTCTGCAATCCTCTCTCATTTTTACAAATGAGGAAACTGAGTCCCTGAGAGTAGTTACATTTTCAAGGTCATATAGGTAGAAAGTGCAGAGCTGGAATTTAAACCCAAGTTCTTTGCCTTCTAATTCATTACTCTTTCCCCAGTAGGACGCCACACAACTGGCTTCCTGGAAATTTACCTATATTCCTCGCAAGGTTGTCCCACCAAGATGCTTTATACACATACATATATATACACATAGATCCATATTGAAGTATTAAGCTTTTTAAAATGATACACGCTGTATATGCTTTCTAGAAAATACATAGACATGTCATTGTCTTATATTTGGAGGAGATACTAGTGTTCTCATGGAGAAGGAAATAGTAAACTATTCCAGTATCTTTGCCAAGAAAACCCCAAATGGGATCACAAAGGGTCAATGGCTCAGACACATCTGAAATGACTGAATAATAACAATGGTAACTAGTGTACTCATCTTTTGGTAGCAAGGGCATGATATTTTCTGTTGAGAATGTTGTGAGTAGGCTTGCACCTGAGAGAAAGCTGGTAAAGGGTTGTACTCGTAATTCATGTGCCACTGGGAAGCCAAGAGTTATGGATCTTCTCTGACCTCACCACTTTCCATTTTTGCAAAGAAACTAGAGCTTCAGTCATCTCCCTTGATTCAATGATTCCATGGTTCCTTATATTAATGGCATCTAGGCATTCTGTTCTTTGTTTCATGCAACTTGAATTTTCATTGTATCGAACTTTTTGAAACCAAATAAATGACTAGAAATGTTCCATACCTTCCTTCTCCTCAGATTTCTTTGCTTCTTAAGCCTCTGTAGTAAACTTTTGGATTGATGTTAAATTATTTAAATTGTTCTTTGTGCCACTTTTGCTCCTTGTATCAACCTAGGCTTTTGGTTTGTGCTTTCAGTTGTCGATTAAAGGAATTTACAATTCCTCATATGCTTTTGTTTTCCAGGTTCCTTTTCACATGTTTCTTATTTCTTGCCTTCAACTAGACAAGCTGGCATTCAAGTTTTCTACTCTACATGCCAGCTAGATATTATTATAACTTTCCAGTGTCTTTTTAAAGGTCTTCAATAGCTTTCTCAAGCCATTTCTGCCATGTTAATGGTTGTGTCCATCCTTAGGAGTATCCTTGCTAGCTTACCATTTCCTCCTATTGTTCATACTATAAAAATGGATGCAATATATACTGTTGTGTATGGGTCCTGAAATGTTTTCATATTTTCTTTCATATATTAAAGGAAAATGTGTCTTTTCATAATGGTTATAGAAAATGACATCTTCTTTTAAATATTCCATTTTGGCATCATTGATCTGCTCGTTAGATTCATGATGTCAAATTCTATAAAGGGCTTTTAGAAATTCCTATCCAAGTTTGTCTGTCTCTTTCATATTCATTGGTATTGCTTTTGTCATTTGTTTTGTTACCTGGGCTTTGCACTAAATGAAAATTTTCAATGATCTTAGGTTCTTCAACATTTCCTTCTTCAGATTTTAGTAGATGCTCAATTTCAACTCTAGTTTCACCTAATTTGAGTATTGGTATGAAATTATTTCTTATAATTGCCTGGCATTGGTCCAAGATATGTTGATGTATGACTTGAAGCTGAGAGCACTGTTGACAAAAAGTAACATGAAGTCCTTTCCTAGAACTGGGAAGATCTATTGTCAGCTTTGTTATTAAATAGTGTTGGCACATAAATATATTCACAACTTTAGTCCACTTCAAGTGTACTTGTGGCTTGCCTACTTTGGAGGTCAGTGCAACTCGAGAAAGTGGACTACTGATATTTCTGATATGTTCTGGTGTATTTTGTCTTCCTGTTGTACCAGAATACAAAGGAGTACCATTTGTTTCACTATTCTCCATGTTAAGTTGATCATTACAACAGTTTTGAGTGGAACCATCTTGCAAAATTATGCCATCTCATCTATCTTTTTTGACTCTTAGGTGCTAACTCAATCAGTGATATCACTACAGAATCCAAAACATCATTAACGATCTTAAGTATACAAAATTTCCACTATATCTGATCCTGGTTGGCATTCCTCTATTTTTCTGTTGTCTCTTTCCCCCACTATGGATAATGGGTCATTATTATTATTGTTGTTGTTATTTTATCTATACTGGCCAGCTCCCTGTACTTGTGCGGGGACAAATGAAGGGCTTTGGCACCTCCAATGCTGCCCACAATCCTCACCTAGTTTTGGCATGAATGTTGCTTTTATTCTCCTGATACTCAATACATTGTGCCCAGTATTGGGTTTCTGGTTTTCCAAAGGAAGAGACAAGGGACAAAGAAAATTAAAACAGACTTATAGAGGGCAGAATTGTATTGCTATAGATCTTGGAAATCTTATGCTATATTTTTTTGGTCTGCACCCGTGATTTCATTGATATGTGGGGAGCTCCCAATATGGAATCTTTTACCACCAATGCATATTGACAACTTGTTTTCAATGTCTAGTTTCAGAGAATTGCCTGGAGAATCTATTGAGAGGTTAAGCAATCTACTCCCCCTTGGTCACATAGACAGTATGGGTCAGATGCAGAACTTGAACCCAGGTCTTTCAGACTTCAAGACTCTCTGTTCACTATGCCATATAGCTACTTTCCTTTTCTAAGATACCAAAACTTAAATGATTAGGGACAGTTGCTGGGTTGATAAGACCTGCTTGTATCTGGACCCCACACCATTGCATGATCAGCTGCCATGCTTGTCTCTTTCTAGCTGCATCTTCACCCCCACCCAGTTCTGGATTTTATTATTCCCTTACAAGTTTGGACTTATTTTGTCCCTTTCCGCCAACTTCCGGGGTCAGGTTTAAGAGCACCATTTACTCACCTACGTTATCAGGGTTCCATTCATCAGTGATTAGGGAAGAGTCAATTCTTCACATCCATCTAGGGGTATTTTCACTTTTAGCCCAGACCTTCAGCTGTAAACTAAAGGAGTGTAGCTCTTGGTGTGGAATTTCAGATGGCGTCTAGGGCAAGGCCAGCCCTGAGCAGCAATGCCATCCTGCCCCATGCCCTCTGGCTGAGCCTAACAACTGACTTCTTTGGGACCACTGGGTCAGAGATCTAGAGTTGGAAGGGACGATAGGAACCATCTGCTCCAACCCTCCCACTTTACAGTTAAGGATAGCGAGACCCCAGGAGGTTAATTGGCTGGTTTGAGAGCACACAGGTGATGATGAGTGTCAGAATGGGATTTGAACTCTGGTCCTTTGCCTCCAGAGTATGCTCTCTGTCCACTGCAGCTCTTCCTCATTCCTTCTTTTCCTTTAATTAGGTGCAAACACTCCAAGTAAATAAAATAAAAACTCCCCAGCAGCTAAAAGGCTACTGCCGACTGCCAGGCGCTGACCGTTTTCTTTTAGTTAATAATTCAAATTTTTGAAACAAAGAAATCTTTCTTTTTCCTGGGTTAGCCCAAAAGCTCAGGGAAGGCGGGTGGGGCAGAAGCTTGGATACAGCTGCTGCGGAGTAACTTCAGATGCTGGGATACAGTAGGTGTACTATCTCCAGGGCATACAATCGGTATACAGTGCAGTCAGTGTTTCCTGAACACACCAGTCGCAGCCTCCAAAGCCCCAAAGACTCCAGAGCTGGAGCCTAGCTTGTATGTAAATGCAGCATTGTGCCCAAGCCCTTTCAGCTACTTTACTTGGGCCTGGCAGAAGAAGATTTATGGAACTGGCTGGAATGATTAGTCCATCAAGTCTGGCATCCTACAGGGGCCAGGATACAACGCTCCTGAGGAAAAGAGGAAAGGGGGAAGGGGCGGGAAGGAAGAAAGACTCACACTGTCCCTAGATGGATTCCTTACTCCACCTGGCACTCCCATGGTCCCTCATATATCTCCATGATATTCTCTTCACCAGCTACAGCCCTACAGGTAAGGGGCAGCTAAGACTTACAGACCACCTCAAGACTTGATCTTCACAGCTCTCATCTAGTAGGATGAGATCCCACCAATCCTACCAGGTGAACCTTGCATTAATTAATTATTACTATCCCCAGCTTCGTGCTCATGGCCACATAACTAATACTTTCATCTGAGCTGAGACATTCTTCCTGTTCTTTGTATAGGACATCCCATCTCTCACCACCATGTCTTTGTATCAGCTGTATCTCATGCCTAGAATGCCCTCCCAAATGACCTTGGCCTCTTGGAATAGATAGCTCTCTTTAAGGATTAGCTTTGGCGTCAACTCCTACAGAAGACCTTTCCTAATAGCACCAGTGTTGGGTGCTCTCATCTCCACACCTCAAAATTACTTTGAATTTACTCTGTATTTATTATGTATTTACTTATCTACATATATGTGTGTGTGAATACATATATGTGGGGCAAATAGGTGGCACAGTGATTAGAGTGCTGGGCCTGGAGTCAGGAAGACCTGAGTTCAAATCCAGCCTTGGGCACTTAATAGCTACTGGTAAGTGATGCTTATTAGTGATCCTAGGCAAGCCATTTAACCCTGTTTGCCTCAGTTTCTTTATCTGTAAGATAAAGATATAAAGATATAATATGTATATAAATATATAAAATTTTTTATATAACTTTACACATATATAAAGATATAAAGATAAAGATGTAGAGAAGAAAATGGCAAACCACTCCAATATATTTGCTGAGAAAACCCCAAATGGGATCACAAAGAGTCAGACATGACTGAAACAACTGAACATCAAAATACACATGTTTATATAAACATACATACACATACAGAATCATATGTGTAAATACTGTATGCAATATGTTATATATAATTTGTGTATGTGTGTATAACAAGGAAATGACATGATGAAAATATATAATTATAAGTATATATGTATATATATACAGTTTCCTTGATAGAATGTAACCTCCTTGATTGAGTACAGGGATTCTTTTTTTTTCTTCTTTTTTTGTCTTTGTATTCCTAGTACTTTGCAAGCACTTAATAAATGCTTCAGTGAATTGAACTGAATTGAACCCAGGTCTCCTGGCTTTCATTCCAGTGATCTTTCATTCTCCTTTTATTTATAGGATCAATCTTTACCTTCATATTCCATCTAGCCAGGCCTTCTAGGCCATCTCGCCACTTGCCTACTCCTGCTGCCTCTCTTTTCCCCGCCTGGACCAGCATCCTCTCCACATTGGACCTTCAGGATGAATCTATGCTCCCAAGTTCTGGGGATATTAATCCACTCATCTTTGGAACTCTCAGACTGAGGTCCAGCCATCTTGATTGGTGACTGATTGAGTGTAAATTTACCTAGCCTTCTATATCTCATTGGCTCCTGGCTCCAGACCCCAGACAGGGCCCTTCTTCACCTTCAAATCCCATGTAACCAACTCTCAGGTCATCTTATCATTTGTCTACTATCGTACCTGTGTTCCATCCTCCTACCTCAATACTTTGCACCTCTTGCTTGGAACACAGTAATCAAATGAACACTGCTATTGTTTCTGAAAAAAGTCAACTTCCCTAAGGATCAGTTCATTATCCCTATATTTCCCCAGACCAAAATTCCCTCCCCGACCACCACTCCCTGTTTGTGTTGTCCTCTCCTATTAAACTCCCTGACAGCAGGGACTCCCAACTTTTTGTATATATATTCTTAGAACTTGACTCAATGCCTAGCACATAGTAGGTACTTAAAAATGCATATTCATTCAGTCTTTCCACTATACTATATTGCCTTCTCCTGGACTATACCAGATCCTATCTGACTAGAACATACATTCCTTCTTGTACTGTAGTGGGAATCTGTCAGGAGATGCTTTCCACTATGTGTCAACTCCTTGGTCATAAGTTAAGGTGATTCATTCTTTCTCAGGTCCCTAGGGAACCTGTAGGCTGAACATTATCTTCATCCATCTCATTCCATAGGCTTAGGAGAAAATAAGACACCAGTGAATTTAAATGGGACTAGTTGTTCATCTCCCTCCCACAAGTCTACCAAGGAATTCAAGAAATGCCAGCTTAAACAAAACCATTACCAGTCTTCAGTTTGGTATTAGAGGAAGAACCAGTTTTTCCTACATTTCAGAGACTCGAGGGAAAGGCATAACTTGGTCAGTATTCACATAGCCACCCCAGGCATTATTGCAATGTGGGAAAAGGATGGAGCCGGAGACGAGAGATCCAAAGGATATTTTCAAGATCTGACGCTCAGGAGATGAAAGACTGGCCAATGGCCTGCATTCTGGAATCTCTCGAATGCCAACTCCTGGTCAAGTTTGTAAAGCCCGAGTGAAATGTTCCATTTATAAATGTGGACAGTTAAAACAGTAAGTAGCAGGTGGGAAATTACAGTGAATTTTTTTTTGACTGAATACCCTTTCCTACACTAGCATTCTTGATATTGACTTTGCCAGCCAATGTTACATGCAGCGGGCTGCCGTTCTTCTGCAGAATGGAGGAATTGGCGGCAGCTTTTCTGCTGACACCAATAAACACATCTGACCGCGCTACTGCCTCTCTGAACCAGCAGCCGCCAAGGGGGAAATGTATCATGGCACTGTGGAAACATCCAAATGCAAAAGCATTTCCCCACCCCCAACCCAAATTTCTTCATTTAGCAGCTCAAAGAACAGCCAATAAATCCATGTGCGCATGATCATTATTTAATTCCATATCTAGAATATGCTTTACCTAGCTTAGGTTGGGCACTGAGTCTGTGTCTTCTATAATCAGTCACTGGTGGGGGTGGAATTGAAATTGAAATGGGGTGTCAAATCAAAAGGCATTTCAAAAGCTTCTCTGTGCAAAGCATGGGGCTAGGTGTTATTAAGATTTGGCATCCACATGCTTAGTTCAAGAGGAAACAGCTTACGTTTTGTAAAACAGAAGTGAGGTCTGAGGCTTTGGAAATCTTAAAAGAGGCTCCTTAAACTCACCTGATGTGTGTGCTTATTGAAAAAGAAGAGGTGGGAAAGTCTGGAGAGTATTTCATAGAAAACGAAAAATGAGTATGATCAAGTTTGTGTGCGTGTGTGTGTGATTCAGAAAAACCTCTCTGGTTTGGGGGCCTAGGCTTTCTTGCAAAGACTGTTTCTAGGCATACCTCCTCCTCTTGTCTATTACCCCTATTCTGCCCATTTTCCCAGAACCCAATCCCACCATTTGGAGTCCTCTATGCTAGAACCTTCCCTGCTAGCCTTGCTAACTGGAAACTCCTTGCCTGTTTTATCCGAGGTGTGGAACAAATCAGACATAGTGTGGTTTCTCAGGTTAAGCCTCAAGGCCTTCCCTCACATGAGTTTTGTGCCAGATAAAGGCCTCTTGTTTTTAGACTCACAAACCAGTTTCTTATTTCTGTTCTTTCTAAATCCCATAAAGCAGCTGCAATGACTGGCATGATCATAGAATATCAGAGCTGGAATGGACCTCAGAAATCATCTTCTGTAATCAAGCCCACACCTGAGCAGAAATCCAGTCTGCCATATCACCAAAGAGTGGTAATCTAGCCTCGAGTTAAAGCACTCCAGTGATGGAGAAATCAGTACTTCCTGAGGCAATGCATTCCACTATTGGATAGCTCCAATTGTTAAGAAGTAATGAAGCCAAAATCTGACTCATCACCTTCTACTCTTTGGTCCTAAGGTGATTATCATGTATCTGCTCGGTATGAATTTAGTGTGTACACAGAGAGAAAGAGAGAGAGAGAGAAAGATAAAAAGAGAAAGATAGAGAGAGATAGAAAGAAAGAGAAAGAAAGAAAGAAAGCTAGGTAGATAGATAGATAGATAGATAGATAGATAGATAGATAGATAGATAGATAGATAGATAGATAATATAGATATAGCAGCTAGGTGGCACAGTGGATAGAGAGTTAGGCCTGGAGTCAGGAAGACATGAGTTCAAACCTAGCCTTAGACATTTACTAGCTGTGTGACCCTGAGCAAGTCACTTCACCCCATTTGCCTCAGTTTCCTCATCTGTAAAATGAGTTGAAGAAGGAAATGGTAAACCACTCCAGTATTTTTGCCAAGAAAACCCCAAAATGGGGTCACAAAGAGTTGGACATGACTGAAAAATCTGAACAACAACAAAATAACAGCAACACCAACCCCCATATCTATATCTATGTATGCATACATACATAGGTTGTTACACACACACACACACTTAGATGGTAAGCTCTTTGAGGACACAGACCATTTTTACCCCTCTTTGTATCCCATGTGCATAGCAAATGCCTGACACAAAGTAAGCACTTAGTAAATATTTGTTGATTAATTGAAACAAAATTCGATGTCTATATGACAATCCTTCAAATACTGAAGATAATGACCATGTTTCCTCATCCAAATTACCCTGTCCAATAAAAGGAAATTAAGTTAGTCTGGCATGACCTGTTTCTGATAAATTTATGCTGGCCCACAGTACAGGAATCATTATTTCCTATTCTGAGCATTCACAAACCCTATCTTTAATAATGTGTTCCAGAAAATAGTCAAAAATCTAAGTCTGGCTCAGCAGCCTATAGTTAGAAGTCACCTTCTTTGCCATTTTAAAAGCCTTTCTTTTTCCTATGGCACCTCTTCTGTTCTCCCTGATTATTCAGGGATCATCAATAAGCTTTAAGTTCTTTCAGTAACCTGGGCAGCAATTTGTCTGGGGTTAATGACTTAAATTTATAGAATGTGGCTTACCGTCTTCTTATTTATCTTGGGTTTCAGTTTTCTGTTGACCATTTTTGCTTTCTACATCCAATCTAAAGATCATACTCTTTGCTAGTGAAAACAGTAGACAATTTCTAGACTCCTGTAATTTCTATCTTCTCTGCATTTTCATTGTGTCATCCCCCACCCCCAATAGCTATCTTATCTCTTTCTGTTATCCTCTGCATTTATAGGAACTTAAGATCATAAAATCTAGGGCTGGAAGGGACCTTCAAGATCTTTTAACCATTCTAAATCTCACCTCCTTGATATTCCTGGCATTAACTTTCAGGACTGTATCACACCTTGGCATTCACATTTTGTTACCTGACCTTGCTTGCATTTCCTGTAGATGTCTTTTAAAATTCTGATTTCGTCAATCACTCCCTACATAGCTATATGAATCTCTTTAGATAGTATCTTCTGTTCTTCCTCATTGGAATCATCTACGTTTGCTGTGAAAACTTTATTCTTGAGGAACATCCCATTCCAAATGAGTCAGCTCTCCGTCCCCCCAGTAGAATCATAGGAGATGGGATCCTATTTATCTTTTCTCTGGACTTTTCAAAATCTATTATCCCAAAGTCTAGACATCATTCTATGTTTATGCCCAAGAATCTTCTCCTCATCTATCATGAATACCAAGATGGTGGAGTCATTTTTCCCAATGTTATAATTATTTCTATCTTGGCAACCAATTCTGTCAGTAGACAGTTCCCTACTCTAATTAAATTATGACTCTTCAAGCTTTAGAAGCAAGGAAAAATAAATCATATATTCCAAAGGATATCTGATGACAAAATTAGGAAAACCTTTACTTGTAGGCAGACCTTTAGGTCTTGTTCAAATAAGATAAGACTGCTATGGCCTGTTCTTAATGAAGCCATTTCTTGTAATCATCACTTTCTTTTCAAAATGGGAACTAATCAGCCCTTAAATGAACCATTCTAGAATTTTCTCCAGAACTAAAGTCAAGCTCAGTTACCTATAGTTCACACACTCTGGTGAAACTAGGACAACACTTGTCCAAGATCACAGAGGTAGTACTGACTAGAGTAGGAATTTGAATCCAGATCTTTTGCTTATAAATCTATAAGTCTATTGACTGTACCATGGGCATACCTCAGTATAAGGTCTACTTATTTTTTGATCTGGAAAAGCTTAGAAATCTTCTAGACCAGAGGTATCAAATATGCTGCTTTCAGGCAGCCCACTACACTTCTAAGTTCAGATCAAACCAGATTAAAATGTAAATGGAAAATCTTTAACAAAATAAATAATAATTTGATAAAATACAGATATTACATTTTGATTGAAGTCACTATGCAGCCCGCATAGTGTACCTGAAGTGTGTGTGTGTGTGTGTGTGTGTATGCACATGTGTGTTTCCTTGTCACTTCACATTTGGTGGTGATTCATTCCAAACATACAGTTTTTCAAGCAACATGGAGCTTTCCCCTAATTGGTTATCATCTTATGGTCAGTCAACAAGCATTTATTAAGCACTAACTATATGCAAGGCATATGCATTACCAAGCCAAATTACCAAGACAGCGTATCTTTCAAGAAAATAAAAACTAGATTTGCACTTATGTCATGTATGCTTACCGTTCAAAGCCCAAAATGAGGCCCACAATTGTCAGTTTGTAAGAACTTCCTGCAAGGATGATACTGTATTAAATGGAGGCTGCCTCCTTTAAGGAAACCTATACTTTGGAATTTTATTGTATATGGGATTTCATGAGAGTGAATTCCCTCTCTACTCCTACAGATTGCAACCTCTCCCTGACTTCCCATTCTGTCCTTTATTTCCTGGGTCTTCACTAGGCATTAGTATAAAGGACCAATTTGTTTTTTTCTTAATGAGGGGTGTAGGGAAGTAGCCATGTATTGTTTATGTTGGAAAATCTTCCTGGACTTTCATTTATTTGTTTATTCATTCATTCATTCGTTTGTTTATTTTCAGGACAACTTGATTCATGGCTATTTATGAGTGCAGGCAGGAACCATAACATTATTAGTAATACATGGCTGAGAACTCAGATCCTAGGATCATAAGATTTAGAGCCAGAAGGGAATTCAGAGGCTATGTAGCCTAACCGTATCTTATTGTAAATGAGCTGAGGCCCAGAGAGTAAGCGGCAGAGTTGGAACTCCAGTTCCATGATGAACATCCTTTCCATGGTGCCATGTTGCCTCTCTGTCATAGATCTACATTCCATATTTTATGTTCAATATTGAGGGTGGCAAAAGGAAACACTAGATACTATGAATAGAAACCACTCAATTATTGCTTCCTACCCCCCCACCTTTTCTTTTTGTCATGACCCCCAGTAATGATTACAGAGCACTACAATCCACAAGAATCCTTCAGATACCCATTAAACTGAAAGGCATTTCATTAGCTCCCCTAACCAGTCATTTGCCATAATTTCTTCATTCCAGAGCCAAATCCCAATCCTATGAAAAAATTTTTCCCAACTAATGTGGTATGGTGAAAAAGGCACCGGCCTAGAATTCAGGAGAACTGGGATCAAATCCTGGCTCTGCTGCTAATTAGCTGTGTAACTTTGGACAAGTCCTTCAACCTCTCTGAGACTCAGTTTCCTCATTTATAAAATGAGAAGATTGGTCTAGGTCAGTGATGTCAAATTCAAACAGAAACAAGGGCCACTAATCTGTACATAAGGACTTCTGCGGGCTGTATAGTGACTTTACTCAAAGTGTAATATCTGTATTTTATCAAATTATTATTTATTTTGTTAAAGATTTTCCATTTACATTTTAATCTGGTTTGATCTGAACTTAGAAGTGTAGTGGGCCGCCTGAAAGCAGCATATTTGATACCTCCGGTCTAGAAGATTTCTAAGCTTTTCCAGATCAAAAAATAAGTAGACCTTATACTGAGGTATGCCCATGGTACAGTCGATAGACTTACAGATTTATAAGCAAAAGACCTGGATTCAAATTCCTACTCTAGTCAGTACTACCTCTGTGATCTTGGGCAAGTGTTGTCCTGATTTCACTGGAGTGTGTGAACTATAGGTAATTCAGCTTGACTTTAGTTCTGGAGAAAATTCTAGAATGGTTCATTTAAGGGCTGATTAGTTCCCATTTTGAAAAGAAAGTGATGATTACAAGAAATGGCTTCATTAAGAACAGGCCATAGCAGTCTTATCTTATTTACTTTTTTGATTACTTAAACTGGTAGATCAGAAGAATGTTGTGGGTACACTTTACTGAGATTTTAGCAAACCATTCAACAAAGCTGCTCATATTATTCTTGTGTATAAGATGGAGAGATATGGATAATTGGATTGATTGAGAACTGGTTGCATAGCTATACTCAAAGAGTTGTTAACATTGGTCCATTGTCAACATGGTAGGTCAACTTCCATCCACAGGGGAGTGATCCATTGATCTGAGTTTGGTTCTGTGGTGTTTAACATTTTGATCAATTACTTGAATAAAAAGATTTGATCAATTACTTGAATAAAGACATCATGCTCATCAGATTTGAAGATAACAAAGCTGGGAGGGATAGCTAACACATTGGATGACTCTGTAGTCAAAATCGAAAATGATCTTGACAGACTAGAGCACTGGGCCAAATCTAATGAGATAAAATTAATTTCATCATAGGGTTAAACGTAAAGTTTGAAAAATTCAAATCATGAATATAGGGTGGGGGAGGCATCAGACCTCAGTTTGTCCAAAAAAGAGCTGGGGGTCTTAACAAAGTAGAGGTTCAAAATAAGTTAACAGTGTATTATGGCAGCAAATGAAGCTAATATGATCTTGGACTGCACTAAGAGAGATATAGCTTCCAGGGAGTAAAGAGATGAAAATCCTTTTGTACCTACAAATGCATAGAGCATTGGTGGGAAGGGAGGGCTTATGCAGAAAGTATACTAGGAATGATGTACATATGGAATTCATATGGCCAATGCAACTCTGACCTCTGGCACTTCAGGGCTCCCGAGTCAGTCCATTTACCGGTGCTCCTCCCTACTGGGCATAGTGTCAGTACTGGCAAGGCCACACCACTGCTAGGATAGGTTTCTCATTGTTACTGTTGAGTTGTTTTAGTTGTGTCTGACTCTTCATGAACCCATTTGGGGTTTTCTTGGCAAAGATACTGAAGTGGTTTTCCTTTCCTTCTCCGGGCCATTTTACAGATGAGAAAATTGAGGCAAACAAGGTTAAGTGACTTGCCCGGGGTCACACAGCTAGTAAGTGTCTGAGGCTGGATTTGAAATCATAAAGATGAGCTTTCCTGATTCTAAGCCCAGTGTTCTACCTACTACGCCACTTAGCTGATAGGGCACATCATTTATTCTGGATAGGTTACTCCTTTACTGGGCAATTATCATCTCTACCACCAACAGCTTCAGATTCAGCTGGTTAACAATGTGCTTTCAGAAAGAGTTGGGACTTCAACCCTAATAAGGCAGGAGTCTCCCAAGTTCTGCGTCCTCTGGGCCTTGGTTCTGAGGCCATTCTGAGGTTCGTTCCTGAAAGCTAGGCTCTAACCAGGTGATGACTATGCAACAATAACCAAACACCTGTAGAGCTCAGGGTTCTCGAAGGAGTGAAACTCTAAAGTTCACCTGCTGGTCAATGCAAATGAGTGGTTGGGAAAAGGTGCAGAAGCTTTTTATGCCTTGGAGGCAAGTTCATTTTCTCTGTTAGGTTCTCAGCAGCTCTTCTAGGTGGTACGATGGATAGAGCAATCAAAGGACAAACAATAATCTGTGAGGAGGAGTAGCTGCTCCCCTGGGGACCCAACCAGTTCCAGCTGGGCGATGCTGTTATTTTCTCCTTTTCTTCCTCCTCCTCATCTTGCTTTTCTTCCTCTGTTCATGTGGGGAGTCATACCCTTCTATGTGGGTGCTCTGTCCAAAAGAATATAAATTTTGATCACTTATACTTTGCAAGGTATCGTGAAGTTTGGGGGCTAGATTTTTTTTCTTCCTTATTTATTTATTCTATCATTGATGCTTTTTAAAGCTGAGACAATTAACTCTTTTGTCCCATGTAGTTTTCATTTATGATTTCTTAAAATATAGCTCTGAAAAACCAGGTTTTGATAAAGCCAATTGGAATTCAAGTGGAGCTACCTGACTATGCCTTTAAACCCAAATTACTCTGCCTCTCTTTGATTGGCCAATCATAGGTCCCAGGCCAAGCCTAACTTGCTCATTGTTCGGGTTTCGATGGTTTATAGAGAATGTAAATAGCAATTGTTTCTGTTCTGGCCAGAAACTCAGAGGGTCTTCCCTTCCCAGATTGATTTTTTTTTTTTTTTTTTTTTGGTGAAGGCAAAGGAGGTTATCTTTTGCCTCAATTCTTACCGAGCCTTTAATTGCTGAATGCATGTTACCTCAGACAAACTGAAACCTGGGAAAGATCTAGGGCAAAAAGGCCAAGGTCTCCCACTGCATCAGGGCTATCAACAATTGTCCTGACCTATGTCTTGCCACTGAATCCTGAAGACTCTGGAGGACAGAGTGAGAGCGACTTTGTGCAACTCTGCCTCACTCAAATCCAATTCACTTGCAAGTCAAGATGTTACAGTCCTCATGGCATTGATCATCTTTGAGAACAAAGGAGGAACTACAGAAAATCCCAACTCAAGTAATAGCTGGGCAAGTCAATTAAACCTCTATCTGCCTCAGTTTCCTCAACTGTAAAATGGGGATACTTCCCAGAGTTTTTACTAGGTGGCACAGTAGATAGAACACTGTGCTTAGAATCAGGAAGACTCACCTTCATGAGTCCAAATCTGGCCTCAGATACTTACTAGCTGTGTGACCCTGGGCAAGTCTCTTAACTCTATTTGCTTCATCTATAAAATGATCTAGAGAAGGAAATGGCAAACCACTCCAGGATCTCTGCCAAGAAAACCCTAAAATGAAGTCTAGAAGAGTTGTACATGACTGAACTGACTCAACAATGACAACAACAACAAATACCTGCAAAGCTCTTGGCACAGTGCCTGAAACATAGTAGATGCTTAATAAATACTTGTTGGTTAACTGATTGACTAAAAGTCTTCAAGAAGAGGCTTGATGATAATTTATGTCTATTGTTCCAACTCTCCTATATGTAGTGTTCCCCCTCCTTTGGAATATAAGCTCCTTGAGAGTAGAGACTATTATTTTCTTGTATCTGTGTCTCAGCACAGTTCTTTTCACATACTAAGTAAGCACTTAATAAATGTTCCATATCTATCTGTCAATTTATCTATCCATAAGGGACAGCTAGGTGGTGCAGTGGATAGAACACCGGCCCTGGAGTCAGGAGAATCTTAGTTCAAATCCGATCTCAGGCCAGACACTTGACACCTACTAGCTGTGTGACCCTGGGCAAGTCACTTAACCCCCAATTGCCTCACCCCCCCAAAAAATTATCTATCCATAATCTATCCATCCATCTATCTGTCTAAATATCCCATATATCATCTATCCCTCTAGCTGGGATTCTTTCAGGGGGTGTGGTATACTACATGGTTGACAAGGCCCCTTATCTAAAATTCTGTTATCTTCCTTCACATCTCTGGACCTCAGTTTTCTCATCTACCAAATGAAGGTGTGGTACTAGATGGCTAGAGGACTTGTGACGTTTCTTTCTTCTGAGTCTATGATCCTTTGAAATTTCCAACTGTTCCTGATCTTTTCCCACAACATTATGTTAATTATTCATTACAAAAGCACAAAATATATATTTTTAAAAGTTGAATAGGAAGAAGGAGAGAATTTATTTGAATTGTACTTCTGGGTTTCACTCGTATATCATAAATACAACTTTAATCACTTTCAATTCAATCCAACAAATATTTATTGAGTGCATGCTAATGTACAAGATATAGGATAGATCTTGAGGTGAGGTAAAAAGCTGATGGTCCTTTTTAGGTGCTGCTGAAGAATGCCTCCACTCCCAAAATGCTTCCAAATTCTTAAATCTGCTCAGAAGAAATGTATCCTAATCCAACGAACATGAACAAAATTCCTGGTATAACCTGGTCTTCTTTTTGTCATCTAGGTAAGATTGTTAGAACAATTTCCTCCATATAGACCACATGTGCACGTTGAGAATTTTTCTCACCCTTTAGAATAAGTTGGGATCAACCTCAGAAGTCCCCTAGGCCAAACTGCACCTGAGCAGGAATTCCACCTAGAGGTTCCTCAACAAGTGGGCAACCAGTATCGAGCATCTTTAGGATAGGTGACTATCCACCTTATAAATGCTTATTCTTGCTTTTGGACAAATCTCTGACCCAGATTTAGAAATGGAAGGTACTTTGGAGGCAGTGGTATGCTGGATTTGAATGTCTAACAACCACCTCTCCGGGAGAAGAAAAATACCATAACACACTTTTAAGTTTAATTTGCATTGTTAACATTTTCTCCATCATTTTTTTAAGTCTAGACAGTCAATACCACAATAAATCAGACGCTGGTGTGTACCACATGACAATTTAGAAGGTGTAAGTAACTGCTCACACTGAAATTTTAACAACAGTGACTAACCTGTTGGATCCAGCACACTTCAGCTTGGAGACCATCTAGATCAACCCCAATCTAGTTATTAAGAAGTTTATTCTATTAAAGAATTGAAATCTGCTCACTTTGAGCTTTTTAACTAGTACTTGGCATTTGAAGTCCAATATCCTAAGTTCTATTTTTTGAAAGCTGCCTGCTAACCTTTGGTATCATGGAATTTAAGAGCTTGAAAAGATGTTGAAGATCATCTCATATTGTCTTTTCATTTTGCAGGCAAGCAAACTAAGGAGTCAAGGAGTATAGTGATTTATATGACCCAAGGTCATATATGTAGTTAGTACCAGAGAAACTTCTAGGTCAGTGCTCTTTCCAATAGAGCACAGCAATACTAACAGCATTTGCTGCTCCTACCCACTAAGTAGTTCACCCTCAAATGAAGTATTTGATAGAACTAAAATGCCTCTGGCTCCTGAGATCCTTCTGTATTTGAAATGCTTTTTCCTTCCTCTCCCACTTATTAGCCTTTACTTCTATGAACCTTTTTTCCTTTAGTTGCTCTTTCTTGTCTTTCTCATCATCACTAATTTAGCTCGAATTATTGATTGATGAGTAAATATTTAGTTTTCCCCCACTTTCCTCTAGGCTCTCATTCTAAGTTCCCTTTCTCTCTAATTCTCTTCTGATAGTTTGTGCCCTTGACACAAAGCATCATAGGAAAGTTGTGTTTTCCTCCTTTTTCTTACTCCTTTTCATGATCCAAGACTCCTTCAACATAACTGACCATACCAGATCATGCATCCCAAAAAAGGTCATCCAATTTCCAACTGAAGATATCCAGTGATAGGGAAACTCACTTCCTTCCTAAGTAATCCATTATACTTTCCAATAGTATTTTTGAATATTTTTCAATAAAATTTTCAAATCTTACCCCACACTAAATCTGCAACTGCTCTTAATTTTGCCCTTTGGACCCCAAAAGAAAATCTAACCCTTCTTCTACATTACAGGTCTTCAGATACTTGAAGATAGCAATCATGAATTGCATAACTTCCCTCTTTAAGCTAAACATCCATTATTTCTTCAACCTCAGATGGAATGGTTTCCAGTGCCCTTGCCATCCTGGCCAATCTTCCTGGACTCCTGTTTTTCATTGTTCTTCCTAAAATGTGGAGGCCAGGTAGTTTGATGGCACTATAATTTCATTCATGTGGATGCTTAGTCCAACAATGCAGATCACAACCTACTCAATCGATCAGCAAACATTTATTAAGCATCTACTATGCATCAGGCACTATGCTAAGCACTGGAGATAAAAAGAAAGGCAAAAGACAGACCCTGATCTCAAGGAGCTCACAAAACTCCTGCCTCTTTATCTTATTTGCAACTCTTGTCTATATCTTCCTAGAAATCTTTCACAGTCAGTCAGCTAACACTATTAAATGCCTACTATGTGTCAGGCATGGTACTGAGTACTAGGGATACAAAGAAAGTCAAAGGACAGTCCCTATTCTCAAGGATCCCTTAGTCTAATGAGGAGAGACAACAAACCACGTACAAAGGATATATCCAGGATAAATTGGCAGGAATCTGGGCAGGGGGGCACTAAAATTAAGTAGGACTGGGTAAAGCTTCTTGCAGTAGGTGGAACTTTGGTTGAGACTTGAAAGAAGTCAGGAAAGGTAGAAAGCAGGAATGAGGAGGAGAGTGTTCCAAGCATGGAGGAGGGGGCATCCAGTGAAAATGTCTTGCTCAATGAACAGTAAGAGGTCCAGTGTCACTGAATCACAGAACACCTGGAGGGGAGTGAGGTTTAAGAAAACTGTACAGGTAGAAAGGGGGTAGGTTATGAAGAGTTTTAAAAGCCAAACAGATTTCATATTTGATCCTTGAGATGATAAAGAGCCACTGGAGTTTATTGAATAGAGGATAATATGGTCAAACCTGTGCTTTGGAGAGATCAATTTACAGGTGAGAGAAGGATAGATTGGAGTGGGGAGAGACTTGAGGCAGGGAGTCCAAACAGCAGGTTATTGCAATAGTCCAGGTGGGAGGTGATGAAGACCTTCACCATGTTAGTGGCAATGTCAGAGGAGAGAAGGGGCTATATACAAGAGACATTACAAAGGTAGAATTGACAGGACTTGGTAATGATTTGATATGGGTGCTGAGAGAGAGTGAGGAAACGAGGATAACAACTAAATTGTGAACCTGAGTTACTGACTGGGAGGATGGTGGTGCCCTTGACAGTAATAGGGAAGTTAAGAAGAGGGGTAGGTTTGGGGGAAAAGATACTGAGCTCAATTTTGGACATAATGAGTTTAAGTTGTCCATGGGACATCCAGTTTGAAATGTTTAAAAAGCAGTTGGAGATGTGAGACTAGAGGTTGAGGGGAGAGAGAGGAGAAAGAGGTTAGGGCTGTACTAGAAGATCTGAGAGTCATCTGCATAAAGATGATAATTGAAACCATGGGAGCTGATAAAATCACCAAATGAAAGAATATAGAGGGAGAAGAGAAGAGGTCAGATGACAGACCCTTGAGGGGATCCCTACTCTTAGAGGGCATGGGGTGGATGAAGATTTATCTAAGGAGACTGAGAAGGAGTGATCAGACAGGTAGGTTGACTAGCAGAGAGTAGTGTCATGAAAACCTCAAAGAGAGTATCGAGGTAAAGGGGTGACTGACAATTCAAAGGCTACAAAGAGCTCAGGGATGAGCATTTAGCAAAACAAAACAAAAAAAAAATCAACAACAGCAACAACAACAAAAGCAGATGTTGCCTGACAAGGGCTTTGTACAGATTATCTACTTCCTTCTCCTAGACACAACACTTCCATTAATGCAGTCTAAAATCCCATTTTTTTTTTTTGGCTACGTGGTCTCGTGTTGACTTACATTGAGAAAGCAGTCTGTTAAATTCCCACTCTGTAATTATACAGCTAATTCTTTAAAACTAATTGCAGGACTTTACATCTATCTCTGGTAAAATCACATCTTAATCACTTTGTCCCACTGTCCAAGGATGCATCTATCAATCACTCAGTAAAGATGTATTAAATACCTACTATGTGCCAGCCGTTGTCAGGGGGCATGATATGGATGATGAGCCAGCAAAGGGTGCTAAGAAGTCAAATGGGAAGGGAATGAACCAGGAGAGTAACAGCATAAAATCCAGGGAGGCAACAGTATCCAGGAGAAGAGGGCGGTCAACAGAGTCAAGTGCAGCAGAGATCAATAAGGATGGGGTGGATTGGGCCTGGGGCAGCTAGGTGTCGAAATGGTTAGAGCACTGGTCATGGAGTCAGGGGGACCTGAGTTCCAAAACAGCCTCAGACATTTCCTAACTGTGTGACCCTGGCAAGTCATTTAACCCTGATTGCCTCAAAAAACAAACAAACAAACAAACAAACAAACGATGATCAGATTTGGCAATTAAGAGATCAGTGGTAACTTTCAAGAGAGTTCAGTTAAATGGTGAGACTGAAAACCAGACTGCAAAGGGTTGAGGGGAAACAGATGAAATGGAGGGAGCAAGCCGACAACTTTTTCAAGAAGTTTGACTGAGACAAGGTGTAGACCCCAATCCTGTCACCCATCATGGCAGTTGTCTTTCCTGTTTCATGAGATCTGCAAATTAGACATCACCTTCATTTAATGTCTACCAGAGTAGGGCCAAGGATTGAACCAGTATCTTGTAGTCAGTAGAGTGTTTCACTCAGTAAAGAGGCTTGGATTCAAATTCTGCCTCAGACAATCGCTATGTGTACCAGTCACTTAACATCTCAGTGCCTTTATTTCCTCATCTGTAAAGTGGGGATAATAATATAGGTACTAATTTAAAGGCAAAAGGATGTTAGAACCGAGTGTGGTGGCACATGCCTATAATCTCAGCTACCAAGGAGACTGAGGCTGATGGATCTCTTGAATTCTGAGCTGCAGTGGGCTATGCCAATCTTACATCGGAACTGTTTGGCATTAAAATGGCAACCCCTTTGGAAAGGAGAAGGGCATCAGATTAGTCACTCCCAGGTTGGAAGGGAAGCAAGTCAAAGCTCCCATGCTGATCTGTGACAATCAATAGATCAAGAGTGGGATTAAGTGCATGAGCAAACTCTGCACTTACAGCCGGGCTGGACTAAGGAAACCCAGTTTTTTTTTTTTTATTTTTAAAAAAAAAGAGTACTATTTTGTTGTCATTTACTCGTGTCTGATTCTTCTTGACCCCATTTTGGGATTTCTTGGCAAAGATACTAGAGTGGTTTGCCATTTCCTTCTCCAGCTCATTTTACAGTTGAGGAAACTGAGGCAAATAGGGTTAAGTGACTTGCTCAGGGTCACAGAGTTAATAAGTGTCTGTGGTTGAATTTGAACTCAAGAAGATGAGTCTTCCTGACTCCAGGTGTGGCACTCTATCCACTATGCCATTACTTGTAATTAAGAAGAAATTACTTCAAATTCTTCATATCATATTAACTAGCTTTGTTAACATGCACAAGTCAGGTGACTGCTCCTAATCTCAGACAGTTCTCAGATTTATCTATGAAATTATGGAAGATACTACAATGTGCTTGGGTGGAGGAAGTTCTTACACCAACAAAATCACAGATCTTTGATTTACTAACTTATCTTGACCACCTTGATCATCTAATTTGTAGGAATTTTGTGTAATAATAAAATTATTATTATCACAGGAATGTAATCTTCATCCCCATCCCTGGGTACTCTACTGAGGACTTCTTGGCATCCAATCCATTCCTGTCCAGATCTCCCCATCTTTTAGATAAAGGCAGTAGGTGAGAGTCTTTGTCAAATACCTGGTTGAAATATCATGGCTGGATATTTAACAGCATTTTCTTGACCTATCAGTCAGATTGGGCCAGTGGTGTTTCACTGAATGGTAATTCATAGCATCCAAATGTAGGACTGGAAGAAACCTTAGAGGTATCTGATCCAACTTTCTCATTTTACACAGAAGCAAGCCTAGATAAGTCAAGTGACTTGTTCAAAGTCACAACAGGTATGGACCATCTAAGGTGAGATTTGAATCTAAGCCCTCTGATTTTAAAGTCAAATGGAAAATCGAAATATGCTACTCTTCCAAGTTGTTTCAAATGAATGTTTTCAAACAAAATTCCACATGATAAGGCTAGATGATATGATTTGGTTATCTATAAATTTCCACGGAGTCTAGAGGCCATTCTGAGGAAATGTGTTTGCCATGTAAATAGTTCTTGTGTTGCTTTGATGTGCCTGTCAAAAATCCTGCTGTGTCCCAGGGCTGCTATATTCATGACCCCAAACTTCCAGCTATTCCCAAAGGCTATCTCTTTAATACCAAAATTTCATCCATGATGTTATAAGGCTGCCAGTCCTAGAACCCCACAATGCAAATGACAAGCTACCTAAAGGGAAAGGGAAAGGGATAAGGGGATGTCAGCAAGCTGCCGGTATGACAGAGAAGAGAGGCAGTAAAAAAAGAATTATCAAGCCTATATGTAATTAGAAAAGGAAGTGGGCTGGTCATGTGATAAGTATGAGAGAGAAAACATGGACAAAGCATTGGAGACCTTCAGGTCTGCAGTGATAGTAGAGAGACAAAGTGGTGCACTGAAAAGAGGGCTGGATCTCTCCAAGGGCTTGAGTTCAAATCCTGACCCAAACACTTACTACCTGAATAATCTTGGGTAAGTTATTTCATGGCTCTAAGAGTCAGTTTCTTTAAGTATAAAAAGGAGGGGCAGGTTTGACTAGATGCCCCCTAAGGTCTGTTCCTGCTCAAAATCTCTAATATAGGAAGGATTCATATGAAACAAGGGATAAGATGCTCACAGGATCAAAAACGTTGGAGAGTATTCCAACGGTGTGAATGTTGCAGTTCTACCCGTTAGTAGCACATGGAGACAGGGATTGGAGCCTCAGATTCCTTGCAGACCGTCCTCCCCTTGTCTTCAGTCAGCTCTTTGCCTCCTAGTGCCCCTCCACTCCTCCTTCTACTCCTCCTTATCCTGCTCCTCCCTCCCTCCCTCCCTCGGTCTCCCTCCCTCCCGCCCCCTCCCTCCCTCGCCCCCTGCACTGGTTTGGCTGGCTCAGGACCGAGTCCAGAGCTCTGCAGTGTGACTGGGCGATATGACTTTTCACACCAGCCCTCCAGGTGCACATCAGCCCCCCAGCGAGGCAAGGACTGGATAAAGGCGCCTCCCCAGCCCAGCAGATCGGCCTCAGACCCCCTACCCTGCCCGGGTCTTTGCCACACCTCGGCCTCCCTCTCCCCTGGCTTCCCCGCGGACGCCAAGGAATTTTTCCCCTTCCTTCTATCTCACCCCGCCCTCCAAACCCTGTCCTTCTCCCTCTTTTTACCATCCCTCCCTCCTAATCTCCCCGATCCCATCCTGGGAAGAAGGGCGCTCCTCAATCGCAGCCCCAGTGTGGGGGGGGTACTCTCCCACACGCCCTCTCCGTCCTCTCCCAACCCAAAGCAGCGTCCCCCTCCCCACCCGTGCCCTCCCAGAGCCTCTCGGGGGCCAGAACCATGGCGGCTGGAGGCAGCCGGGGGTCCCAGGCGTCCACCTTCGTCCAGTGCCTCGGGGGCACCCTGCTGCTGCTGCTGAGCCTCTGGTGCCTGTCGGTGAGGGCTGACGGTGAGTAGGGGAATGAGCCAGGGGATCTTCTCTTCTCCCCTTGGTGCCAAGCTGGGCGGGTGGGCCGCCGGTGACCCCCACCTCCACCCCCTCCCACGGGAGGCTGATACTTTGTATCAAGTAGAAAGAATTCTAGCGACGCTGAGGACGTGTCTGGGACCCTGAAGGGCTGCTGTGCTGAGCTAGAATGGGGACGGGGATGTCAGAAGAGGAGAATGGCTGGAGAGGGGTGCATAAGTAGGGGAGCTGGAGAAAAGCACACCGCAGGGACTCGGGAAGTCCTCCTTCCAGTGAAACATTCTCAGGAGAATGACCCTGAGGGACTCTGTTTCCATGTTGGGGAGCACCCCCTTGCCTTCTCTCCACGCATTCTCACCTCCGCCCACCCAGGGAGCCAAAGGCACCTTCCTGCCACCTCCTGGGCTCTGTGTGTGCCTGAGCTGGACGCCACGGGAAGCTCTGGGGAAATCTAGGGGAATCGACGAAGCCTAGGGGCCCCCGAGCCTCTGCCCATGTTCACACGGACCGAGAGCGCAGCAGCCCATGGGGATTGTCATATCTCCGCTCCTGGAGGTTAGGCTTTGCCCGTAGGGGCTGTGACCTGGACGGAAAGGTGTATTGCTCAGACAACTTTCTCCTCTCTGACTAATTAATCCTTCTGAACCTTTTCAAGTTCAAGACTTTTCCTTTATCTGTGGCTTTAAAACAAACCAAAAAGTAAAGGATGCTCCGGAAGTCATATATCATTAACTTTATAACTCATCTCTTCCATCCTCCTCATTTTACAGATGAAGAAACTGAGACCCAGAGGCAGGAGGTGACTTGCCCAAGGTTATACACCTAGGAAGTGGCAGAGCGGGCATTTTCACTGCTCTTTCCACTGCAGACCCCTATGTTCTATCCCTCTACCCCTAAAACTTTTCAGACTCAGATAAGGATGGTTGCTTCACACTAGGTTTCCTTTTCAAAGGAAGGATTTGACTTTTTTTTAAATTACTCTTTTTAAATTAGGGTGATTCAGATACCATATCAATTCATTTGACAAACACCTTCAGATTACCTTTTTTTTTTGGTTGTTTTTTTTGGGGGTGGGGGGAGTCTTAGACTAAACTGAGAAAAAGAAAGAGGCAAACTGTTGGGCAGGCCAGTTCTCACAGCTTTGGAGGGAAATTGGTTCTTCATTAATTTTGGTTGAGCAGGAGCTTCATGGATAAAGTAAAGGGAATGTCTCAATTTGTTTCAGAGGCTTTGCAATGACTCTGTATGAGTGTGTGTCTGCGTGTGTGTGTTTTAATAACCCTTCTGCCAGAAGGAAACAAAAAGAAGCATTGTAGTAAAAGGGAAAAGGAAACCAAGAGAGGAAAATTATTATGATTATTATTATTAAATTTTTCACTGCTTCTCATCTCGTGTCAACGTTGAGGATCTGACAATTCTGCTCTTAGGGAAGGTTGAATGGCTTCTTATTTCTCTCTCCATATCCTCAGAGAGAGAAGCTAAGGGAACGTATTTGTGCTGATCAGAGCTATTTATTGGTGATCTGTTGTTAGTTGTAGTGTTTTGGGCTGGCATGCAAGATTTTTTTTACTTAACATCATTTGCAAATGTAGTCAATGTGTACTAAAATAAGGCTTGCATTGAAAAGAGGTAAAGTCAAAAGTTTCTTTTTAAGTCTCCAAATTAAAAAAAAAATTAAGGTTTACAATATAATTTGCTTCAGTCGATCCTGAGATATTATATGAGATGAAAATATGTTCCTTCCCCCCACCCCCCAAAAAATCTACATCTAGTTAAGAAATACAGATCCTCTCATTTGTGAAAACTGAAGGAAAAATTTCATTGAGCAGGCCATTTAGTAATGCCACACCCAAAAATAAACTGCCTCTTCCACTGACCTCCGGCCAGTAGTACATTTTTCCTTCTTCCTTCCTTCCCTCTTTCCTTCCTTCCTTCCCTTCTTTCTTTCTCTTTCTTTCTTTCTTTCTTCCTTCTTTCCTCCCTCTCTTTCTTCTTTTCCTTCCTGCTTTCCATTTATTTCTTTTGTTCTTTCTTCTTCCTTTCTTTTTTCTTCTTTCTTTTTCTTCTTTTCCCTTCCCCATAGAGAAATGTACAGGTGTATTTGTACCAAACATATTTATATATAAATTAGGGCAATCACTTATCTCAAAGAACTATCCCCTTCCTTATTTCCATGAATAGTAGGCCAGGTTAGGGCATCTAATTATGAATAGATCGGGAAGGGAGGGGGGTGGAGAGGATGAATTAGAAGAGGAAGAGAAAGAAATCTTGAAAAGTATTAAGAGGTCATTGCTAGTTAAAGATCAGTCAGAAATAAGGAAACACTGTCTCTGAAATTATAAGAATGTAAGTTAGCTGGAAAAGATCATTTTGTTCACAGAAATTTGATTAAGGAAAAGTTAGGAGCATATCTATTACATCTGAGTCATGAAAAAACAAGAATTGGACAATACTCTGCTTAAGTCCTGAAACATCTAAGTTTTAACATAAACACCTAAACACCTAATTACATAAATTCATAGATAGATTCATGGAAGGTTAGAGCTGGGAAGAAACCTTTGATCTCACCTAGTGAGGCCCCCAATGTTCCATATCTTTGGGGATCCAGTCTAAAATATTTTAAGGTTATGGAGAACTTTAGATTTTGCAGTTTTCCCATCCAATGTCTCATTCTCTTTTTGTCCTCACATCAACTCTATGAAGTAACTGTAGTATAGTGGAAAGACAGACATGTCAAGTTAGAGGAGTGTGATACAGTAGAAAGAGCCTTGGCTTGGGAGTTAGTGTACCAGGGTTAAAATCCTGCCTCTGATGGGGCTGGTGTGACCTTGGGCAAGTCATTCTCCCTGGGCCTCAGCTTCCTTCTCTGGGCATTGGACTCAATCTCTTACCTCTGGTCCAGATTTTTGAGCCTGCCATCCAAGTTCTAATCTCAGCCTTGCTACTCATTACGCATGTAACCTTGGGCAAGTTACTTCCTTTCTCTTGGCCTCACTTTCTTCTTTTGTAAAATAAGTGAGTTGGATTAAATTAGATATAAATTCCCTTCTAGTTCTATTTAATATCCCTTCCAACTCCAAATCTATGCTCCTAAGTAGAGCAAGCATTATTATTCCCACTTGACAGGTGAGAAAACCTCTTTGTTTTTGCTGACTTCTTAACTGAAATTCAGCATTTCATTTAATTATGAGTATAGACCACAAAATGGGGGAAATCTCTGCTCTAGACTATTCTGTAACATTATTTGTGCATTCATATCAACTGATAATAAAATGACTCCCTCTTCTTCCAAGAGAGAGTAGGAAATCAGGAAGTGTTTTGTGGTTGGGGAGTAGGTCCCTTAAAGAAATAGAATTCCTGGCTACCATTTCACCATCTTCTATTCTCTAAGTGGATGGGGTCCAATGAGAAGGCATGACAATAGGCAGTTGATAACTATGAAACTCAAGATTTCTCTAGGATAATCTCCAGTGCCATGAGCCTATGGATGGAGTAGATTTGATCAAAAGAAAAGCACTCACCGTGCCTGTGGTAACCCAGAACCAGGCAAAGTGGAGCTCTATTACCTGATATGTTAGACAAGAATCAAATCATCATCCAGGATCCAATTTGGGGATGAGTCTGATTAATTTCCTACAGGTATCTTTTTATAAAGTGAAGAGTCTTATGTGATGTGAAGAAGGAAACACTCTCCAAAATCTGTTTCCTTAAGGTTAGCCAATTCATAAACATTTACACTTCCTAGCTGTGTGACCCTGAGCAAGTCATTTAATCCTGTTTGCCTCAGTTTCCTCATCTGTAAAATGAGCTGGAGAAGAAAAGGGTAAACCGCTCCAGTATCTTTGCCAAGGAAATCCCAAATAGGATCACAAAGAGTCAAACATGACTGAGATGACTGAATAACAACTAAACATTTATTAAGCTCCTATCACGTGCCAGGCACTGTGCTAAGTGCTGCAGATACAAAGAAAGGCAAAAACAATCCCTGCCCTCAAGGGGCTGACCGTCTAATGCTGGGAGACATCATGCAAACATCTGTGTACAAACAAACTGTATACAAGATAAACTGGAAATAAGCAACAGAAGGAAAGTACTAGAACCACTGGAGATAGAGAAAGCCTTCAGTTCAGAATATCAATCAGTCAACTGACAAGCAACTATTAAGCACCTGCTATGTGCCAGGCACTATAGCAGGTTTTTGAAAACGTGAAAGGTATCTCTATTGAGAAGCCCCAATCTAGAACAACAAATCAGGTAATGCTTCAATACTTCATTCGTTCACCTCACTATAGTGGAGGGTAAAAGAAGTATATCATGTGATGTATATTGCATCCCTGTCACTCGAATAGCTCAAAGTTGTATCATTTGGTCTTCATAACAACCCTTTGAGGTGGATGCTAGTATCATCCCCATTTTATGGATGAGGACACTGACATTCAGAGAGATTAATTAACATCTCGAGGATCACACAGCTTGTAAATATTTGAGGCTGGAATCAGACCAGGTCTTCCCAACTCCTGGTCTACGCCTCTATTGACACCTACCTCTAATGAAATCTAGAAAGCAGTTGGTACCCTTGTGTCTTGATAGGCGCCCTTTAGCCCTGTTATTTTTTCAGCATTGTACTCTACTTTCACCACCTTACAGTTTGTAAGGGTCAAAAGAAAACCCAGCCTCAGTTAAGGGGAATATACTTACTTTATACAGGGTGTCCTGAAAATCTTTGTGCAGTTCTCAGCTTTCCCAGACTAAAACTGAACTAAGACTTTTGGGACACCCATACTATCATTTCACTGAATGGGCAACATGCAAGCTCACACTAGGACAAAGTTGCATGAATGATAATTTAAAAAAATTTTTAAATTCTCATCCCTATCTAGTGGCTTTACTCTGTCCCATAGGACGAGTTGGGGGGAGATCCCTTCTTCACATTCTGGCTCCCCACTGCGTCTTCTTCTTGGCTGCTACAACACCCATCAAGCCCAACTGTATTTTGCAGATGCTAAGTTGTTCTGACAAATAGGATGTCAGGACATATTATCAGTGAAAATTTCTTTCCCTGCCCCCATCTTCATCACCCTTTTTGTTCTTGGATAGCAAAAAGCATATGTTTCTTTTAGAATTTGAATTAGGTGGAGCCTCTCAAGATTTCAGAAATAGCACCTCTTTCATTTTTTAATTGCGGGTCAAAAGGAAATGTCCTCACAGCTGGTTGCAGTGAGGGGTGGGTGGGTCATGTGGAAATCCAGGACCTTCATTTTTCCAACAGTAAAACCCAGTTGCCTTGTGTTAGCTGTTTGAAAAACATATGAAGAACTCCAAAAAAATGTTGCTAACTTGAGTTTTTGCTGAAAACTTTAATGCTGCTGTTCAGTCAGGATGTAGGTTTCCAGTGGAACAAAGAAGCCAGTTCTGAATGCCTGTTGGGTGAAAAAAATAGAAAGAATCAAAGCGGGTCGTATTCTGTTCATGAGGGCTCACAGAATACCCATGAACATTAGCGTACTTGGAAGACCAGAGCCCCCAATATTTCAAGAGTGAGGATTCTTTGGGAATGATCTGAACAAATAAGTCAGCGGTTAGGGCAACCACAGAAAGTGACTAAAATGGACACATTCATTTATATACATATATAATATATACACTCGCCATATATATATGTATATTTCCATTGGAGGGGAAAAGACAGAGTGAATACAGAATGGAAGAAAAAGACATTTTGTAAACAAAGTATGAAGAAAATTGAAAACTGGATCTAGAAATGACTCTAATTCTCCCCTAGACACTTGATTCCTGGTACCTCTCTTTTTTTTCCCGTTGGAAAGGAGAGTAATTGCAAAGAAAGTATACCTTTAAAAACCCCTATCTCTACTTATTATTTTAAGACCTCTTACCCAAGATTGTCAAAAGTATTCTTCTCCAAGCCCCATCCCCCCCCCATTGTTACTGAATCATTGCCAAGTACCTGAGACAAGGTGCAAAAAAAACCAAACCAGATTTGCATTGAGAGCAAAGCACTGGGCTTCTCTGTGAGTAGCAAATGTTCATTTTCTTATTTTAATAAAAAGGTAGTAAAGACAGACTTAAATAATTAGAAAGATTAATTGTTCACAGTTGGACCATACCAATATAATGAAAATGACAATAGTGCCTAAATAATGTACTAATTCAGTGCTATCCCAATCATACTACTACATGAAGGTGGCTCAAGCAGGCACTGGGGAGCACTTAGAGCTTGGTCAGACATCTAAGAAGCCAACCAAGGTCATCCACCATATCCCCCCATCATTGCCAATGGTCTTGACTTTTGTCCAGCCACTACTTTGATGACTCTGGAAGAGAGAGTAAGGCTGATGACTCCGTGCAACTCTGCCTCACTTAAATCCAATTTGTATGAAAGTTAAGACATCATGTAAAGTCATTGGTCCTTTTTGGAAATGAAGGACGAGCGACAAGCATTGGCTCTTTCAGACAAGTTCTTTTGAAAGCAGCTGTTCCTTTCAGATAGCTAGGAGGAAGTGATTACAAGTCCATTGAGAACAAAGACTCAGCAGATGAGCTCAGAAACAACTCCTACTTCTTTTGTCGTTTTACTGCTTCTTTGTTCACTTTTTTTTTTAGGTGAGGCAATTATAATTTAGTTCCCCAAAGCATAAACCCTCACTTACCGATACTGTTTGCCCTTGCTTCGAAGAGGACCATGACCTCAGGTAGCTGATGCTATGATTTGCAACAGCCCTCCCTCACTTAATGATATGGGAAAGGAAGGGAAAACAATGCTGTTAACTAAATGCTGGGATTTTATTTTGTTTCTTTACAATCTCCACCGTAGTTTCCTCTAGTGCCTGATGAGGCAGGGAGATGACCCTAAATAATCAACTGACCAGTCAGTCAATCAGCACATATTTACTAAGCACTTGCTACATGCATGATGCTGGGGATAGAGAGTCTAAAGTGAAACAGTTCCTGCCCTCAGGAAGCTTTCAGTCTAGTTGGGGGAGACAAGGTGCAGATCTCTACTTAGAAACAAAATAGATAGAAGGGGATTTTAAGAGAAGACACTAGCAGCTGTGTTGGGAGTGAGTGTAATTAGCCAAAGAAGGCGATGTTTGAGTGGGATTTCTGAGGGAAACTAGGGATTCTAAGCAGCAAAGGAGGTAAGAGTATTTTAGGCATAAGTAAATTCAGACATGGAGAGGGAGGTTGAATGTACTGTGAGGAATAGTAAGGCCAGTTTGACTGGACCTTAGTGGAAGGGGAATAATGTGTGAAAAGGCTAGATAGGGCTAGGTTGTGATAAGCTTTAAATGCCAAGTAGAGGAGACTGTATGTGATTCTAGAAGTAAAAGGGAGTCATTGGAATTTGTTGAGCAGAGGAGTGACATGATCGGATCTGTGCCTTGGGAAAACACTTTGAGTTGGAATGAGGAGAAATCTGAGCCAAGGAGTCCAGTAAAAATTCTGTTGTAATAGTCCAAGGGAAAGGTGAGAAAATTTTGAAGCATGGCAGTGTCATGCCTATGGAGAGGAGGGAACAGATGCACAGGTAGAAAAGACAAGATTTGACAAGGGATTGAATATGAGGGGCAAGGCAGAGTGGCGAGCCAAGTAGGACTCTGAGACTGTGAACTTGGGGGCCTGGTAGGACAGTAGTAAAGAAGTTTGAACAAGGGGTGAGTTTGAGCAGAAAGGTAGTGAGCTCCACTTTGAACATGTGGGGTTGGAGATGCCAATGGGACATCCAGTTCCAGATGTCCGAGGGGCAGTTAGTAGTGGAGCACAAGCTCCGGCAGCCATACACCAAGCTGAAGAGGCTTTGAGAATGGACGCTGGGCAAGTCACTTTCCTTTTGTTTGCCTCAGTTTCCTCAAATGTAAACAGGGATAATAAATAGCAGTACCCACTTCTCAGGGTTGTTGTGAGGATCAAATGAGATAATATTTCTTAAAGTGCTTAGCAGAATGCCATTGGAGGCACAATATAAATGCTTATTCCCTTTCCCCTTCGTGTCATTGTTCATTTAGAGACAGGTAATCTAATGGAAAGATCTTTGGCTTTGGAATCAGGAAACCCTGAGGTCAAAACCTTCCTCCAACATTTAATAGCTGTGTGACTCTGGGCAAGTCACTTAAGATCACTAAGCCTCAGTTTTTCCATCTATAAAACAAGGGGGTTGGACTTAATGGCCTTTAAGGTCCCTTCTAATTCTAAAACCATTATGCTATAATTTTTTGGTTTCCTGTAATCTTATTTTTCCTATAATCCTATAATCATAAGATTTCAATTCAACTCAGTTTCGATTTCAATTCAATTTAACTCAACATTTATTAAGGGCCTAGTATGTTCAAGGCACTATTGTCTGGGAGTTGTCTCTAGTTTAGTTGTCTCTAAATAATAATAGTAATAATAACAAGTAATTAATAATAATAATAATAACTCACTTGTACATAGGACTTCAAGGTTAACAAAGCATTTATACAGAACAGAATCTGACTTGATCCTGACAACAGCCCTATGGGGAAATATTGTTATCAGTCCTAAATTGAGGAAACAAGCTCAGAGACATTAACTGTCCAGGGCCTCACAGCTAGTAGGTATTTTAGTATTAGTAAGTACTTAAGTATATAGTATTTAAGTCTTCATTCCATTAGACTGTGAGCTACTGAAAGGTAAGAACCGTCTTTTGCCTTCTCTTGTATCCCCAGGGCTTGCTTAGCTTAGTGTTTGGCACATAGTAGGCATTTAATAAATGCTTATTGACTGATCCACTGTCTAAATCAAGGTCCAGTGTTCCTTGGAGTCATGAAGACATGGCTTCAGGTCCTACCTTTGACACATGGTAGCTATGTGACTGTTGGCAAGTCAATCAATGTCCCAGGCAAGGCTCCAAGATGCTTAGTTGCAGATCTGTGTCTGTGGTGAGAATCTCCATACCAGGAGTTAACCACATTGATATGTAATCATAGGTCTGGATGAAAAAAAATTATCAATGGGACAGAGAATATACCCATTCATAATATGTAAAAGAAAGGTACCCTGTTTCAGACTTTGATGGTTCCTAAGCTTTCTAACTTAATATTAAAAATTCAGGCCTAGCTAATCTTCTCAGTATTCTTTTGGCCAGGAACATAGCTCCTTCATGATCCCAGAGGACAATGGAGTCTTCTTTTGAAAAATAGCTTCAGTCCTCCACCATCTTGGGATTCACTCCTATGGGTGGCCCGCTGAAGTCCAAGGCTCGTCATCAGTGAATTGAAAAGGCCCCTGATTGCATGGTGTCTTTGGGGTGTTTCAACCCCACATTCCTACTTAATCACAGAGTATCTCTCCTCTGCCCTTCAGTGAAGGGAAAGCAAGGAAATACAAGAAGGATCTATGTTCCCATCACCCCCAAATTAAAATATACCGCCACTCTAAAAATATACAAAGCAAGGCCATCTACCACAGGGATTTGAGCCAGCCCTTGAAGTTTGGGTGGGATTTTGATTTGTGAAGAGGATAAGGAAGCACATTCCACAGGAGAAGAACAGCACAGAGTAAAGACACAAACTGGACAATGAGCGTGTTGTGTAAGGGCTTACACGGCCAGGAAGTCAGCCTGGCAAGAATAGAGGATTTGCTCTGGTCAGTAGGAGGAGACAAGAAGGTCAGGTCATTGTTAGCTCCTGAGGTAAAGTTGGCCACAAAACCTTCCACCAGCCAGAGTTAGACAGATATGCCACTGTTGTTGGCACAAAGGAGCATAAGATTAGCCTTAGAGTTAGAAGGGACCTTAAAGGTCATTTTACATTTTACAGATGAGGAAACTGAGGCTGAGAAAGGTTAAGTGACTGGCCCAGGGTTACACAGCTACTGAGTGTCCGAGGCTGGATTTGAACTCAAGTCTCCACAACTCCAATCCACCATGTCCATGTGCCCACCTAGTACAAGACTACATTATGACATGGGATGGTTAAGTTGCATTTCATTGATGCACATTCGTGACCAGATAAAGTTGTGACAGAGTGTCATTCTAAGCGTTTTGTCTAAATGTTCCCTAGGTCCTAGAAGAACATCAGGAAAACAAGTGATGGCATGGGGGTGGGGGGGGTAGACATTACATCCAGCTAACTCTCGTTCTTGAGATTTTCATTGTTTTTAAACCCTGCATTTGGGAAGCATGTCTACCTAATCAGTCAGATTCCAATGTCGGGTGATGTCACAACTCGGAGAGTTCACACACAGGTTTCTGTGAGGTAGAGTCCAGAAAATTTCCTCAAGTGAGAAAGTCTACCTCCTGACTTCCAGGAGTATGTGAAAACAACAAATAACATCCATCTGTAAGCACACACATACACACACATACACACACACACACACACACACACACATACACACACACACAACCAAGGCTTTGACTTGGGGTAGATTTGTACCACATAAAAATTTGGGGTTAATACTAGTAAAGGATTCTCAGCACTAACAAGAGTCATGTCTTAAATAAAGTGATGTCTTCCTGTTTTCTGTCCAGAACTCTCAACAATGGCACTGAGATCTCCTTCTACAGTGTTTGGCCCCTTGGGGCTCGAGTGCCAACTGGCTAGCAAATTACTATGCAGATGGGATGGGGCAATGGTGTGGATATCCTCAGAGAGTAGACTTTGAAAAGATGGTGCTAGGAATCCAATAGCATCTACCTTCCTACCACGTGAGGCAAGAGGCTTGGGTTCCGTGAATCCTGACACCTCTGTGAACTCCATGCTTTTGAATGTCTGCCCACGTAAAAGATATTCCTCATTCTTTATACACAACTCAGGGCTGGGTTTTTTTTTATTCCTGAAGGTCCAAATCCTTAACTTTCCAAGACTGCAATAATAGTGTTCATCTTGCTGAAGAAAGGAAGGTATGTGGGCAGAAGGCTGGGGAAGCAACACCAATTTCTCATTTCTGGAGAGCCTTTTCATCCTAGGATCTGAAGACACTCAATAAATATTAAGTCCTTATCTCTCATTTGGTTTTCTTGAAGGAGAGAACAATTTGTTTCTCTACTGGAAGGGAAAAGTAAGATGTGAATAATTTCACAGCTTCTCCAAGTTTGTAGCAAAATCTGGGACCTGAAATGGAGGGTCCAGGCTTTAGCCATTGGATCAACTCCTCTTCCATTTTGCATGCCAAAACAACCCTAGGGTGAGACTGATTTCCTTCTTTTCTTATAAATTTTAATTATCCCTTGGGCTGTATAATGAGACAGATTTGGGCAGCCCCATCACAGTACTGGGCTGCACCTGCTTCGTTATACACATATGAGTTCTGACTCCACTATCAAATCTGCCTCCTCATACTGGTGTCTGAATCTCATGTCTGCTACTTGTTACTTCTGTGACCTTGGACAAGACCCTTAGCCTCTTTGGGATTCTATTACCTCATCTATAATGACAAGGTTGAACTACATGGCCTTTAAGGTCCTTTGTTCCAACCTTGTATTTTTGTATAAGAAAGGGAGCCCATGATGACAGGACCCTGTTTGTGCTTAGGCCCTGCTGCCTGGGGGACAGAGAAGCAAGGCACAGTTCAAGAAAGAAGCACGTCCTTCTCCTACCTAAGGAGGAAATCTGCCTTCCCCCATTTTTGTCCCTTAGAACAAAGCTCCGTGATATTTATAGTTTTATTCACACATTGACTTTTGTGGGGTTCCAAGTTTCCCAAATCCTATTCACAGTTTGGAAGTCTTTTTTCTTTTGAACATGCAATAAAAGTAAAAGTCAATCATTTCTATTCATCCACTGATTCATGAATGCTTTAAATACTTAAGGCAAAGGTTCTTAACCTGAGGTCCCTAGATAGATTTCAGGGAGACAGTGAGTTTCATTTAAAAATATTTTTATAACTATATTGCAATATAATTAATTTCCTTTGTATTTTATTTTTATTCATTTAAAAACATTATTCTGAGAAGGGCTTCACCACAATGTCAGACGGGTCCAGGATACAAAAATGGTTAACACTTACCCTAAGAAAAGGATTTGATACAAGGGAAAATAAATAGATGAGAACCCAGAGACACAGCACACACATCCACACAGAGGGAGCACAGAAAGCCTGGGTTAGTTTCACAAAGGCATTTTCCTAAGTGGATCTCCCAGCTTCTGGTCATGCCCCATCTCACTTTGGACCCCGTGGAAGTAATGTGTTCATGGCTGAAGATTTTAGCTGGGCCTTGGCCCGCAGAGCCCTTTGTATGCTTTTGATGAATTTGAAGCAGTGTTATTTTTATTCCTGTTGGATTACCACTTCACTTCGTGAATCCCTGAAGAAGACTGA
>NW_020945237.1:810109-811228 GCF_900497805.2 Vombatus ursinus | reverse complement strand
ATGGCAGTAAGAGGAGCACTGAGTGCCAGAGGACTGCCAGGGAGGCAGGAGCACATCAAGTTGGTACACCCAAAAGCATCCCAGCCAGGGCATGAGCCCAGCTCATCCAACCAGCCCTTGGCCAAGTCAAACCAATATTCTAGACTGGAAGCTTCTAGAATTTGTGTGTTTCAGAAGCTTTTATGTGCTTATTACACATACTTTTGATTCAGGAATGATGATAAGGATTCCAAGGCCCCAACTATTAAAGAGAATTTTTGTTTTTTTTTTAAACAGTCTGATTTTTAAATTTGTTACATAACACAGGCACACAGACACACACACACACACAGACACACACACAAGATTTTCTTTGGGGAGGATGGGTTGTAGACGGGTGGTTTTACTGAAAGAGAAACTCTAGTGTGGAAACACCAGCCACTAATGCAAATTGGTAATGCGCACACATATTCCCACGTGTAAATACCTATACATATGTACAGGCTCCATAGTTTTGTGTTGGTGTTGTTTTCTAAGATGTCTGTTGTGGTATATTCTGGGACTCCCCTGCTTCACAAGGAGGGTTACATACATGCACATGTATCCATATGTATGCACACAATAGGCAGCAGTGTAGTAGGTAGAGAGCCAGCCATGAACTCAGAAAGATCTTGGTTCACATCCTACCTAAGATGTACTAGCTGTGTGACCCTGGACAAGTCACTTAACCAGTCCATGTCTCCGGCAAGTCTCAGAAACTGTGAGGTATAGAGCAGCGAGAGGGGGAGCGGTTTCCTTATGAGGACTTCCCTACAGCAATGAAAACACAGGTCCAGTCCAAGAATCTGTGTCCTGGGCTAAAATTCTCCGGTTCTCTAAAATGCTTTTGCCCGGGGTAGCTCATGGCAGCATTCACTGTTCTATTTGAAGGAGCTGCCCACCAGAGCAGGGTGAAGAAAAGAGGAAAGAGAGAAGTGAAGTAGCAATTATTAAGTGCCTATTATCTTACAGGCACTCTATTGGGCCCCTAACAAATACTATCTCATTTGATCCTGACAACAATCCTGTGAGGTAGGTGGCGTTATTCCCATTTCACATTTGAGGCACTTGGGCAGACAGAGGTAAAGTGACTTGCTTAGG
>NW_020945237.1:783687-810099 GCF_900497805.2 Vombatus ursinus | reverse complement strand
ATTAACCAAGGAGTTTGGCTTGGTGAAAATACCAACTTTGGAGCTCCGGGGGCAGCTGGCTGGTGCCGTGGATAGAGCACTGGCCTTGGAGTCAGGAGGACCTGAGTTCAAATCTGGCCTCAGACACTTGACACTTACTAGCTGTGTGACCCTGGCAAGTCACTTAACCCCATTGCCTACCAAAAAAAAAAAAAAGAAAGAAAGAAAAAAGAAAAGGAAAAAAAAGGAGTTTTGCCTCACTCTGGAGTACGTTGGGGTGACACGGTCAGGAGGTTTTGAGACAAACCCTGGGTTGATATAGGTCCAGATGGTCAAGTTTGACCAAAAGTGAGCTGGCTTCTGGGAATGGGAAGGAGAGAGGCTATTTGCCTAGGTTTCTTAGCATTTTATCAGACTGCAGGCATGGAATGAGGAATTCCAGTTGACCTTCTGGGAAGATTTTAGCAGAGACAACTATGCCACAGGATTTCTGAAAGCTATGTCAAATGTAGGTGTATATTTAGTGATATTCTTGCCATGTGTATATACATATATGTGTGTATACACACATACATGTATATGTGCATGTGTGTTCAAATTAAACCAATTTCAGAAATGATGCTGACATGTGGTATGAACAAAGGAGTAATGGTCCAAGTTCTTCTTGAAGTGAAAAACCAGAATCATGGCATGAGGATAGCAGCAAAGATTTCCAAACAGAAACTAAACCAACCAAACTCTGAAATAAAACAGAAAGACCAAAGAAAGAAGCGAGAGGGGAAGGTGTTTTTTTTTTTAAGTTTGAATAGGGCAAAAACAGTATTATAGGTCATCTTTATTTGCCCACAAACCACTCAATCCAAACCCCAGCTTAACTGACATAAGCTCCATTTAGGGACTGACTTCATCTTTTGGCCAGAAGCTGGTCCATCAAGAAGACAAATTCTAATTTTAGGGCCATTTCAGTTGTCTCTTTTAAAGCCTTAGGGGAGAAAAAATTTGGTAGTAAAAGAGACAGAGACAGAGACAGACAGAGGGATGGAGAGAGAGAGAGAGAGAGAGAGAGAGAGAGAGAGAGAGAGAGAGAATATGTCTATATATGACTACAGAGAAATATTTGTATTTGTATATTCAGTAAAGTCTCACTGGAGACTTTGACTGACTGAGTTCTAAGTTCACTTAGAACATTTTTCAAAGTTGTCTTTGAAATGATTTAGAACATTTTTTTCAAAGTTGTCTTTCTGAATTCAAGTTTTAGATCCTACCTAAGGGTAACCAGGGGAGGAGTTGTCATTACTCTTAGGCAATTCCCAAAGCCTTTTTAGTTAACTCCATCCCAGATTAGAGGACATTTTATCTTCCTTGTGGCAGATGGGGTGCAGAGAGGTATCAAGTGGATATCAGACGTGAAACACAGCAGTGTGTTTAAAAGCCTCAGAAGGAAACAGGTTACCCTGAGTTTCTGGGTAAATTTTGCCAATTTATATAACCAAAAGTCAGCATTTATATAGTTTTTTAATTTTAAAAAAAAGTTTTTTTGTATTTACCAAAATATACAGTAACCAACTTTAGACTAAGAAAGTGTGGTTCAATAAAAGTCCTCAGTGGACTGGTTCTAACTAATAAATCAATTTTAGAGGTGGTGAAGTATAGTGCAGAAAGGGGACTAAATCTAAAATTGGTAGGATCTGGATTCATATCCCACCTCTAATATTTACTAGCTGTGTGATCCTGGGCCAGCATGTGACTTCTCTGGGTCTCTATTTCTTCACCCACAAAATAGGGATAATAACTGTACCTATCTCCTAGGGTTGTGGAGAAGCTCAAATAAGATGATGATGATGAAGATGATGGTGATGATGATGATAATGATAGCTAACATTTATATAGCACTTACTTTGTGCCAGGCACTGTTCTAAGTGCTTTACAATTATTATCTCATTTGATTCTCACAACTACCTTGGGAGGTAGGTAAAACAGTTTGAATCTTTAGATTAAGAATCAGCAAACTATTCTCTACCTTCCCCTTGCCCTCTGATCCTACATCTCTCTCTCAAGTTATTCATATCCAAAATGGATTTGAAATGTCCACCAGTTGGAGTCAGGAAGACCCGAGTTCAAATCCTGCCTCAGATACTTACCAGTTGTGTGACACTGGGCATGTCACTTCACCTCTGCCTCAGTTTCCTCATCTATACTGGATGGTTTTTTTTCCTTAATAATATTTTATTTTTTTAATTACATGTAAAAATTTTCAACATTCATTTTTGTAAAATTTTGAGCTCCAAATTCTTCTCCCTCCTTCCCTCCCCCCATCTCAAGATAGCAAGCAATCTAATATAGGTTATACATGTACAATCATATTAAACATATTTCCACATTAGTCATATTGTGAAAGAAGAATCAGAACAAAAGGGAAAAACCATGAGAAAGAAAAAGAAACCAAAAAAAAGTGAAAATGGCATGCTTCAATCTGCATTCAGACTCCATAGTTCTTTCTCTGGATGTGGATAGCATTTTCCATCACAAGTCTTTTGAAACTGTCTTGGATCATTGTATTGCTGAGAAAAGCTAAATCCATCATAGTTAATCATTGCACAATGTTGCTGTCACTGTGTACAACGTTCTCCTGGTTCTGCTCACTTCACTCAGCATCAGTTCGTGCAAGTCTTTCCAGGTTTTTCTGAAATCTGCCTGCTCATCATTTCTTATAGAACAACAATATTCTATTACATTCATGTACCACAACTTGTTCAGTCATTCCCCAATTGATGGGCATCCCCTCAATTTCTAATTTTTTGCCACCACAAAAAGAACTGCTGTAAATATTTTTGTACGTGTGGGTGGATAATTTCTAAGGGCTAAATCTAGGATAGGATACTATGATGTGATGAAATGATGCATAACAGGGGAATGGTCTGGTTAAAGGGCTTTGGAGTCTTTTAGAATTAAGAGTCTTAACTTGGAACCAAGGAACTTTTTAAAAAAAATGTATTCATATAATTGGTTTCCTTTGCAATCCTATGCATCTTATTTTAGGCATTTAAAAGTATTCTTCTTCAAAGGGGTCCATAGGCTTTGCTAGGCTGCCTAAGGGGCCCAAAACACACACAAAAAAGGTTAAAAACTGGTGTTCTAGAATGGAAATACCTTGGGGAGTAGGATGGCTTGCCAGGTACCTGGCCCCCAGAAATAGACCAGGACAGGTGCTCCTCTTGCTCAGACTGATTTGCATGCTTGTGTCTGTGTGTTCTCCTGCAGGGAAACTCTTTGTGCTGGAATCCTGGAATGGCTCTCAGGGCCTGGATCTGTCTGTGGCTCGGACCTCCTGTGCAGCCTCTGGCGCTCACCTGGCTACCGCCGCAGAGCTACGGCGAGCTGTGCTGGAATGTTCCTTTGCCACGTGCACTACCGGCTGGCTGGCAGATGGCACCGTCGGGTAAGGAAACCACAACAATGGCTCTCATTTCCATACATCTGATAGCGTTACAAAATGCTTGCCTTCCAGCAGCCCTGCACCCCCATTTTACAGAGGAGAAAAAATGAGCTGTTGAATGCTAAGTCCCCAGATGAATCGTTTATTGACCTTTACTCTTCTGTCCACTGCCCGCCCCCCTTACAGCCAGACTTCTGTCCTTAGGTTAGTCACATGAGTAAGGGTGACCGCACTGCAGGTGTAGACGGTGAAGCTACAGCCATTCCAGTAGAATGTAAGCTTCTTGAGGGCAGGTAATTTGAAGACTCTTCCAGAGTACAGGTCAGGTTCTTCCTCCTTTGCCAGACCACCAAAGGGATCATATCATAAAAAAGGTTTAAAACCTGCTGCTCTAGAACAGGAAGACGCTGGGGAAGAGGATCTGTCCCTCACTCCTTCTCACCCTCTTAAAGTTACCCTTTGTTACTTTGTATATGCTTTGTGTTTACTTGTGTAGTGTTTTATTGTATCCCTCATGCTTAGTGTAGTGCCTAACGCACATAGATGCAGAATAAATGTTTATTTATTCCCTTAATAGAATGCATGCTCCTCGAGGACAAGGGATTGTTTCTTTTTCTTTTTTTTTTTTTGTCTTTGCATCTATAACAATTAGCATAGTGCCCTATGCATAGTAAAAATGCCTTTTGAATCAGTGACTGAACTGAATGATAGATTAAGTGTAGTAAGATGCAGTACATCAGGTGTAAGGTATTCTGTGATCTTGTACATTTTTTTCATTGTGTTTCATCTGTATATTCAATTAGAGGGATTCTAATAGAGGGGAAAAAACACTGACTAGTCCCAGCTCCAAAGACTGGTGATAAAGTATGCTGCCCACTTCTTGGTAGTGATGCAGAATGAGATATACATTTTAAGGCATGACCAATGTGTGAATTTGTTTGGTTTGACAATACTTACTTATTACAAGAGGAGGCTTTTATTTTAGGGAGAATGGGTGCACAGTGATTGAGATGAAAAGGAAAAAACAAGGAAAACAATGTCAATGAAAAATTTAAAATACATAGAAGAGAGGACCTGAGTTCAGAAGGGAAATGTGGATACCACCATGTTAACTTTAACATAGACTTAGAAAAAAAGAAACTACATATGTGAAAGAGGCCAGAGTTACCCATACAATCTTCTTTTCTGTTTGTCTTTGAATGTGGAAGTGTTGATGTTTGTTAATGTCTGTCAAGTTCATAATAAAAAAAGAAATAAAGTGAGCAGTATTCTAGAAATAAGTGGACCTGAATTCTGGCCCTAGCTCTATCATAAGCTACCTGGATAGCCTTGGGAAAACCACTGATCCTTCCTGGCTTCAGTTTCCCTATCTTTAAATGAAAGTCTTGAATTACATAACATCTAAGCTTCCTTTGACTCTCTGATTCTAAGAAAACATTTTTTTTAAATGGCCTTGACCTCTAGTACAAAGACTAAGGACAGAGAACAAAGTGTATCATCACTTATAAAGATGGAGGTGGTATGTTTAAACTCTGGGCTCCCAGCTGGAAATTTCTCAGAGACCCTTTTTTTCCTTTTTTTAAACTAGAAAATAAACAGATTTCCAAAGGGTAGAAGTTTTCTTTTGTATTTCTTGCTGAAATCTAGGAGTTGCTTAGATGATATGCATACTTATCATTCTGTATGGGAGAGGGGAGAGGGAGCCAAGGGTGAAGGGAGCTTCTGAAGATGTGCCCAGGAATAACTGGGAAAGATCTCCTTTTTTGAAGCATTTTTAAACGTGCCTCACATAAAAAAAAAAAAAAAAAAAAACTCAATGAAATAAAGTTTCAAAGGCTGTGGTCACTAATAAATTATATTGCCAGTTACATTGAAAACAGTCCATTATACCAGTAATCAAACTTTTAGGAGGAGTTGTTGTTGTTCAGTAATTTTCATTCATGTCTGACTCTTTGTGACCCCATTTGGGGTTTTCTTGGCAGAGATACAGAAGTGGTTTGCCATTTCCTTCTCCAGCTCACTTTATACATGAGGAAACCGAGGCAAACAGGGGTAAGTGATTTGCCCAGGGTCAGTGTCTGAGGCCAGATTTGAACTCAGAAAGATGAATCTTCCTGCCTCTGGGCATGACACTCTATCCCTGTGCCACCTAGCTGATCTTCAGGAGGAGTAGAGGTAGTGAAAAAAAAATAGCCATTTGGTCAGTGACTATAGGTGAGACTAGGCATGGCCAAACCTGTAAGTCCTGCCTCCCCCAACCCTCTCTCCAGTTTTCTAAATCAAAGAGGCACATAGCCTTTGTGACCTTGGCAACAAGTTTCTATGATTGTTTTGGGAAGTAATCTGGGGCTTCAGGGAACCTCAAAGTGGAGAACCCTACATACTTGGGAAGACCACTCACATTGTAGGCAAGAGTTGGGGCTCCAGGCCTCTGCACAGTGGCTCTGATACTCCATCGTGCTCAGGGGAAATGCCTCCTCTTCTTCACCATGAGATTTGAAAGAATGTGCTTCCCTTCACTAGATGAGGAAACTTGAGAACTGATTGCTTTTATGATAGCATGACCTTGAGAAAGCCGTTTAATCTCTGTGGTTCTGTGTTTTCCTATCTGTAAAGTGAATGAGTTAGATTAGAAGCAGACCTGTAGGTAACAATTTTGACATCCAAAGTATGCAGCACAAAATGTGCCTTTAGATCAGCTTTGTAATTTATGACGTGGAAATCTACAAGACAAAGTGGAAGGACAGAGGGAGACCCCTCTGAGACAAGAGGCTGCTGGGGAGGCTTACGTGGCTGAGCGGGACAGAGGGAAGAGGGTGGGAACAGGGAGCCACTCACCTGGTATGTGGCCTTCGGGATGGAAATAAGGGTTATAGAAAGGGCACGATCTGGGAGTTTCCAGCTTAATTATTCTTGGTAACCAAGTGGTAAGCTCACTTATTTCTAAGTTGCTGAAAGAGAGAAGATGCTGTCCAAAATGTAACAAATTTTACAATTATTCAGTCTTTTACATTTTGGCACCCTCTAAATTATAGCTTCCTGGATAAAGTACTGGTCACCCCACCCTAGTTATGACTCTGATTAAGATGCTCAATCTTTGGGGTCACTCCCAGCTCTAACATTCTTTAAGTTTATGATCTTAAATCATGACTATAGTCCAAGCTTCTGCTGACATTGCCAACTCTTGATTATTCCAGAACATAATCCTAGCCTGTGGATTCTCTAGCTCCAGGCTTCTCATCCTCACCCTGGCAGCCTGTCCATTTAGTGACTATTTTTATGTGTTGTAAAAGCATCAGAAGGTAGAGGCAGGACAAGGGTACTAAAACCCCAACCAGTGTTCGAGCTGTGGTTTTTGTAGCTCTGGTAAAACATTTTGTAATCGGCTAAAGCTATTGGCTGAAATGTCTTTAAGATTACTGTTAGTTGTAGATTTCAATGGCTAATGACATCTTTGTCTATACCACCCCCTCCTCCCTAACCAGGGAGAGCCAACAATTACAGAATTATAGAATTGGTAGCAAATTATACCAATTATAGAATTTTGAAGATAATACTAATAACATCTTTCAAGTTTTCTCTCTAAAAACCAGAAAAGGATTGCTACAAGCAACAGACAAAACAATACACAAACTCCAATGACAGAGTAAATTGAAAACCTAAGATTAAAGGATACTGGTTCTCTTTGATTTGTTTGGCATATTAAACTAATTTGCTCTCCCCTACTCTGTGTGTGTGTGTGTGTGTGTGTGTGTGTGTGTGTGTGTGTGTATTGTGTGTTGTGGGGTAGGGGAATGGAGAGATAGAAGGTATGGATAGAGAAGTAAATATAATCAGTATTCTTTCTTACTTATTTTGGATAGACTTTTACCTGCCAGGGGTGGAGGAAGTGGCCCTTTGATTGGCTGTAACGTAAGGTATTTGGAGTAATTAAGAAAGTCTATAATGAGACAGCCCTAAAGTCAGATCCTTTTTGGCCTCAGAACTGTCAGGCCTGTGCAAGCTTCCTTGCTTTGAACTTTCTATCCATCTTCTTTTCTAAGAAGGACCACCTCTAAGTGGTGAAAGGATAGCATCGGTCCATTCATATTCATGTGCATTCATTCCCAGGTCTTTCTGACCAAGCTATCTATAATGGAACCAATTAGTGTCTATTGTCCTGGATCCACCAACCACTGAGCAGCCTCTCCCCCTCATTTCCCAGTGGTTATTAAGTGGCTCACAGGCTCATGAGAACTTAGGGGAGTCAGAGAAAGGCATCAGAAAAAAAATTACTTCTCCCCCCCTCCCATTTTTCCCTATACCCAGCTGTCTGCTCCTAGGAGGTTGGGGTGGCTGGGTTTTTCCCTCCCCCAATGAGATGATTTAGGAGGAAAAACCTTTGAAACTTAAGCTATTACTAATCAGTATTGGGTGACTCAAAGTGGTTGGAAGAAACCTGCAGGTGCTAGGGAAGGCCATGGGGCAGATGCTTGGGAGGACCCTAGTGGAATAGAGGTGGACTTTTCTTATTCCTGAAACAGAATTAAAGAACAGGTCAGAATGATCCCAAAGGAATAAAAGGATGCCACCTACTTCCTGAGAGGGAATCAATGGCCTCAAGATACAGGATGAAATGTATTTTTGGACATGGTCAATGTGTGAATTTGTTTTTTATCTGACTGTGCTTATTTGTTTCTGGGGAGCTGATGTTGTTTTTCAGGAGAGAGAGAGCAAATGCTTGTGGATTGAAAAAAATCCTTAAATTTAAAAGTAGCAAGTAAGTCAGGGAATCTGTAATAGATAAATGATACATTTAAGTGTTTTCTATGTGCCGGGCACAGTATTAAATACTTGAGATACAAATACAAGCAAGGGAGTCTGTGACCTTAAGGAATTTACATTCCAATAGGCAGAGAAAAAAAAAACATTTAAAGGGAAGATAGGAAGGGGTATGAGGTATGGAGATGCCTAGAGTGACCTGGCAACTTGGTTCTGGGAAATATAAGGCAATTTTAGTTGTTGTTCAGTCGTGTATGACTCTTTGTGATCCCATTTGGGGGTTTTCTTGGCAGAGATACTGGAGTGGTTTGGCATTTCCTTCTTCAGCTCATTTTACAGATGAGGAAACTGAGGCAAACAGGGTGAAGTGACTTGCCCAAGGTCACACAGCTAGTAAGTGTATTAGGTTGGATTTTAACTTTGGTGCTCCTGACTCCAGGACTGACACTCTATCTACTGTGCCACCTAGAAGCCACTACGTAAATAAATGCAAGATAAATGAAGGCTAACAAGCAGGGTGATTGGGAAAGGCTTTCTTCAGGAGATGGCACCTGAGTTGAGCATTGGGAGCTGAGGAATATAAAAGGAGAGGAGGTGAAGAGATGATCTTGTTCAATGCCCTCATTTTACAGAGTTCCCTGGAGCCCAGAAAGAAGTGACAAGCCCAAGGTGATGACCTCTCTGGTTCTCTATTTCCTTATATGTAAAATGAGGTAGGGGTTAAAACTAAGTCCTAGGATTTGCCAGGTTGAAAGAAACGGGACTTCTCCAAAACCAATTCCAAATGTGTCTTTGTGCCCCCAGGACCTAGCAGCCTCATACCTAGGGAGCATTTGATAAACATTTATGGAGCTGGATTGAAAAGCCAACTCTAAAACTCAGTCATATCTGCTGTACCCGTGACCTTCATGCATCAAACAGTTCGACCTCTGTTTGTGAACAAAATACACTCATTCATGCCAGTTTCCATATTGCAGACAAATATGAAAGATTTTCATGTAACCATAGAACCATAATTTCATCTGTATCATCTGGGGATTTGGAGTCTGTAAACAACTTTGAGTTACTCCTGGGTATGGAAGTCATAGGCTACACCTCATGTCAAGGCAAAGGACATTTTATTTAGATTTGTTAGGAGGCTTTGAATTCGATCCTGGGCCTGGACCTCTAGATCTCTATGGGCAAAGGGGACACAAGATTGATTTTTAAATATGCAAACAAGATTGAAATATTTTCATGCTGATTTTCAAAGGACATTTTCTTTTGCATATGGGAACATACAAGCTAGGTATTTATATCCACCTCTCAGCTTACTGGATCTGACTTGAGTTATGAAGGATAAACACAACTCTACTCAAGAGATCTAGGGCTGATCTCTTTGTAGACTATCAAAGCCTGAATGTTTTGCCTCTCTGCTCAAAATTTGTGGGATCCCTACTGACTACCAAAGAAAATCCAAACTGCTTAGCCTTCCCCAGCAGGCTGCTACCTGGAAGGTCTTTTATAGCCTAATCCTACCCCACTACTCTCCATGTACACCCCGCTTAGCTACACCATGGCAGGCACTGGGTAGAGCTGTATGGGGGTATGGACAAAGAGGGATGGGATTTAGTGGTTAAGGATAATCTTAACCTAGAGCTGCTGCCTAGAGTCATACCTCAATTGAGCCTTTGCCTCCAAATGAAACCTTCCTTGATGTCCCCAATTAAAAATAGCCTTTCTTTCCTTGGGCCTCACATACCTTTGTTGACCTTGTTCTTATGCACTTAGAGATCATAGGCTACCAAGCTGGAAAGGACCTAGGGGATCTTCTAATCTGATCTCCTCATTTTGTTGGTGGATCAGAGCAGAGAAGTGAGGTCATGTACCCAGAGCCACAGTTAGTAAGTGACATACCCAAGATTCAAACAAGTGTTTTTTGATTCCTAATCTAGTGTTCTTCCCACTACATCAACCTACTGTGGGCAAAATATATTTTTTAATGTTTTGCATTCAACTAGTGTTCAATTCAAATAGCATTTGTGAAAATAGACTGCCACAGTACTACTACAAATCTGCCATTTTTGTCAGTGTGGGTGGAACGTAAGCCTGTTATGCCCAAGAAGACCGATTTCGTGATGGCCAGCCTTCTGACCAATGTAGCTTATCTGGTCCTGGAAGAAAAGACATTATGGTCCTTTTGCTAGGTACATATACAAAGCTTTTCCAACTTGTAGAGGGCTTATACTGAACTGAAAAGAACCCAGGGTCCCCTCCATGTCTGGATGAATAACTTGAGATGGGGACATTAATAAAAATATCTAATCCTGCCAGTCCTGTAAACTGAGATTTTAAGGCAGGGAAAACTGAGGCCTAAAGGTCAAATTCATCCAACCTCATGGTTTTTGGTTCTCTGAGCTAAGAATTTTTCTCAGCAATTTATAATAAAGTTTTGTTGTATTTAAAATGTAAAAACTATTCTTAGCTCTTGGGGAGTACAGAAACAGTCTGCAAGTCAGATTTGGCCTTTAGTAATTTGCTGGCCCCTGTTTTAAGACAGCATGCAATCTGATATAGGCTCTACATATACATTCCTATTAAACATATTTTCACATTAGTCATGTTGTAAAGAAGAATTAGAACCAATAGGAGGAACCACAAGAAAGAAGAAACAAAACAAAACAGAAGGAAAAAAAGAGCAAATAGTATACTTTGATCTGTATTCAAACTCCATAGTTCTTTCTCTGGATGTGGATAGCATTTTCTATCATGAGACTTTTGGAGATGTATTAGATTCTTATGTTGCTGAGAAGAGCTAAGTCTATCAAAGTTAGTAATTGCACCATGTGGCTATTACTGAGTATAATGTTCTCCTGGCTCTGTTCACTTCATTCAGCATCAGCCTTTCCAGGTTTTTCTTAAGTCTGCTTGCTCATCTTTTCTTATAGAGAGCTAGCTTTTTAAAAGACAAGTATGGGTATCTTCCAGTCAGCCTACCAGCCCTATTCAAATGCATGGAGATATTACATGGCATTAAAAACCAAATGAAATCTTAGAGTCATAAAATCCAGAGGGGATCATCTATGACAACCCTCTCACTTTAAGGATAAAGAAAGTTGAAAGTGATTTTCCCAGGGTCAGACAAGTAGCAAGTCATAGAGGCAAAAATGAAGCCTAAGCCTTCTCACTCCAAATCCATTTTTCTACCAAGACACACTCTAAAGAATACTCAGTAGATGAGTTTAGATGTGAGACAAACTTAGATCTACCTCTAAAAGTAGAATATTTGAGTATTTTTAAAAGTGCTGATCAACTTAAAAAAAAAAAACATAGTGCAGTTTTTTTGCTGTTGTTTCAGGGGATAGAAATGGCTTTACATTTTTTGGTCTATTTGTTTTGAAGCATGAAAGAGAAAACACAGGATAAACTTGTTATTTGGGTGAAATTGATTTTCCAGGGGGACGCATGACTAGAAATAAGAGCTTAGCCAACTCACTGTCACTTTCACAGACCCTAATACTGTTACGAGCACCAATCAACTTGAAAAAAATGTTCAAATTTTGTTATCTAGTTTATGTGTTATGTATCCTGTTTCCCCAGTTAGGCTGCAAGCTTTATGAAGGTAGGAATTACATCTTAGAAAAACTTTGAACGTCATAAAATCAAAGGCTTTTGGAGTTGGAAGGACTGTCAGAGGCAATCTCACTCAAATTCACAAAAATCCTCTCTGAAATATAGCTGAGAAAGGGCATCCCAAGCCACTTTTGGACAGCTCCTATCTATAGAAAACATAGCCCTTTTGTTGCCCTACCACAATGATGGTCTTCTACTGCTATGACTAAAATAGGGGCAGAAGATAGGAGGGAGAAGTCAGACTTTTCCGGCCAAGGAAGTAATCAGGGGGAAAAATGATGGACATTGGGCAGCATAAGATGCAGGTGCTATGAGGTTTTCTCCGTGGGCAGAGGAGAAGGCACCTGGCACTTGGTCTTTCCTAAACTCCAAGGTTTGGAGCTCGCCTAATTAAGGGCTGCTTTGATCTGGGAGAAGCTGAGGCACAGAGTCACATGCTTCCTGTTTTAATTATGAATACTTAACACTGCGTGCAGTGAGCCATGCTGAGTGTGGTTGGCTCCATTTTATCAGGTTTGTAGGATTAGGGTTCACTGAAATAGATCAAGCAAATCCAGGAAGGAAGTTGTGGTTTCCCAGTCCGCAGGTGTTTAAGAGCTGTGATTCTGATTGCATCAGTCCAGGCTGACCACACCCATTAGAAGTTAATGAGACTAATAGCTTTTGCCCGCAAAGAGATGGGGGTGAAGGAGAGAAGCAGCCATTCTCTGAGAATCATAGAGAGCTTTGCAGCCTTCCACAAGCATCCCTTAGGGTAGGGTAGAGCACCCAACTGCTACAGAGAATGGAGTACTCTGTGACTGTTCTTGTGGCCAGAATCAGTCTCTGGCTACAGAGCCCTCTACGAGTTAAATTTACACAAACCCTGATTTCACCTCTTTGTAGCTTGCTCTGAGTCTTCTGCCTTCCAGGGTCAAGCAGAACACACCCAACAATCCTTTAAAAACTTGCTGTCATGTATGCTGGTTCCTCTTCTGGCACTTCCCTCCCCACCCAGAAAAAAACAAACAAACAAACCCAGTTTAGTTAGTAGCAGTGGGTAGTTACAGATGATTCTGTTGGTAGTCATTTCCTTCAAGAAGTGATGTCGTTGCAAGAATCCTTTGCTGCAGTGACCAGTACTGACCCAGGAACCCTGGAACCCTCACACTCACAAGGTATCACCAAAGCTGGAAATACACATCTCTCAAGAGTGCTGGCTGCTGGTCACAGACCGGTCAAATCAGGGAACACTTATTACATGCTTACCATGTGTCAGGTACTGTACTAAGTGCCCAGAATACAAAGAAAGGTGAAAGGCAGCCCCTGCCCTTTAGGAGCTTACATTCTAATGGGGGAGAGACAACATACAAACAAAAATGTGCATCCGGGATATAGCCAGGATAAGTTGTAGGAAATTTCGGAAGGAGAGTGCTAGCATCAAGGAAGATTCTTGTGGAAAGTGGAGTCCGACGTAAGACTGGAAGGAAACCAAGGAAGCCTGGAGTTGTAGAACATTCCAGGCATGAGAGCCAGCCAATGAAAAGGACCAGAGGAGGGGATGGAGTGCGGTGTGCAGATCTGTACTCAAAGAACCAAGAGTCTTCCCAGGCAGCGTGTTCCCATATCACCAGGACAATAGTAATGTTGAAAGAGGCTGTTGGCAGCAAGAAAAGAGCTATTTTTTTCTCTAAATTTTTTTTTTTTAACAAATGGAATAGCAGCTCTCATTTATACATTCCTCACAACAACCCCACAGGCTCCCTCCTATCTCCAGCATTCTAGGTCCTAGGATTCTATCAATCAATAAACAAACATTTATTAACCACCTGCTATGTCCCAGGCATTGTGCTAAATGCTTCTGTGCTGCTACTAAGCTCGTTTCCTCTTCTTTCCTTGGTGAATATGAAGTTTGTCACCATCCTGTGAAAAATCACCATCTCTTCAGTTAGAAACAGGGCTATTTAACACTTATTATAACTACTTGGAGGGGAAGATGTCAGTTACAGAGTTTTCAACACTCAATTGTTCCCTGTTTCATAAGAGTATGAAGAGTATTTCCTAAAGGCATACCCTGAAGCTAGATTATAAACGCCTGGAAGGCAAGAGCTACTTTTACACTAGCATCTTACATAGGACTGAGGATATAACAGATAAAGAGACAGAGACACAGAGACAGAGACAGGCAGAGAGAGAGGAGAAAAGGAAGAGGAGGAGGAGGAGGAAGAGAAATAGTAGTAGTAGTAGTAGCAGCAGCAGCAGTAGTGGTAGTAGTAGGAGTAGTAGCAGCAGCAGCTGCAGTAGCAGTAGTAGTAGTAGTAGTAGTAGTAGTTGTTATTGTAGTATTGGTAGTAGCAGTAGTACTTTGGGAATGTGGAGGAATTGTATATGTGTGTATATGTCCCTGAATCTTTTTTATTTCAGGCAAATTGCTGTCTGACCATGCCTCACCCTCCCTTTCAGTACTTGTGAAATTGATATTCTGAGGCCAAAATGCAAGACTTTACATTTACTTCTATTGAATTCATTATTAGATTCAGCCCAGCATTCTAGCCTGTCAAGATCCTTTTGGATTCTGACTTTGGAATCCAGTGTGTTGGTGATGCCTCCCAGCCAATTTTGTGTCACCTGCAAACTATGAGTATGCTGTCAGTCCAGTCATTGATAAAAACATTAAACATCAAAGGGCCAGGAACAGATCCTTGGAGCATTCTATTGCCAGGCTGATACCAATCCTTGACAACATTTTGAGTCCAGCCATTTAATCAGTTCCAAATCCATTTAATTGGGTGTATCATTTTATCTTTTCCACAAGAACAGTACAGGATCTTTTTTTTAATCAAATACTTTGCTAAAAATCTAGGTAAACCACATCTACAACATCCCCCTCACCTGCTAATTTAGTGACCAAACCAAAAAAAAAAAAAAAGAAAGATTAATCTGACATAATCCGTTCTTGATGAAACCAGGCTGGTTCTTTAGTCATTCCTTCCTTCCTAGGTGTTTGCCAACCATTTCTTTAATTATTCATTCTAAAATTTTCCAAGAAATCAAAGTGAAGTTTACTTATCTATACTTTGCAAACTTTATCCTCATTCTTTTTTTTAAAAAAAATTAGGACACTGACCCTTCTCCAGTCCTGTACGTCCTCTCTTGCCCCCCACAGGCTTTAATATGTCAACACTGGTTCCACAATCTTACCCACCAGTTCTTCCAGGATCCAAAGAAGTTGTTTATCTGGGCAAAGTGACTCAACAATGATAACAAATTCCTTATTCTGAATTCTGTTCTCTCTCCACTAGAGGCAGCTAGATGGTGCAGTGAGTCAGGAAGACCTGAGTTCAAATTCCACCTCAATCAATTGCTAGCTTAGTGATGCCAGGCAAGTCACATAACCTCTCTCAGCTTCCATTTCCTCATCTGTAAAATGGAGATAATAAGAGTACCTACCTTCCAGGGCTGTTTTAAAGATCAAAAAAATTACATGTACCATGCTTTGCAAACCCTAAAGTGATACATAAATGCTAGCTATCATTATTATACTATTAGGCATTAAATGGTAGGTTGTTTTTTTTTTAAACAAATGAATGAATTCTAAATGATTTCAGGAATATGATCATTTGAGAACAGAATGGATTAGTGGAGTGTGAGCTACATTTGAAATCTAAAGATCCGCCTTCAATCTTTGTTCTGCTATTTACCAAGGGTGTGACATTGGACAAGTTTTCACTTAGCCTTTGTGGGTCTCAGTTTCCTCATCTACAAAACAAAGAGGTTACATTAGTTGCCCCCACATAGCTATGAATTGTACGATCTTTTTGGGGCCAACGTGCTGACCTCACACTTTGTCCTTCCTGATATGTGCCCCCATCTCATGTGGTCCTCCAGCCTCCTGTTTCCTAGAACAGGGAGGGACAATTATCATCTATTTGTGTACCCTGGTCAAATCAGGATGTGACAGAGGGATACGAATTTTTCAGCTAGAGCAGTCTCCAAGGCCAGGCATCAGAGCTACTTGAGACTTTAGAAAATACCATCAGACATTTCCTGGGCATCTGTTTGCTGAATCAGCTAATTATTCAGCACCCTATGGGGTATGTATGAGTCATCCTGTTCTCTGTGGGATGTGAGTGTTATTTTTATTGTAACTGTGACAAGGTGGGGGACCAGCAGAGAGAGAGACACCGACAGTTTAAGGGAGAAGAAGGGGGGGAGGAGGGGGACATGGTAGGTCAGAAACAACGATAGAAAGAGAGAAAGACACAGGAAGAGAGAGACAGAGATAGATAAAAGGAGGAGAGAAGGTTTAAGGAAGAGGAAAATAGAGATAGATGGGGAGGAGAGAAACAAGAAAGAAGAGTTAGAGAGAAATGGAGACAAACATAGACAAGGAAGGAAGAGGGAAAGAAGGGAGAACACTTTTAACGTACTTGAGAAATAAACAGTGAGCAGCCATCACCATTAGACTGCCCAGCCAATGACGAATGGATGGCTAAATGGACAGGGAATAGAAATCCAAACACTGGAGTTCTGTTAACAGTTGGGCTGTTTTCTATGAACTGAGTGGTCATAAAAACTTTTCTCCAGAGTTGTTTGGTTTGTTCGTATGAGAGGGAATGGAACAAGACCATTTTTTTGTGTGCTATGCACAGGATTCACAATCCTCAGCCACAGAGAGGTGGCAGACAAATGTAAATATGCCTGCAGATTAGCAGAGCAGTTCTGTGCACAGTTGCCCTCTCTGGCAGATGTTACTGGGGGATTTGGGGACTATGAACTATCCTAAATTTACAATACATCTATTTGTTCATCCATCCACTTGTGAATTTGAGCAAGGAGGAGTGTTGGTGTGGTGGAGCTTGCAGTGGCTGTGGAGAGAGAATCCTCCTCACAGTTCCAAGACAGAAAAAAGTGCTTGTGGTCACTCATAGACCAGAGCACAGGCCAGGAAAGGAGTAAACACCTCACCCTTGATCATAGCACCTTGGAAGAACTGAAAATTTACAGTTCCCTAGAAGTATCTCTGAAAACAACTGCACAAAACCCCCGAAGCTTAGGACAGTACATTGTCCACACCGGAAACAGACCCCTACCTTAACAAAGAGTTTATAACTCAAGTAATTGGCTGGGATCAGCACAAAAAGAGTCAGACCATAGAACCTTACTTTGGTGGCAAAGAAGATCAAAACATACAACCAGAAGAAGACAACATAGTCAAAGCTCCTACATCCAAAGCCTCCAAGAAAAATATGAATTGGTCCCAGGCCATGGAAGAGCTCAAAAAGGATTTTGAGAAGCAAGTAAGAGAAGTAGAGGAAAAACTGAGAGTGATGCAAGAAAATCATGAAAAACAAGTCAACAGCTTGCTAAAGGAGACCCCAAAAAAATAATGAAGAAAATAACACCTTAAAGAATAGCCTAACCCAAATGGCAAAAGAGGTCCAAAAAGCCAATGAGGAGAAGAATGCCCTAAAAAGTAAAATTGGCCAAATGGAAAAAGAAGTCCATTTGTGAATTTGACTGACTTCCTTCTCAATGCAAGCAGTGACTCCTTCTACATCAACAAACTGATACATTATGTTGGATTTGTACCACAGTTATCTCTCTTGCATAGAATGTAAGTACCTTGAGGGCAGGAACTCTTTCATTTTTGTCTTTGTATTCACAGTGCCTCCCACAAAACCTGGGCTAAGTGTGTGTGCCTGTGTGTGTGTGTGTGTGTGTGTGTGTGTTTGGACCAGATCTGTGCTTTTATTGATCTAGTAAATTACATATAACACACACACACACACACACACACACACACACACATAATGTTTATATGTTATAATATATCATATAAACATTATATATAATATATAGATATAGTATATGCTATCTATAATACATAATATAATAAACACTATATTATATATCTAAACATATATTTATATGTTATATATAGTATGTGTACATATGTATATGTATGTGTATGTGTATATAAATATTATATACATATAAATATGTGTGTGTAAATATTGTATATAATAAATATATAATATATTATATTAATTGATAATATATATAAATACAAATATATATATATTTCGACCAGATCTGTGTTTTCATTGATCTAGTAGATTCCCAGTGAACAAACTCACCTCAAAGTAGATCAGCACCTTTTCTGCAGTTTACAGTCTCAGAGTTTCCTCAAGCACAGATAGCAAAATCAATACAAGATAGTTAGGAAGGAAGGGCATTAGCAGTTGAGGAGATTAGGGAAGGCTTCAGGTAGAAGAGAGTGCTTGATCTATGGCTTGAAGGAAGAATGAGAATCAGTGAGAGAGAAGTGAAGAGACATTGCCTCCCAGGAATGGGAACAGCTCATGCAAAGACACAGAGATGAGAGGTGGGTGATGGAGTGTTGAGGAACAAAGCAAAGGTCAGTTTGGCTGGATCACAGCATGGTGTGGGAAAGGGAGTGTTGAAGGGTTGGGTTAAAGGTATCACCAACCATGGTGCTACTCTCAGTCTCTCTCATTTCTCTTATCCAATGTTACTGATTCCTGTTGATGCAGCCTTCCCAACATCTCTTACGTATGCTCCCTTCTCTTTTCTGACCACCCTGGTTCAGGGCCGTATCACCTCACATCTATAGACCATTGCAATAACCTTCTGGCTGGTCTCCATGTTGCTAGCTTTTCCCCGCTGCTGGCCATTCTCCATCCAGGTACCAAAGTGATCTTCCTAAAGTGCCGGTCTGAGTGTATTACACCCCTACTCCATAAACTCCTGTGGCTGCTTATTAACTCCTTCAAATATAACATGCCTTGTTTGTCTTTTAAAGAAATCCCTTTATTAATAGGGCTCCTTTCCACCTCTCCAGTCTTCTTGTATATTACTCTCTCCCACATACTCTCTGATCCAGTGACCACTAACTCTTGTACTGCTCCTGACACAAGACCCTCCATCTCCAGACTGTCCATTTTCACTGGCTATCCCCCATGCCAGGAATTCCCTTCCTTCTCATCTGTGTTTGCTGGCTTCCATCAAGTTCCAGCTAAAATTACATCTTCTGCAAGAAGTTTTTTTTTTTTTGTTTTCTTTTTTTGTTTGTTTTTGGCAATTGGGGTTAAGTCACTTGCCCAGGGTCACACAGTTAGCAAGTGTCAAGTGTTTGGTCTGAGGTCGGATTTGAACTCAAGTCCTCCTGACTTCAGGGCTGATGCTCTATCCACTGCACCACCTCGCTGCCCCAAAAGCTTTTTCTGATCCCCATTATTGCTAGTGTCTTCCCTCTGAGATGATCTTCAATGTGGTCTCTCCTTTTAGACTGTAAGCTCCTTGAAAGCAGGAATTAACTTTTTTGTTTGTTCATTGACTTGAACCCCAGTGCCTGGTACAGAGAAAGCCCTGAAAAAATGCTTGTTGACTCCACCTGACTTGAGCAGGGTTCAAAGGGCTTTTAAAAGCCAGAGAGGAAGAGGGACACATCTACTAAGGTTCAACAGTAGCAGAGCCAAGATTGGACTCCAAATTAGGGGCTCTTTCCACTACATCAAGCAGGCCCATTTGTTAAGAGCCCTCTTCATTTTATGGTACCACCTCCACCCCAGACCCTTCAGAGAAACAAAATATGATTAAAATCCAGTGCATACCCTGAAGGAACTTATCATCTACTAGGAGACATACACCCTTCCACCCTCAGTCTCCTTTTAAGAGGGATCCCCTTTTCCTTCTCTAATATAAGCCTATCTATGACTATTTACCTGCCACAGTGAAGGATGCTACTGGAAATGAATTCTTCTGTCTCTCTGGTTTCCCTTCATAAATGCCTCTTTGGCTGCTTTCTTTTAGGAACGTAGGCTTTTGCTGTCATGAGGGCATGTGTACCCCTTACACATAGCGCAAACTTTGAAGGACAACCCAGAATGGATGCCTTCTTGAGGATGGGTTATCAGGTGCCAAGAACCTGTCAGTCAAAAGTAAAGTCACCCTAAGCCAAGAGATCTAAGCGTTCACAAACCAAAAACTGTTTCCAATAAAGAGTGTTTTGTCAAACACCATAAATACTCAACTCACATCTCATTATATACATAGAGCATCGTCTTGGCACCCGCTCATATAGAGGCCCATTCACATGGCCGAGTAACTAAGTCCAGATGAGCACGGAGCCTGGGCTATTATAGAAAGGAAGTGTTCACATGCTGTAGCCAGAGGCCAGCAGCTCATGGGCGGATTTGTCGGGCAAGCAGAGGGGTTTCAGCTAGATGAGCGAGTCTGTGGACCGGTTGTCTAATTTGCATTTTGAGGAAGCATCAGTAAATTCAGCTCCTTCTTTATTCTCTGGAGCAATTTACTAGTCACTTCAATTAAAGAAGTGCAACAGAAGTTGTGAAGAATTGTGAAGAATTCCTAAGAACATGACCTGGGTCTTGCCCTTGGACACCTGGGAGTGGGGTAGGGAGGGGAGGGAGCAGGAAGTTAGGGAGACAAGAAGATCTGGATTGTAAAATGTATTCTGTAAAATGAGGTAACTGGATTCGGATGAGCTCAAAGCTCCCTTTCAGCTCTAAATCTATGATTGTGTGACTCAGTATGCAAGGTACATGGAGTTCTGATGCTCTGCTGAGGGTGTTGTGCTCATTTCTCTCTCCACCCCCCACCCCCACCCCGGGTTTTCCATAATAATGATCTGTGATCTCTAAGGTCCCTCTGGCCCTAAATCCTTCAATCTTATGGTTTTATCCCCCTTACTTCATGGGATAACAGGCATTTTTTGCAATCAGGACAGCCTCATAGTAGTTGGTGGGGAGATAGGGGTGGGAGTTAGAGGGATGGGGAGGGGAGGTTTGAGAAGGGGGTGGAATTCACTGAACAGAGAAACCTATCTTTCTCTGTAAGCTCAGCTCCACAAAGTAATGATGTCATTACTTCCTATTTCATTCAATGAGTGAACTATTAGAAAGAATAGATGGTCCAGTTGTGGCGGGGAGAGGGGAGAGAAGGTGGATAAGGAAACAGGTCTTTTTGTGTGTCCCTTCCCCCATACATCCTCTAGAGTACAATAACTCCCCAATATCTGACTCTTAGTGTTTATTGATTGATTGATAGTGATGCCTCTGAATGAGACTGTGCATGTATCCTATCTAGCCTACCAGAGAAAAATAGGTTTGTAAAGCACTTTACATACAGAATCTCATTAATCCTATTTAACAGCTGAGGAAACTGAGTCTCAGAGAGATTAAGTGATTTTCCTATGGTCACACACTCTTAAGTAATAATGATAATAATAGCCAGCACTTAGATATCAGTTTAAGGTTTGCAAAGAGCTTCACCTATCTATTATGTCATTTGAGCCTCACAACCTTGTTAGGTAAGTGTTATTATTGTTGCATTTTAAAATGAGGAAACTGAGGCTGAGAGATTAAGCGATTAACCCAGGGTCACACAGGTAGTGTTTGAGGTGGATTTAAATGCAGGCTGTTCTCACTAGAAGTAAAAGTTGTATTCCTTGATCAAGTGCCCAAGGATACATTTGCCTAGAATAGGGCCTAAAGACTAAAGGAGGCTTGGGGGAGATGAATGAAGGGAGCCTGGGGTGGAGGGACCAGGTGGGAAATCAAGGGAAAGGAAGTATTAAGCAAGTTCTGGCTTCAATAAGTTTTGCTTTTTTTCCCCTTCCTTCTGAAAAGTTGGTGAGCAGTAAGACAATTAACTGATAATAGAAAACAGAATTATGATAACAGAACATATGGAAAAAGCATTGGTCCGATTCCAACTTTCCTTTTCTTCTTAAACAGCCAGTGACAAGTCAATATCTCTGTGGTGAATTGACCCCAATAGTATTTGTATTGTGATTAGATCCAGGACTTTCTATGGGTGTGTGCCACTTCCTGATCCATGTTAGTGTTATCCTTCCTCCTATGCACCATAGACTCTGGAAACACCCATTGGCACCTGGTTAAGAGGACAGCTCTTTATTGTGCTGATTGGTATCCAAAGACCGGAACTGTCCTTAAGATGTTGCTATTGTTGTTCATCCTTCATTCTTAAAGAGGGGCATCAGATTTAAATTTGGGAGGGCTGTGCAAAGTCACCAGCCTCACTTTCTCCTCTGGAGTCATCTGGGTCCATGGCAAGATATAGATCAGGATGACTGGAGCTAATCCTGGACATTGGTATCCAAGCACTGGGACTGCCTCTAAGATGATTGACAGGCGGAAGCTTAGGAGGAGGAGGAAAGAAAGCAATAGGGGGCCCTGGGGCCTTTGGAGACTTCTTTCACCTTTGCCCAGTTCAGATGACAGAATAGAGTGTAGCTGGTTCTAAGAGGAAGGAACCCTATGCATATAATCTCTTGCCATAGGAACCATTAATGACCAGCTTGGAGCAGAAACCTCAGAGGCTGGAGACCTGAGTTCCCATGGAAGCACACAGCAGGTATAGCCATGACTTTGCCCTGAAAAGAGAGTTTTTGAAACTCGATAGAGGGAAGGCACTAGCGTTAAGGGGCCCAAACAATGGCCACAGCCATGAAATCGAGAGAGTTCCTATAGAAGCTCATGGTAGAAGCAAGCAAGTGCTTACCCCTGAGGCTTGAGAGGGTAGAGCATGGGTAATGTCTCTGAATCCTAACCTCCTGTGTATGGCAGGAGGATTTGTCTTCCCAGGGCAGCTGGATCCCAGAATCAACCCTTGTAACCAGAGAAGGGAGATTTGGGGGTCATTAAGAACCTTAGGGGTTACCCTGAGAGTAACCCAAAGTTTGAAAGTTTGGAGACCTGGTTTCTAGAAAGGGAAAGAAAGCTCCTGAACATGCATGCTTCTTGGAGAAAGATGAGGATCACTCACATGGCCTTTGTGGCTGGAGGGCAGTGAGGTGTGGCTATAACTTAGGGAAGCTAGAGTTTAGGACCTTGCCACACTGTTTTTTTACGATAAGGCATTCAGACAGATGTAGGTCAATTTGGAAGAGGTTTGCTTATTCAGCAAACCCGGAGTGTATTTCTCTTCCAAAAGGATCCAAGCCCCCCAGAGGATGTCTGGGGATAAAATGAGACTCAATGGAATGTTGGAATTACTGTGAGAACTTGGTGTGTTCTCCACATTTCTCATGAGCTCCTGAAAAAGCTTTGAATCCCTTATATGTTTCTTAGATCTGTTTTAAGGGCTCTTAAAACATTTTACATTTTCTATGGTGTGAAATAAAGATTGTCCTACCCAATATGCGCTTGGTGCTTTTAAGGGAGCAAGGGACCCTGGTACTCATGGTTGGGAAAACATAGATGTGAGCCATACCTAGGCTATATTTGGAGACTTTTTGAAAGAAAACTTTGGGTAGGGGCATAATGAACTTAAAAGAGAAAATGACCCTTCTCCGTTATCTCCCAATGACAGTCCAGGAGTCCTGAGTCTTGAAGAGAGCCATAGGCCATAGGTTACATCTGTCCTGACCCCCCTATCTCCATGTAGCCTGTAGATAGCATGCTTGTCCATAGTAGTTTTTCATATAGTCTCTCTCCCATTAGAATATAAACGTTTTGAGAGTAGGGACCATCTTTTGCCTTTCTTTGTATTTCAATACTAAGTGTGGCATACAGTAAGTGCTTAATGCATGCTTATTGACTGACTGGCTGTAGCTAAGAGCTATCTTATTTTTGGTGGATGAAAATGCAGGTTCAATAAAAAAAATTTAATTAAAAAAAAGAAAATGCAGGTTCAGGGAATATGAATGCTATGATGTCCAGAAACTTAACTAAAATACAAAACACAAGTAGACTAGATGAATGAATGGCACAAGATATGATCGGAAGGCAGAGACGCACAAAAGGACAGAGAAATAGTTATCCAGGTAACAGAATCAGTGAGGAAGCTGCTTCATTGATTGAAAAACAGAAATGACGGGAAGTGGCTTTTGCACAACCAGGCGGTACAAATAGAGGAAGTTACTAATTGAAGGAATTTCTCATCCTGAGAACCAAGAAAGCTAGAATCGTCAGCTTGGGGTATCAGTAGCTTTGTGTCAGAATGGAAATTGGGTTGAAGCTGAGGACCTGTGTCTGTTGGTATTGATCTGGGGTTCTAGGCTGACATCCCACTCCCAGGGCATCTACTCTAAAAGCGCTGGAAGGTTTGGGGGGTCTCCTGGATCTTTTCGGTTTAGAGTGCTGGATCTTCAAGGCTTTTTATATGTCATCTTGGGACAGGATGTGACAGACCTAAGAGACCCTGGGCCTGGGTGACCTGGTCTGAATGCTACCATTCCTGAACTGGGTTGCTGTCCTGCTGGGTTGTTTTCAAGGTCCATGCTTACATTCTAATGGGGAGATGTCACCTATGGAAGGTTTCAGCTGCAAGGTAGATGGAATGGTCTCATGCTCTTTAGCACACAGCAGCAAAGCAAATGTTAATGCCTTTTCTTTCATGTCATTTCTGCTGATAAAATCACATGAGTTTCTGATCTTGAACTACTTTTGGTGGCAAGGTCTTTCTTCTCTGGGTCATCAGTAGCTGTGGCTGTGGTGCCTGCAGGAGCAAGTCCAGGCTGTATCCCCTTGGGCATGACTTTCCAAGAGAGTAGCAGAGGGCACCCGGCTGGAAGCATTGCTATTCTCAAGCCTCTAGTCTTCAGGGTCCTGGGTCATTTCCACTGGGTTCTAATGGGAGATGGTGGTCAAAATGGTGGCAATTCGACTTGCCTGGGACATGCTGCCTTCTGTTTTTCCCTCAAAATGCCTCGATATTTCAGCTAGGTTGATTTTCTTTCCCTTGTGAGCAGCAGTTGTTTAAATAGATAATTAGGTAATAATAGATACATGTTAAATTCTACTTATGGATCCATTTACCAACTTGAAACAAAATGGGGGCCCATAAAAGTTTCCAAATATGTAATATAGGTATATGTTCATGTATATATCTCATATATTTAATACATGTATATATACATAGTCACATATATAGATTTATGTCCTGTGAGGTAATATGTATACATGCCTCTCTATATCAAAATAGGTAGGTGGGGGAAATAAACATATTATTTATTTTATTTATTTAGTGTCTTTTATAGCACCTTCTAGGCAAATGCCTTCTTGGGCACTTTACCAAAGAAAATAAATGTAAATTCCAGGCAGACCTCAGTCAGGAAATCACCTCCCAGCTCTACCAGGCACCAAGCTCCTTTCCCGGTCTCCTCAATTCATCATGGGCCTCTCCTCTCCTTCCATAGTCTGAAAGAACCAGAGCAGAGACAGACAGTCACTGTTTAAATGAATATAGAAGGAACTGAGGCTAATGTCTCTAAATAGGGAAAAATCATTAGCAAGTTAACTAATTGAGGCCCTTTTACAAGTTTGTTGTCAACTTTAATAATCTGTTTGCACCAAGGGCACTATAATTGTAACAGCCATTACAGCCTTGGTAAAAAGTGCCTGCTGAGGTTGGATTTCACAAGCAGGTAAGAATTTCTGTCTTACTTGTGTTAGCAGGAACCTACCTTTACCCAGTATTAAACCACAAACTTTTCACTAGCTGACTGATTGAGCTAACACCTTATGTGTGTTATGCTCAATTAAGCCAGAAGCAAACCCCTAATGAATTTTCAAGTAGCTATTTTTTATCCTACTAGTTTATAGCCTTAACTTATGACATCTCCACTGGAATGCATCCTCTTACAGACTTCTAATAGTTATTCAAATAAGCATGGATTTATGGAGCTGCGTCCTAAAAGAGAAACTGCCAGACCTGGTAGAAGTAAGACCATGGACAAGGCAACCAAACCTTTAAATTCCAAAGGACCCCAAGTCTCCATTAGGTATCTCTAAAGACTTCTTTAGAGAAGACACACTTAATTTGTATTGGACTCATCAACCTCAGGGTTAAAACTAAGTGTTAGGACCACCAAATATGACCCACCCAGGAGGCTTTCACACCTCCTGAAACTTTAGAGGGGTCAATGTGATGATCTCTAAGCTCTAAACTCTACAGTTTGCTACCTAAGGTACAACCTTAGGTAAATTATTTGACCTCTCTGCGCTTCATCTTCGCCTTCTGTCATATGGGAACAATTCCTGCCTAACTCACAACAGCACAATGATCTTTATTAACTTATTCTTTCACTCAATAGATAGTTATGAAACTCCAGCAAGGAATAAGGTGGGTAGTTTGGAAAGACTATACAAAGACAAATAAACCATCCTCCCTGCCCTCAAGAAATTTATAATACAGACAGGAAATAATCTGGAATACATCCAGCAATCAAGCATTTGTGCCAGGCATTGTGCTAGGTGCTGGGGATGAAAAAAGGAGAGGGAAACCATCCCTGCCCTCAGGGAACTTATATTCTAATGGGGGAAACAACAAGTCCTAGTCCTCTGCAAATCTGTACTATTAATCGTAATAAAAATTTAATTAGACCACAGCCTATAAGAACCCCCATCAGCATACATTTCCCCAGAGATCTGAGGGGTGTGTGTGTGTATGTCTGTGTGTAAAATTACAGTTCTGGCTTTCTTTCTTTTTCTATCTCTCCTCCATACCTCCTTCTCTCTTTCCTTCCTTATTTCCTTCCTTCCTTTCTTCTTTCTTTCTTTCTTTTTTCCTTTCTTTCTTCCTTCCTTCCTTTCTTTCTTTCTTTCTTTCTTTCTTTCTTTCTTTCTTTCTTTCTT
>NW_020945237.1:756761-783677 GCF_900497805.2 Vombatus ursinus | reverse complement strand
CTTTCTTTCTTTCTTTCTTTCTTTCTTTCTTTCTTTCTTTCTTTCTTCCTGGAAGACTGGATCTCTCAGGTTGGCCCCTCCTTCGGCAGCTTAGTGGTCAAACACACACACACACAGACACACACAGACACACACACACACACACACACACACACACACTTTTGCAGGGGTAAACCATATTGGTTTGGGACTTAGTAAAGGTACTTCATCAGTTTTGCCCACTGTATGTCAGAACTTCCAGACTCTACTGGTTCACCAGCCTCAATCACCCCAGTAGCAAGGATTAACAGGGTGCACCAGTGAAATTGTGTTTTTCCAGCTGAAAAAGTGAACAGCCTGGTGATGTGACATAATTGAGGTTGGTGGAAATAATCCAATGCTGCCTGCAATCCAATTCTGCTTGAAACAGCCATTTTTGCTCATTATCTTCATTGCATAATTTACATCTTGATTCAGATTTTGGTAAGCCTGGAAAAGCCTGATGAAAATTATCTGGGCAAGTTAGATGTTTTTAAATCTACAACGAGATGGGTGCATTGAGTGAATGTTCTTTTTCATTGTGTATTTTTTTCCTCTCAAACATTCTTTTAATGATAAAGTTAATAGGCAGGTAGTCCATGTAATGTAGCAGATAATGTTTACATAGTAATATCTAGCATTTATATAGTACTTTGGGGTTTGTGAAATACATACAATATTTCTTTTGATCAGGCATCCTACAATGATATCTCCTAAGAGTTGTGCTTGGCCCTATGCTCTTTTTCAAAAAAATCATTTATTTGTTTATTTTAAACATTCTTTTCTTTTTAAATTTTTAGTTCCAGATTTTCTCCCTTCCTCCCATCCCTCCCCAACCCACTGAGAAGGCAAATAATATTATATCAATTACATATGTAAAATCATGAAAACATTTTTATATTAGCCATATTGTGGGGAAAAAAGCAAAAAAATAGTGATTAAAATATACTTCATGCTAATTATTTTATTGATATATGTACCACAAATTCTACTAAACAAAAAATCCTGAATGATAGATGTGTTTATAAGTCCTGGCCCAATTAGTATTCATTCTGTTTAACAAAGATATTTAATTATCTATCAGTTTCAGTATTTATTTCCTGTCATTTTCCCTTTTCTGGACCCTTTAAGAGTGCTGATATTGAACTGTCTGGTCATTGCTTCTCGTTAGGATCTTGTCTTATACGCTCTGAGACACAGTGTTCAAAATATAGTGACAGGAAATGAAGAAAAATGAAATAAGAAAAATATACTTCAGTGTGTACTCAGAGTTTATCAGTTCTTTCTGTGAAGGTGGAAATAATTTTTAATCATCAGTCCTTTGCAATTGTCTTGGATCATTGTATTAATCAGAGTAACTAAGTCAATCACAGTTGATTATCATTACAACATTACTTTTACTCTATACAGTGATCTACTGGTTCTTCTTACTTCACTTTGTATCAGTTCACATAGATCTTACCATGTTTTTTCTGAAACCACACCTCTCATCATTTTTTATAGCACAACAGTAGTCCTCCACAATCACATTCCACGACTTATTCAGCCATTCCCCAATTGATGAGTATCTCAATACTTTGCCACCACAAAAAAGAGCTGTTATAAATATTTTTGTACATATAGGTACTTTTCCTTTTTCTTTGATCTCTTTGGGGAATAGTCCTAGTAGTGGTATTGCTGGACCAATGGATTTGCATATTTTATAGCCCTTTGGGCATAGTTTCAAATTGTTTCCCAGAATGGTTGAACTAGTTCACAGACCAACAATTCATTAATGTACCCATTTTCCCTCATCCTTTCCAACATTTGTCTTTTCTGGTACCTCGGAGTTGTTTTACTTTGTTTTTCCTCTAATCATTAGAGATTTAGAGCATTTTTAATATGGATATAGGTAACTTTGATTTCTTCTTCTGAAAACTGCTTGTTCTTGTCCTTTGACCATTTATCTATTGGGGAGTGGCTCTTACTTTTTATATATTTGACTCAGTTCCAGAAATGAGACTTCTATCAGATAAACCTGCTATAAGATTTTTTTATATTACTTCATTGTCAATGGTGCCTTTCAGCAAAATGTAGTTTCCCTAATTATCTCTTTAAATTAGATCTATTTTTGCTTTTGGTTTGTCTGAGATCATGGTTGCCCACCCCTGCCATCTTAACTTCAGCTGAAGCGTAACAGATTCCGCTCCCACCCTTCATTTTGACTTAGAAAGTGTGTCTTTCTGCCCCAAATGTGCCTCTTGTATAAAACATGTTGTTGAATTCTTGTTTTCAATTCATTCTGATATCTGCTTCCATTCTGTGGGTTAGGTCATCCCATTCACATTCACAGTTATAATAACTAACGATGCATTTCCTGCCATCCCATTTTACTTTCTTTATTCTTTTTGCTTTCTTTTTATCTTGTTCTTCCCCAAAAGTCTATCTTGCTTCTGACCACTGCCTCCCCCCATCCACTCCCCCCCTTTTCATCCTCCTTCCATATTTCTTATCTGCTTTCCCTCCTACTTACCTATTGGGTAAATTTCTATGCCCAATTGAGTACACACACACACACACACACACACACACACACACACACACACATTCTTCTCTTTTTCTTTTTTGAACCAATTCTGATGAGAGTAAGGTTCAAGCATTTCCTGTCACTCTTCCCTTTTCCCCTCCACTATAAAAACTCTTCCTTGCACACCTCCTTTATCTGAGAAAATTTGCCCCATTCCACCTCTCCCTGATTGGCAGCTAGGTGGTATAATGGTTATAGTGCTGGGCCTGGAGTCAGGAAGACCAGTTCAAATCTGGCTTCACTTGCTAGTTGTGTGACCCTGGGCTAATCACTTGACCCCTGTTTTCCTCAGTTCCCTCATCTGTCAGATGAGCTGCAGAAGGAAATGGCAAACCCACTCCAGCATCTTTGCCAAGAAAACCCTAAATGGGGTCCCAAAGAGTTGGACATGGCGGAAGTGACTGAACAACATCAGCAACATCTTCCCCTTGTCCTAGTGCGTCCTTCTTTCTCACCCCTACATTCTTGCTTTGAAGATCATCCCAAAACATTCAACTCATGTCCATGCCTTCTGTCTATACAGACTCCTTCTAACTGCTCTAATAATGATAAAGCTCTTAGGAGTTACATGTATCATCTTCTCATAGAGGAGTATAAATAGTTTAACTCCATTGAGTCCCTTATGATTATTTTTTCACATTTATATTTTTATGCTTCTCTTGAGTCTTCTGTTTAAATGTCAGCTATTCTATTCAGCTTTGGTCTTTTCATCAGGAATGCTTGAAAGTCCTCTCTTTCCATCAAATATCCATTTTTTCCCCTGAAGGATTATGCTTAGTTTTGATGGGAACGTTATTCTTGGTTGTAATTCTAGCTCCCTTGCCCTCTGGAATGCAGTTATCTCTTCCACATTGCAGCATTTAGGGACATGGCACTCCCACGATTTGGAAAATCTGCATAAAATTTTTGGCCCTCCCTTCATACTAGAGAAGTCTGAATTATTATGGTATTAAAAACAAAATATGTTGATATTATATAATACTATATATGTATTTTATGCATATCTGAGTTTCTAAACTTTTTCTGTGTCGTCTGCTGGCCTTCGTGTCATTTGTGGCTTCCACAAAAGTTCCCAAAAATTCTCATTTAATTTCTTATACTGACCTGTGATATATTAAAATCATGATGGGGAAAGTCACAATGTGGAAGGGATAACCCTGTCATATTCCAAGCCCTTCACTCCCTTAATGTGGAAACTGCTAAATCTTGTGTGACCCTGACCATAAGTTCATAATATTTGAATTATTTTTTTCAAGCTACTTAAAATATTTTCTCCTGGGAGCTCTGAAATTTGTCTATAATGTTCCTGGAAGTTTGTGTTTTGGGATCTCTTTCAGGAGGTGATCGGTGAATTCTTTCTATTTCTATTTCACCCACTGATCTAAAATGTCCATCAGTTTTCCTTTAAAATTTCTTGAAATAAGATGTTTAAGCTCTTTTTTTATCATGGCTTCCATGTAGTTCAATTATTTTTGAATTATTTCTTCTTGATTGATTTTCTAGATCAGTTATTTTTCCAATGAGATAGCTCACATTTTCTTCCAATTTTTCATTCTTGTGACTTTATTTTATTGTTTCTTGAGGCCACATACAGTCATTTGCTTCTACTTGTCCAGTTCTATTGCTTTTTAAGGACTTATTTTCTTCAGTAAATTTTTCTACCTCCTTTTCCATTTGGACTATTCTGCTTTTTTTTTCTACTAAACAATGGGGTTAAGTAACTTGCCCAGGGTCACACAGCTAGTAAGTGTTAGGTTTCTGAGGTCAGATTTGAACTCAGGTCCTTCTGACTCCAGGGCCAGAGCTCTATCCACTGTGCCACCTAGCTGCCCCACTATTCTGCTTTTTAAGGAGTTCTTTGCTATAGTAAATTTTTATGGCTCTTTTACTACTAGGTCAAGTATGTTTTTTAAGGTGATATTTTTTCAGTATTTTTGTGCCTCTTTTATTAAACTGTTAATTTTTTTTTTCATAATTTCCTTGCATCACTCTCATTTTCCCTCCAAATTTTCCTCTACCACTCTTATCTCTTTCTTTAACTCTTCCAGGAATTCTGGTTGGGCTGGATCTAATTAACACTTTTCTTTGAGACTTTGCCTGTAGGTTTTTTTCACGTTGTTGTCTTCTAAGTTTATGTCTTGGTCTTCCCTGCTTCCATAGTAGCTTTTTATGGTCAAGTTCTTTTGTTGTGGTGGTTGTTGTTTATTCATTTCCCAGCCTATTTCTTGACTTTGAGCATTACGTTAAAATTAATCTCTGTTCACCTTGGGGTGTGAAGGTACTGTTTCAAGCTTTAGGCTTTTTCATGCTGTTATTTTCAGAACTAGTTCTAGAGGGTCTGCAAGTTTTCACTGCTTCCAAGGTGATATTGTTCTGGCAGAGGTGTGGTCCTGCTGTCATGATCTACACTCTGCTCTTTACCCAGGAAAAACCTTGTTCTCCTGTAACCTCGAGTCCTAGAACTCCTCTTGGTCCTAAAACTATGCCCAGGGCCCATGCTCCCTTGTGACCAATGAGAAACCCTCCTCCCCATCCTGGAACTGTGAACCAGAAGTGCTTATGAGCAATAGAGTTACCAATCAGTGCTACCTACACCCAGTGCCAGCACAGGGTCCTCTGTCATCTCTTTCTGACCCAGTTTCCAACCCCCTTACCATCTCGGGGCTAAGAGATCCCAAAGCTCCTGCTGCTTTCTTCTTCCAAGGCCTTCTGCTGGTGCTCCTGTTGTGCTCTGGTCTTGTGCCCATGCTGGTGCTACAGGCCTCTCCCGTGGACCTCCTAAGTTGTAGGCTGGAAAAATGTCTCCCCCTGACCTATTGGCTCTACACTCCAAAATTTAACTTGTGGCTTCATTTTAAAGTTGTTTGGAGGGGAATGTTGGAAAAGTTCAACTGGATCCCAACGTGTACTCCATCATCTTGAATTCCCCTTGTGTATTTTTAATCAGATAATTTAATTTAATGCCTAAAGGTCAATGGCATCCAAGGGCATAAAACATATCTAAGCCTCTTCACGATGGCTAACAATCCTTAATACTCACCTTGCTCTTTTTATTTCCCTGTTGTACTTTCACATAATGGAGCCTGTGTTGGAGAGGAGAGTCAGGAGGTGGGAAGAGGAATGTGGACTGTCTTCTCCCTTGGGCCAGCTCCGTTTGTCTCAGACTTAACTGAGCCACAAAGTTCCATTTCCTGTTTCCCACCTTTGTGCCTTTGCTCACTCTGTTACCCTCACCTGGAAAGCTCTTCCCTCTCCTAAATCATTCCACTCCTAGTCCCCTAATCTAACTCCTGGCCCAGCTCAAATATTGCCTCTTCCAGGCTTTATAGACTCCAATCCACAGGGTCCTAACCTTTCCATCCTCCACAATCAAACGTAGAAATCAATATAGTGTCATGGACAGAGCATTGGATTGGAAGTCAAGAGAACTGAACTGGAGTCTGGGTTCTGCCACTTAGCACCTTCATGACAAATTACACAGACAAATCACTTAGGCAAATCTAGGCAAATCGCTTAATTCAGTTTAGAAATAAATCCAGCATTCTATTAAACACAATTGCATTTTATCAGAGCCTCAATATCCTCATCAATAAATGAAAGGGTTAGATTAGATGACCTATTGTTTCTTCTGGCCAATTATCACATACCACTTTGTCTCATCGTCATTTTTGTACATGTCTCCTCTGTATTACTGTGGGTAAATCTCTTGAGTAATCTGCCAGAGTACTTAATGCCTTTAAACATAGTAGCGTCTCAGTAAATGTTGAATGAATGAAGTTGTCTGGTTGACACACATTATTTGTTCCTTAAGTCTTTCTGATTTTCCAACCTCCATTGAAATTCACTTGGGTTCAGGCTGTGCTGAACTAGAAAGAATACTGAACTTGGGCTAAGAAGACCTAGGTTTGAGTCCTAGCCATTCAACCCTTCTTAGCCTCAGTTTCCTTATCTGTAAAATGGAAATGATAATACCTGGTATGACTTCCTTTGCAGGGTTGCTGCGAGCTGTCAGTGAAATAATGTATTTTGCAAAGCATTTCATAAAGCATACAGGGCTACATAAATGCCAGTTTTTCCATTTATCATGGCATGAGACCCAGAATGAAATGGTCACTGGAGATGGGTAAGCAGTGGATTATTTCCAGATTTTCTTTTTAGTTTGAGAATAAGTGACTCAATAAACATTTATGGACCGATTAACTGACCAAAAGTGGCAGGCCTAAGAATTATGAAACATGGTCAGCTGTAAGAACATTGGAGATTGGGGACTTATTTGGGTAGGGTTGAAAAGTGTATTCCCATCATTTAGTACAGTATCTAGGACATAATAAGTGTATAACAATTGTTTGTTGACTGACATAAAGGATTCATTAAATTGACAATAGTTAATAAAAGTAATATAAACCAAAATGTCTTCAGCATACATTTTAGGAAAGTAGAGGAAAGGCACCCCCTTATCATAGGCATCAAAATAAGTCCATTAAGTTCAATTCTACAAACATTTATTGGTGTTTGGTACTGTAGATCACTAAAATACAAAATGATACAATGCCTGCTCTCAGGGAGCTTACATTTTTCATGATGGGGTGGGCATGGGATAGGCGGTGAGAGGAAAGGACAATATAGACACAGGTAAGTATAAAACATTGTAGGTTGAGATTGTGATGAGAGCCAAGGATTGATTCAAAAAGTGATCTAAGAAAACTTGACACTTCCAGATGTCCAGATTAGGCTACAAAGAGGAGGTGGCCCTTGCGTTGGGCCTTGGAAGAGAACATTGGTAGAGTAGACTAGGTGATAGAAGGATGGACTTTGAGTCAAGAAGGCCTGGGTTCAAATCTGGCCTCAGACACTTACTAGCTGTATGACTCTGGGCAAGTCACTTGATCTCTCAGTTTTTATCTGTAAAATGGGGATAAAAATAGCAGCTCCTCCCAGCATAGTTGTGAGGACCTGCGATAAAGGATGCATGTCTTAACTCCCTATATAAAAACGTGAGCTACTATTATTTTTAAGGGGAAAAAATTCTGACTAGCAAAAGTGAGGAGTACTGTACTCCAAGTGTAGGGGATGGGCAGAGCAGATGCATGGGGATGTGAGATGATAAGTTGAGTTTGAGGAACAGCTAGTTATCCAGTTTGTCTGGAATGTAGAACGTGTGAAGACAATAAGTGTGAAGAAGGGCTGGAAAGGGAGACTGGAGCCAGGTTATAGCTGGCCAATTACCCTCAAATGTTCTTCCTGTATTTGATGTGCTGAGTATGATGTAAAATGCACAAGCTAAAATGGAATCTTGGTAGAAAAATCAGATAAATACCTTACAATCACTCACCCAATTCTAGGTAGCTAGGGGCGCAGCGGATAGAGGGCTGGGCCTAGGGTCAGAAAGACTCATCTTCCTGAGTTCAAATCTTGCCTCAGACACTTACTAATTGTGTGACCCTGAGTAAATCACTTAATCCTGTTTGCCTCAGTTTCCTCATCTGCGAAATGAGCTGGAGAAGGAAATGGCAAACTGCTCCAGTATCTTTGCCAAGAAAACCCCAGATGGGGTCACAGAGTTGGACAAGACTGAAAAACGGCCGAACAACGTTTTAGGCACCATCTTTTGGAAGCTTGCCTATGGCCTTATTGTAAATTTGGCCATCAGTGTGAGTCCTGGAGTCTTGGCCCAAGTTCAGGCTGTATGGTTAGCAATGAAAAGGTGTTATTCCATGTTGTCCTTGTTAATGGGGTGTTAGAATTACAGTTTGACCAGCTTACTTTCAGTTGGACAACGTTACCTTTGGCACAGGGTCCCAAGCAGGGAGCTCAATCGGCATCTGATTACTTCCTAGAATACATTTACCTGTATGCACTAAGGCTGGGTAGAGAAAATACCCTAGGGCCCAGGTCTCAGCAAGGGCTTCAAAGAGAAATTGTTTTTGTTATTGTAGTAGCTGGACCCCTTTGGATAGGGTCAAGGGAGGACTTTCCTGACATCAGATCTTGTTCTATAATATTAAGGTATACTATGGCATATGTATATGGCATATAAACACTGAAGAATTATTGTTTATAAGCACATTCCCAAAGTAGGACTGCATTTGGTCAATTTCCTGAAATAGTTTTCTCTCTGAGCAGTCATTGGTAAATAGCATTGTTATTGTTTTGTGGCTAACTTCCCAACCAAACCAATCCAAGGGGATTTTTCATCCAAAATACTCTGTTTCCTCCATCCTTCTGAGCCTGACGGTGTTCAGCCCATGATCTCAATATACTCCAGGGAAATCTTCCTGCCTGCAAGGACGATTCTACCACCATGATGTCAAATGGCCTTATTACATATAAGATAAAGACCTAAAGTAGTCAAAGGAGGTGGGTTCAAATCCTCCTTCTGATAATCGTGACCTTGAGAGAGTCATTTAAGTTCCCTGGGCATCAGTTTCCTCAAGTGTAAAATAAGGAGGTTGGATCAGCTGGTTTCTGAGGTCCCTTCCAGGTCTGGATTTATTATCCTAAGTCTGGCATTCAAAGCTCTCCACAGCCTGCCTTTCCTCTTCCTAATTTCCTATGGTTATCCTCTGTTCTAGCTAGGCTGGTTTATTAATTATTCTCCAAACATTGAGCAAGTTCTCTTTCCTTTACTCATGTAGATCCTCCTCTCTGGAGTGCTTCCCCACCTTATATCCAAATCCTGCCCATCTTTGATTAGAGTCCAACTCAAAATCTTCCTTCTCAATGGGAGCTTTCCTGATCAGCCATTAGTCACATCTCACTCCATTGGACTGCTAGAACTCCATCCTTAGTCCTAGGTGTTTATGCAGTGCATTCTTACTTGGATGAAACGCTTCTCAAGAGTAGGACTGTGTTTATTTTCTTGGTATTCCCACAACACACAGGACACTATGTAGTTGGCACTCAGTCTATTTTTTTTAATGACTTTATGACTAAAAGACCAGAAACAGCCACAGTCACATCTTCCATCTCCAAATCACCCCTCGAATTGCCCTTGGTGCCTTTTGCAGACCAACATTTCCCTTTGAAGACCCTGAGTTCCATTCTTACTTTCTCAATACATGGAAGTTTCTCCTTGTAGAGTGTCTTTTCACATGATCCAGTAACCTTGTGGGTGGAAGAACCCAGCTCTTTTTGTAGCATTGCCTAAATTCCCCCCTACTCCTATCCCTGGTAAAGGCATCCCTGATGCCTTTGGGACTTATTTCCTGGAGACTCCATCATATTCCTCTTTTTTCCTCTCATGATTTCTTATTAAAAGTAAATTCTGGATTTTCAGTTGAATAAGGACACATCTCAGCAGTGCTGGAAAAGAGCCTGGATCAGAATGGAAAGATTTTTGTAGTTAATAAACAAAGACCCATTGGCTTTGAGGGGCTATGGTACAAACAGTGTTTTTCTCTAACAAATGCAAAAATAGTTTTCCACCTTCATATTTTAGCCAGTGTGAAAAACAACAACAACCCAACATGTGTTACTCTCTGAGCCCTGAATTAATCTAGAAGATGCTCAGGAATTGTCCTTTCTATCTTTCTTGTCTTTCTTTTCTTTTCCTAGAATGAGTTTTTCTACTCCACTACATTTAGTCAAAATTCTTTATGGGAGATATCTCTGCCCAGCTGAAAGCTGGTGTACTGATGTTTAATGTTTGGTGACCACCATGACCCATAAGCACTAGTAATTGCCCTTCTTTTTTCCAGTTCCACTTGAAGTTTTCCTTTGTCTCGTTCCTCTATTTTAGGACGACGGTGTGCAGCAAGATGAATGGGGAGCAGCAGAGTATGAAAGCTGTGGACGTGAAAATTGAAAGTGAGCTGATTCCCGGAAACAAATATGATGCCCTTTGTGTCAAGGATGAAGGTTAGTGCTGAAGCTGCTGAAAAGACATAAAGGCAGGATACAAGTCAGCTCATGGGGCTTAGCCAAAGCCAGGAACTCACCAGCAGTATCCCCCAACCCTTTAAAGATAGCAGCGCATTTTAAAGAAAAACTTTTCTGGGGGTAGGAATTTTACCAGACTTGTTGAACACAGCATCGCAAGAGGGAGGGCTTACCTTTTAGCAAAAAAATTAATTGCTGGCAGAGTCATAACTAGGCATTTTTTGTGTCTAGGGAAGATATTTTTGCAGTATCAAAGGGAAGGGAGACAGAAACATGGGGACACGATCATGAGGTGGAGAGAAAGGACTGAGTCCTGCCACTCATCCAATAACTTCCAGCCCAATCCAATGCAACTAACATTTATTAAGTGCCGATAGTGTGCACAGCACTGTACAAAGTGCTGTGGGTTCAAACATGGAAATGAAACAGCTCTTGTCCTCAAGAGGCTTACATTCTCCTGGAGGGACAGTTGCATGTTTTTGGTTTTGTTTTTTTTTCCAGCTTCCAAGTCTAGTGGGTGTAATCCAAGGCTGGGGTTTGGCAGGGAAAGATGGGCATCGGGATAAAAGAACGAGAAATTCTAGAGAAGACAATGTAGAGTTGACCTGGTTCACCAAGAGGTCAAGATGAGGAAGGGAAGAGAGCCAGTACTTGGGTGATGGCCTGTAAAACAACTGCAGCATGGAAGGACTGGAGGTCACAGAGAAGATGAAGAACAGGTTTCGGCATTGTAAGGCAGAGGGAAAAATGATGAAGTAAAGGGATTTCAGGATTCATGAACATGGATGTGGACCAGTTGTGGGTGATGGCAAGATCAAAGGTATGATTATGTCTGTGTGTAGTCTAGGGATGGAGAGGAGGTCAAATGAAATGAGCAATTTGAGGAATTAGAAAGTTGAGCGTAGTCCCATAGAATGAAGGCAAGAGTTGGGTACAAGAGAAAGATGGTGAGCCAGCCTCTAAAATCATTGAGGAAAGAAGGGGAAGTGTGTGTCCTGGAGGACAGTAGAGAACAGTGTCAGCATCTCGATTGGGTGGTAGATATGGATTGAATGAACCTCCAAGGAAGAGTGAAGACTGGGTGCTGATGGTAGAGAGAGACCATGGAAGCGGCCATGGGTAGCAAGGAGTAGTTTTGGTCCCCACCCCAGGAGTTGGGGAGCAGGAAAGAAACCGTATGCCACGCTGGAATGGGTGACCAGGGAAGCTGTGTTACCAGGAGGGATCAAGGTCTCAGTGAGCGCCAGAAGATGGAAGGAGGTAGAAAGGAGAAGGTTTTTGAGGAAATCAAGTTTCTTACCTATGAAGCTAGCTTTCCAGAGAGTATGAAGGCTAAGGAAAGGCCAGAGGATTTAGCAATGAGGTTCTACTTGGTCACTGTGGAGTGAGTCGTTTCAGGTTGAGTGGTAGGGTCACAGAGGGGTTGAAAGAGGAGACAAAGTGGAGGCAGAGTGTGGACAACTTTTTCTGGGAGTTTGGCCATGAAAGAGAGGATAGATAAAGAATGACAGCTTCTTATTTTAATTAATTATTGTTGCTAACAAGGCCATGCTGAATGGGAACAATATGAAGAGTAGGTCTGACTCTTTCCTCCACTTTCCCCCTTCCCCTCATTCCCTCCTTCCTACACACACACACACACAAACACACACATACACACGTATACACACACACGTTTCATGCTGATATTGGGTGAGGCTCACCTGAGCTCAAGAGGTGGCTATGGGCCAGGGAGTGGATACAGTGCTTGACTTGGAGTCAGGAAGACCCAGGTTCAAATCCTGCCTCAGACACTTACTAACCATGTGACTGACAAGTCATTTAGTCTCCTTCTGACTCAGTTTCCGTATCTAATAACCAGAACACCTACATCACAGTGTTCTTGTGAAGATCAAATGAGATAATACACGTAAAATACTTTGTAAATCTTAAAGCATTAAATACTGGCAAGTATTATATCTGGTAGTTAGAGGAGAAGCAGGCTTGACTGAGCAGATAGTTTCCATGGACTTAGCCCCACTGTGTATAGAGAAGAAATGCCAAAAGGTGGAGGTGAGAGATTATGGTGATATTGAGGGGCCGCCCCTTCCCCTGCCCCTTGGGAATCAGATGTTGGAGTGCCCTGCTCCCTGGGTCCTGTTTACCACTGGTGAATGAGTAAGAAGTCTCAACTCCTAAAGCCCATTCCACAGTAGGAGTGGCACCCCACCACTGCAACACGTCCCCCCACAATTGATATTTAAAGGTTGGGCCCACTCATCATTGCCACTCTGGCCTCCCTTCACAGTCTCAGCTGAGGTGAGAGGCATTCAAGGTAGGGGAGCCATGGCGACCAGCTCTGGTCACACCAGCTAGATTTGCAGTGTCCAATGAGGAATGTTCACCTGAGGAATCTAGAATCCTGGAGATCTGCCCCAATCCTTTCAGAGACCTGTAGCTACTTCCTTTTCATTAGACATGTTAATTTAGAGCCATCTAGATTGGGTTCTGCCTGGGGCCCACTGGTGATGGTCCTGGTTGTCCGACACCCAAAATCAGCTGTCAGAGGAGATCACGAGAGAGGCAATGGGGCATAGTGTAGAGAGAGTCGGGGAAACCTGACTTTTAACACATACTGGCTGGGTGGCTGTGAACAATTCACTTTACCCCCTGCTCCCCTGGTAGAGCTAGCTGAGCAAGCCTAGATCTATATCAGTAGAGAGAGTGCCACCAGGCACTCCCTAAAAAGACTCAATGAAATCACTGGGAGAGAACGAAAGAGATGGGAGGAGAAAGAAAGGAAGTGAAGGGAAAGGGAAGGGGAGAGGGGAAGGGAGGGGAGGGAGGGGAGCTGGGAGGGGAGGGAGTGGGAGAAAGGAAGGAAGGAAGGAAGGAAAGAAGGGAGGAAGGAGGGATCACGAAGTAGACCTAATTTACAGACCTTAGGTCAGATTTCATTATCAACACAGACTACCTCTAATTTCACTGAAATGAAAATACTTATCCAGTGGAAAGGAAACCAGTTATGGGCTCCCCGGTAGAGGAACCCAACAGAGGTTCAGTTCTCCTTTCACCCTGTAATGAAAGACCCTGACCAAGTTCATTGGCCCCCTCTTGGTCAAGGATTCTATGACCATAACTGTCATTAGGAAGGTCATGGGGGAAGGACATGGGATAGCTGCAAAGAAGGGAGGAAATGTGACACAATGGAAAGAATGGTAGCTCTGGAATCAGAGAACTTGGGTTCAAATCCTATCTCTTCCCTTTGCTACTTATTGACCTTAGACAAGTCACTTCTTTCTAGGCCTCAGTTTCTTCAGCTTTAAAATGGGTTGAATGACATGATGTCTATCTATCATCATCCTTAAGATGACTGATCTGTCATCTCATGTGAAAGCAGCTGAATACTATATTCTTGCCTTGCCCTGGTGAAAGGTACAAAATAAACATTGACATGACATAATAGGAACTACCATACCCGGTCTAGAGAGTATTGATGGGTACTTCCTGGTCCTGGGATCAGGAATATTTCACATTTTGATCATCTGTGCAAGTGGCGCCATATTTAGAAGAATAACTATGCTCTTTTGAGGATAAGATAGGCAATTTAAAAAGAATTAAAAAACCTTTGTCAAGTTGATAAAGTGATACACTGGATAAAAATCACAACAATAGGTAGCATTTATATAGACCTTTCAGTTTTGCAAAGCACTTTGCAAATATGATCCCATTTGATTCTTACAACAACCCTGGGGAGGTAGGTGCAATTATTACACCCATTTTGCAGATGAGGGAAACAGAGGCACAGCATGTTTTTTTTTTTAAATGACTTGCCCAGGGTTACCCAGCTCGTCAGTATCTGAGGCAGAATTCAAACTCAGGTCTCCCCACCTCCAATTTCAGCAGTCTATCCACCATGCTACCAGCATTAAATTGAAGTTGGGAAGATCTGGTTTCAGATCCAGTCTCTGGGACTTACTAGATGTCTGACCAAGGGCAAATCACCTAACCTCTTAGATCCTCAGTTTCCTTATCTGTAAAATGGGAAGAAATAATTGAGGCTCTTTTTGTATGTAAAGCTAATCATTATGGCCTTTTTGCATAATGGACAGAATCTAATAAGCAGTATTTAAAATCTGAGCCCTCCTTCACCAACAAAGGTGTTCATGTGATAATTCAGAAGAAATAGACAGTTGCTTTCAACAATAAAAAATTAAGTTAAACTTTGTATGTGAATCAAGAACACTGAAGTTAGTCTGTATGTGTTCTAAAGCCAGATAACCAAGAATACAATGATTAGCACACTTGGCAAACTTTAAAATGCGACATCAATGTCAATTATAACAATATTTGGAGATAGAAGACCTGGGCTCCAATTCTGGTTGTACTGTTATTTACTACATTGTGATCATTAGGTCACCACACCTCTCTGGGCCTCAGTTTCCCTATCTGTAAAATGAATGGCTTGGACTAGGTGCCCTCTGAGGTACACTTCTGTTCTGGATCTATAATCTGTGGTCCCATGAGCTATAAAATGAGGCAGTTGCATTATTGTCACACCCATTTTACAGATAAAGAAACTGAAGCTCTGAAGTGACTCACTCTTGGTCAACAGCTAAGTCATGGGCGAGAGTGAGGAATCAAGCCCAGCATTTGGTTTTGACCCCAGAATGAGCCAGGTTCTTTCCATGACACAACCAACAGGAAGAGAAATAACGATGGCTCTATCTGTTGAGCCTGTAGCCTAGCAACGGCCTGTATCCTATTCAGCCATCAATCAGCCCAGTTCAGAGGCGCTCAGTGAGTATCTGAAGGTCACTCGGGCAGCTCCTCATGCAGGCTCAGCCTCCAAACCTGGCTCCTCACTCACGCCAATATCCCATCTCAGGCATCCCTGTCACAGATAATAGACAAGCTTATCATTTGGCCAAAGTACCCTGATTGATACAGGTTCATACCCTGACAGCAGGGCTGAAGCAAATTAAATCTGTAATGGAAATGGAAATTTAATTAACTGCCAAGGAAGGTTTACATATCCTACAGGTTACACAAACAGCATTCAGTACATCCTTTTTTTTTTTTAAGTAACAGAAAGAAACTCTCAGGTGTACACACTCAACAGATGTTGAGTAAGTGGATGGTAGGTTTGTTTCTTTTTCAGTTCTCAACAAGGTGACCTCAATTAAACAAGCAGAGATTGCCTGGTGGGACCACCTTTGAAATACTAAGTGTATTGTAACACTTGGTTTTCTTGACTAGGAAGGGCTTTTGGCTTCCTGCGTGTGTGTGTGTGTGTGTGTGTGTGTGTGTGTGTGTGTGTGTGTGTATAAGGGCTCCTGGTGTGAAGGCCTGCCCAGGGAGCTGCCATCATGGATGTTAACAATTCTCCTGCCTGCTTTTCTTACCAGCTAATGAACACGACAAATGAAATTAATATTAAGCTGCAGGGAGAACATTAATGAGTGCTGCTCCTGGAGATGAATGCATAGACTGAAGTATAATTAAGACATATCCAAAGACTCAGACTTCCATAACTCCAACGACATTGTCTAAGTGACTCTAGGGGAAAGAGATTGGAAGGAACCTTTGTAATTTAGGATCATGGACTTCGAACTAGAAGGAGCCTTAGAGACCATCTGATGCAAACCCTTCATTTTACAGAAAGCAGAGGGCCAGAGAATGGGATCAAGTATTTATGAAGCAAACATGATGAGCTTACCACAAGAGGCAACACCCAAATCAGAGAAGTTCCACCTCCCGTCATAGTATATTCTATTGCCTCTTATCTTGTGCACAGTAGGCATTTAATAAATGTGTGTTTAATAAGTTGAATTGAATTGTTCACAACAGGAGCGGTCGGTTTTCTGATTTGGGTACCACCTCTTGTGGTCTATTTGACTTTGGGGTGTGGAGTGCGAATTCTGTAGACTACCATCAGAGGGTACAAGAATGTCCTCAACAGATGGTCCTATTGGATGTGTGAGTCTCTGTAGAGTCTATAATTCTGATGACACCGTTCATTCAGAGTCAGAGAGTATCACCCTTGGGATCAGAATGAATGAAGAGAAAATGAATGAATGAATGAATGAATGAATGAATGAATGAATGAATGATAAAGCCCCTCCAGGTCATAGTTTTGTGAGTCTGATGCAGTAGCAAGCTGTGGCATGTCAAAAAATGCCCAAAGAAAGAACATGAAAAAAGAACATGTTCCAGTTTGGGACCAGTTAGATGTGGTAAGGTCTCATCCAACAAGACACCACGTCCCAGAGTATTGGTGAAGCACCCAGGACTTGAGGACCTGTCCTAATCTATAGAAATAGACCAGTCTCTTTAGTATCCTATGGAAGTATTATTTATTAATATTTTTATTATCCCATGGAAGAATTATTCCATGGAAAGAGGCCTTTCTCCACTCTATCACACTGCCTGTACTCTGATAGTCAGAAGAGACCTGGATTCAAATCCTGCCTGTGGTCAAATCCTTTAACCTCCATGAATCTGATTTTCTTCATTTGTAAAATGGGGATAATACCAGTGGTGCCCACCATACAAGGTTGCAAGGGTTTAATGAGATGAAGGATGCTTTGTGAATCTTAAAGTGCCATAAGAATATCAGCTATTTTTATCATAAGGGCAGTCCCTAGGTACCTCTCACCACAATGTTCCCTCCTGATCTGGTCAGACATAACAGTGACCAGATATTTTAAAGGCCCCTCAAAAATCAAACGAGAGAATATTTGTAAAGGGCTTAGCACAGTGCTAGCACCCCCCTTTCTTCAGCCCTGCCCTAGGTAGATAGGTCACTTTCCTTCTCCTTGGTCCATCTTATTCTGCTGGGAGAAGATTTGATAGAGATGTCCTAACTCCTGAAAGGCAGTGTGGTGTATTGGAAAGAGCATCAGACCTGGACCCAAGTCTCATCTCTAGCCCTTGGAATCACAGCTCTGAGCTGAAAGGGACCTCAGAGATCAGTCTAACTCCATTTTACAGATGAGGAAACTGAGGCTCAGGTCACACAGTAACAATCAGCATAGGAATTTGAAGACAGGTCTGTTTCCCACATCAGTGCTCTTTCCACCTTACTAGCTATGTGGCTGTGGGCCACCTTTATGAACTTTGCTCTCCCTACATTTATAATAGGGGAGATAATAGTTGTGCTACCTACATCAAAGGGCTTAGTGCTACATAACTATGAGCCAGAGATGCCTCCCCCTTTACCCACCACCTTCTCCATCTTCCCGCCTGTCACACGCTTCATGTTGCCTAAGCTGATGAGTAGGGCCCTTCCTTGTTCCATCCCAGCTGCTAACCTGACCTGGATTCACCCAGATGTCTCAGGCTCCTGCAGCCAGCCTGGCTGTAGCCTTTGCCAGCCGGGAACTATCCTCCCATTGGCACTCTGGCTTGTGCTGAGTTGGTGCCCTAGATCCTGGAGTCATTGCACAAGTCAGACCTTACCACGATCCTCAGAGGAAAAGCACAAGAAACTCTAATGATTTATTAGAGTAGGTCAGGGGGATGGGGAAACAGAACCCAGCGACCTTCTCTCTAATCAGCTCCTCTGCCCCCAGCTTCTCTCCAGCACTTATGTAAAGGTGCAGAAGGAATTCTGTCTTGGACTTCATTTTCTTTTATTGTGAACTGAGATTTGGAGATGGTGCTTATTTTGGGGATGCAGGAATATGGCTTTCCTCCTGGACTAGCTATGATGGTGGATACCCCTGGCCTAACCACACCAAGTAGGGTGAGCTCGGGTTGTTTCAGCTGCCAACCCGATAAAGCTCATGGTTAATGAATGAATAAAAAGAAAGGAAGGAAAGAAAGAAAGAAAGAAAGAAAGAAAGAAAGAAAGAAAGAAAGAAAGAGAAAGAAAGAAAGAAAAAGAAAGGAAGGGAAGAAGGAAGGAAGAAAGAAAGAAAGAAAGGAAGAAAGAAAGAAAGAAAGATAGAAAGAAAGAAAGAAAGAGAAAGGAAGGAAGGAAGAAAGAAAGAAAGGTAAGGAGGAAGAAGGAAAGAGAGGAAGGAAGGAAGAAAGGAAGGAAGGAAGGAAAAAAGAGAGAGGCAGGGAGAAAGGAAGAAAAGGAAGGAAAGGAAGAGCATTTATTAAGCACTTACTCCATATATCTATCTTATCATATTTATGGAAATTGGTCTTTAACAGAGTCTATAAGACAGACAAATGTGAAATGAACGGCATATCCTTCTGGAGGTTGTGTGCTGAAATGACCTTTGAAAGTCTGTGTTTCTTTCTTACCTCCCTCAGTGAGAACATTTAACGACTTTAACAAGAAACATCTGCCCAATTGTGCAGGGTTGTTTTTTGTTCCTTGAGGGTAAGTGGAAGGAGAGGTCTCCAATAAATTTCATGTGCAACACAACAAATTTGTACTTAATATGTTTTTAAAAGTTATGTTTCATTTATGTACAATCTGGGGATAGTTAGCCTGGGGAAAAGAAGACTTTGGGAGAACATAATAGCTGTGTACAAGTATTTGAAAAGGCAGCTAGGTGGTGAGGTGGGTAGAGTGAGGGGTCTGGAGTCAGGAAGACCAAAGTTCAAATCCGGCTTCAGTTGTGTTACCCTGGGCAAGTCACTTGATCTGTTTGCCTCATTTTCCTCAACTGCAGAACCAGGGCAATAATAATACCTACCCCACAGGGTTGTTGTGAGAATCCAATGAAATACTAATTTTAGACCCTGTGTGACCCTGGGCAAGTCACTTAACCCCATTGCCTAACCAAAAAAAGAAAGAAAGAAAGAAAGAAATATTAATTTTAAAGTGCTGAGCATAGTGGCTGGCACATAGTAAGCACTATATAAATGTTAGCCATTATTGGCTATTTATTATGTTATTATTATTTCATGTGGAGGAGGCATTGATGTATTCTTCTTGGCCTCAAGGGGCAGAGCCAGGAGCAGTCTAATGGGAGAGACAACATGCAAACAACTACATCCAAATAAGACGCATGCAAGATAAATTGGAGATTACCAACCTGGGGAAGGCACTAGCTGTAAGAGAGATTGGGAAAGGCTTCATAGTCAATACACTCAGATGAATATTAGATGAAATGACCCCTGAAGCCCCTTCCAGCTCTGCTGGTCTCTGATGCCCTAAGGGATTCATTTGCTGTGGCTGATGGAAACTAGAGTAGGCAGCATCACGTAATGACCCAAAATATATCTCTAGATCTAGAATGAAATTGTAATATAAGTCAATGGAAATAAATGGTGCAGCGGAAAAAGTGCTAGATTTGGAGTCTAAGGGCCTGGGTTCTAAACCTGGCTCTGCTAATTACTAGCTGTATGACCTTGGACAAGTCCATTCATTTCTCTAGGCCTCAGTTTACCCCTCTTTAAAATGAGGGAGTTGGGCTGAATGATCTCTAATGTCCCTCCTAGCTCAAAGTCTTATGACATGAGCTCCATGTCATCTAGTCAGACCCTCTCATTTTACAGATGAGGAAACTGAGGCCTGGAGAGTTAGAGTGACCCATCCAGCCTTGACCCCAGGTTCTCCAAGGCCAGGGCTGTTGCCGCATGAGCGTAGCCCCGCTTTTGCTTGGCTTCAGTCTCTTTCTGGTTTGTGGTACTCATCAGAAGCTGCCTGTACCCTGGTGATGTATTCTGCAGCTCTCGCAGCTTTCCTCTTCGGCCATGAAGGAAAAATGACAGCTTAGAATTCAAATAAAGGCAAATATAAGTCTCATAAACTTATGTAAAGGCGCAGAAGGCAAACGAGGCCTGGGGAGTGTTCACATGGCCTTCTTTTAAAAAGATGATCGTTATTAATAAACCTTGCCACAAAGTGGGCCTTTTCTTTTCCTTTCCAATACTTTGCCTTTAAGCTGACAGTGAATTTCCAGCCCTGTGGTGATCTCACTTAAACTAATAAATGAAGTTATTCTTAACCAACCGGATGCTGGTGAAAGAAGCCTCCTCCACGCTGGGTCACAAGCCTTGCTTCTCTCAACATCCCGGCTGCTCCAGGCAAAGAAGCCAGAGTGCTGACAGTCATGAGATCTGGGTTCTAGTTCACCTGAACTCTGTTGGACTCCAGTCTCTCGGGGCTTCCATTTCTTCTATTTCAAAGCAGGGGGGCCTTGCTCCCTCCTCGCCACTCCAGTCTACCTCCCTCTAAGGAGTCTGGCCCTACCCAGTCCAAATGGCCTCAACTTCCCAGACCCCTCTTCCCATTCCAGTCCGTTCTCCACTCAGCCGTCAAAGGGATCTCCCTAAAGTTCGGGTCTGACTGCGTCACCCTCCCCCATTCAAACAACTCCAGAGGCTCCCGATTGCCGGGATCAAATATAAAATCCTCTGTTTGGCATTCAAAGCCCTTCATGACCCTTCCTACCTCTCCAGATGTATTACACCTTTCTCTCTACCTCATACTCTACAATCGAGTGACGCTGTTCTCCTTCCTTTTCCTCAGACATGACCTTCCATCCCAAAACTCTGGGCGTTTTCACTGGCTGACCCCCAAGCCTGGAATTCTCACCTTCCTCATCTCCACTTCTTGGCTTCTTCCAAGTCTCAGCTAAAATCCCACCTCCTAGAAGAAGGCTTTCCTAGTCCTCTTTAATCTTATATAAGTACACATACATACATATATATTAATTTTACTGTCTGAGACGAATTCCTATGTGTTCTTTCTCTCTCTCTCTCTCTTTCTCTCCCCCCTCTCTCCCTCTTTCTCTCTACCTCCCTCCCTCCCTCTCTCTCTCTCTGTCTCTTTTCCTCTGTCTCTGTGTCTCCATCTTCCTGTTTCTCTGTCTCTCTCTCTTCCTATTTGTCTCTCTCTTCTCTGTCACTGTCTCTCTGTCTGTCTGTCTCTCTCTCTGTCTTTGTCTTTGTCTCTCTCCTTGTATCTAGTTGTTTGCATGTTTGCATTACCCGTTAGGCTGAGATCCTTGAGAGCAAGAACTGTCTTTTTTTTTTTTTTTTGGCCTTTCTTTGTATCACTAGCACATATTAGGTGCTTAATAAATGCTTGTTGACCTGACCTACTGTGAGGCAGTTTGACTCGATAGCCTCTGGGTCCCTTCCTACCCATAAATCATAGTCCTACGACATTATGTAGGTGAGAAGAGAGCTAACTAGTCTTTCAGAAAAGTTTGGAATTTCTGAGGTGCCCAATTCCAAGGTCTCTGCTGGAGCAGCTGAACCTTCAGTGAATCAAAGGAAGCAAATTGAATGAATCAGGATTTATTTAGCCCAGAATGCCCTGGGTGGATGTAGTAGGATCAGTTCTCATCGGCAGTGGCCCTGGTTCATTTCATTTGTTGACTCATCTGTATTTTCATTTAACTCATATTTATGAACTGCCATCAAACAGTCAATCGACAAGCATTTATTAAGTGACTACTGTGTGCCAAGCACTGCAAGATGCTCCACTAAACACTGAGCAAGGACGCAAAGATGTGTAAGAGCCCCTGCCCTCAGGGAGCTTGCTCTTATGTAGCAGGGAGACAAACCATGCTCAATTCAACTCAATAGACATTTAATGAGCAGCAGGGTGGTGTAGCGGATAGACAACCAGCCTTGGGGAGAGAGTTTCCTCTTTAAGAGTTCCCTGCAATGATGAAATCTTAGCTATCACCCCACCCCAAACAAACACTTAGTACAAATCAAAACAGAATGCTGTGAAATCATGACAATCTAGCTTGCCCCCCAAGAAAAGATACGAGAAGACATCTCTCCCTGCTTCTCTGCAGAGGTGGGAGACCATTAGCAGAGAGTGCTGTAAAGAATGTCAGACTTTTTTGGGATATTTGCTTAGTGTTGCTGAATCTTTTATTTCTTTCTTCCTCTTTGTATTGTTTCTTATAAGGGATGGCTCTATGGGAGGGAGTGGGAGAGGAATAGAGTGGTTGATGTAAGTGATGTAAAAAAATTATATCAATAAAACATTTTTTAAAAACATGCAAAGCACTGTGCTAGGAGCTAGGGATCTATGATAATAATGAAACAGTCCCTGCCCTCAAGGAGCTTCTCCTCTGGAGGCTGGACAGCAGAATACACTGTGTACCCAGGCAACTACCGTGAGGAAGGAGAAGGTCCTGGTAGCTAGCAGGATACAGAAGCCTTTCTGGAGGAAGGAGGTCCTGAGCCAAGCCTTGAAGGAATAGAAAGAGGCAAGGTGCCTATTCTGGGCATGAAGGACATCACAGGCAAAGGCAGAGGCAAAAGACATGATGGCAACAGGAGGGAGAGTCAGCAGTCCAATTGCTTTCTGAACCAGAGAGTCAACAGCTCTCTGAACCAGAGGTGATGGGGAGCCTTGGAAATATTTTGAGCAAGGGAGTATCATGGTCTGACATAGCTTGGGAAGCTGATTTTGGCTGCTCTGTGGAGTGTATTCATGTACATGTTGAATACCACGTCCTGCCCAGTACAGAGGAAGCTCCTTGAAGGCAGAAACTGTTTCATTTTTGCTTTGTATCCCTAGATCATTTTATTTTATTTATTTATTTATTTTTCAGTTAGTCAATGGGGTTAAGTGACTTGCCCAGGGTCACACAGCTAGTAAGTGTTATGTGTCTGAGGCCGGATTTGTACTCAGGTCCTCCTGAATCCAGGGCTGGTGTTCTATCCACTGTGCCACGTAGCTGCCCCTTCCTAGATCATTTTAAAAAATACATTCTTATTGATCACTTTTATTTTCACATCACCTTCACTCCCCATATTATCACTCTCCCCATCTCCTCCTAGAAGGATTGGAGAGGAGAGATTAGAGTCAAGACCCCAACTAGGAGACCTTGATGGAAGTCCAAGGGAGAGATGATGAGGGCTGCATTAAGGCAATGACTGTGAGTGAAGGGAAGAGGACCAATGTGAGAGGGGGAATACACAGGATTCTCAGACTCAACAATGAATTGAATGGCAAGTAGGGTAGTGAGGAAAAGGGGAGAGTGAGGAATGACTCCGAGGTTAAAAACTGGGTGACTGGGAAGATGGTTTGGACACAAAAAAACAGAGTGGGAGAAAAGCTTTGAGTGATTTGGGAATTTAGAGAAAAGAGAGATCACTTGTGGCTGGAAAATCAGGGATGGCTCATGGAGGCAGCAGTATTTGAGCTGGGCTTTGAAGGATGGTTAGGCACTCAAAAGGAGGAATGAGTGGGTGGAGAAGAGGAAGGAATTTCAAATAAAATCAACAGCATAAGCAGAAAGGCAGAGATGGGGAGGCACAAGACATTTTTGAAAAGGCAATATGATTTGATGGAAAGAGTCAAGGGTTCTCCCTTAACTCTCAATTTAACCCTTAATTTGCATACCTTAGCATGTAAATTCATAAAGGGAAAATTAACTGAACTTCAAGAAGACATAGGCAGTAACTCAATACTGGCAGGAGCTTTCAACATTCTCTGAGTTTTGAATAATTCTAACAGAAAGATAAACAAAAGGGAAAATATAGAATACAAATTGCTGGAGAAACTTGAGCTAAGACTTCTTCAAAATGGAACTACTGAAGAATATGCATTTTTTTTCTCAGCACCACATGTAACTTTTACAAAAACTGACCATGTATTAAGTCATAGAGATATTGCAAACAAATGTAAAAAGACACAAACAATAAATATATCCTTTATAGAGTATAACACAATAAAAATATTAATCAGTTCAGGGGACACACATAAAAGACACAGACCCAAATGGAGACTTAAACAATGAATAATGAATTGGTCAAAGAACAAATTATAGAAACAATTACTAATAAAAGTATAATGATGACAAAAATGCCAAATTTCTGGGATGCCATTAAAGCAGTTCTCATGATAAAAATCATATCCCTTCAAACATGCATTAACAAAATAGAAAAAAAGAAGATTAATGAAATTAATTTTAACTTATATAATATAATTAAATATTAAATTAAGTAAACATGTAACTTTTAAAAATTATAAAATCAACCTGCAAACCTAAAGCACAAAAGAAAAGATATTGAAAATGAGAGGAGAAATAGATAGATTAGAAATCAGAAAAGCTATTGAAATTATAAATAAAATTAAAGGCTTGTTCTTTGACAAGACTAATAAAATTGACAAGCTTTTAGTCAAGCTGGTTAAAAAGAAGAGAGCGAAAAAGTCAAATCAACAGAATAGTAAATGAACAAGGTAAAATCACAACAAAACCAGAGGAAATGAAAAAGATTCATTAGAACCTATTCTGCACAGGTATGTGGTAACACAACTGAGAACACAAAGGAAATGGAGAAATTGCTGTTTAGTCATTTCAGTTTGTGTCTGACTTTTTGTGACCCCATTTGGTGTCTTCTTGACAAAGATAGCACAGTGGTATGCCATTTCCTTCTCCAGCTCATTTTACAGATGAGGAAACTGAGGCAAACAGGGTTAAGTGACTTGCCCAGGGTCACACAGCTAGTAAGAGTTTGAGGCCAGATTTGAATTCAGGAAAATGAATCTTCCCAACTCCAGGCCCGGCACTCTATGGCCCCACCTAGCTGCCCTAGAGAAATACCTTCAAAAATATAAAGTATCCTAACTAACAAAAGGTATTTTAAATAACCCAGTCACAGAGATGAAAGAGAAGAAACAACCTAAGAAAAAGAAATAAGGGAAATATGTTACAGTGGAAAGAGCACTTAGCTTTGGGGCCAGGGGTCCTGGGTCCAAATGGTACCTCTTCTTTCTTACTGCCTGTGTGACGTAGGGAAAGTTGCTTAATTTTTCCTTATCTGTAAAATGACAAAGTTGGATCTGGTGGGCCCTGAGGTTCCTAAGCTCTATACAAGTGAACTTGTGAATCCAAACCTATCCCAGTCCTTGGCCACTGGGGATCCCAGAAGTGAGTATACTCCATCCTGGGAGATCCTGGGAACTGGAGGAGTCAAATGGTCTTGTAATAGTTGTGATCCCTACAAATTCTGCCGCTGGACACTTGGCTTCTGGAGAGAATGTTTCTGTGTTGCCCCTGGAGTCTGAAAGCTGGTAAGACCTAGCAAGTGGGATTCTCAAGTGGGACTCCCAGTTAAAAGGAGCTGAACTTGACTTCGGACGAAAGGTGTCTGAACGGAGATTTTGCCGCAAATTGTTATGTGCTGCTGCCATGTAAGTAAGTAGCATGTATGTATGTGTACTCATTAGAAGATTATAAAGGGTTCTAAGAATCTGGAAGCTAAAATGGTGGAGGCTCCTATGATGGAGTGAGAATGAGACTCAATAGATGTTCACTTTGGGTACCATGTTTAAACAAGGACATCGATGAGTGAGAGGATGTCCAAAGAAAGGCAGCCAGAAGGGTGAATGCTGTATGAGAACTGAGTGAAAGAACTGGGAATGTTTAGTCTGGAGAAGAGAAGACTTGGCATAGGAGAGGGCTAGGATCATGAAACTGTTTTCAAGTATCTGAAGGGATGTCGCATGGAGGGAGGATTAGCCTTGTTTAACTTGGCCCCAGAGGGAAGAACCAGGAGCAGTGGGGTGGAAGTTTACAGAGGAAAAGCTTCACAACAATTAGCGGTGTCCAGAAGTGGATTGGACCGTCTCCAGAAGTCTTTGAGCCAAGCCTGGGCAAATACGAGTCAGAGAGATTCCTTTATTAGCTCACCTCTCAAATCTCCAAATTATTATAATTATCGTAGTAGAGATTCTTTTTTCAAGTATCATTTGGGCTTGGTGGCTGAAGAGATCTCTTCCAACACTGAAATTCTCTATCAAGAGTTTTAGTGGCTCATCTTTCTCCTTTGAGATCCTATAATAGTGAGAGAAAGCCTTCTAGCAACATCATGGAGATTCCTGTGGAAGATTTATGTAAAGACCTAGTCAAGAATTTGTTGTTCATTCGTTTAATTCAGATCCAACTCTTTGTGACCCATTTGGCATTTCCTTGGTGAAGATACTGGAGTGGCTTGCCATGTCCTTCTCCAGTTCATTTTTACAGATGAGGAAACTGAGGCAGAGTTAAGCTACTTGCCTAGAGTCACACAACGATAAGTGTCTGAGGTCAGATTTGAATTCAGGTCTTCCTGACTGCAGAGCCCAGTGCTCTATCCACTGTAGCACCGAGCTGACCCTAGAAAAGGATGAAGATTAGAGGCTCCAATAAATGTCTGAGTCTGTGGAGGGAGTACCCACAGCGACAGCCTCTTAGATCTGTCAAGATAAAATAAATTCTCAGAGACTGTGAAGTTTCCACAAAACATTGCAGTTACATTGGTTTTCACTTCAGTAAAGGCATCTAGGTTGTCAGAGGAGAGACTGAGGGAAGATTGATTTTTCAAAATTGTAGGAATCAATTCTTTTGATAGCATGGGGAATAGTTGAGAGAGAGCCAGTCTTAGAGTCAGGAAGCCCCGGGTGCTAGTCTTGTCTTCTCAGGTAAGTCACTTAACCCCTCAGTGCCACAGTCAACTCTGTCTAAATAAGGAGTTCTTAACCAAGGGTCAGGGAATTTGGTGTGTGTGTGTGTGTGTGTGTGTGTGTGTGTGTGTGTGTGTGTGTGTGTGTGTGT
>NW_020945237.1:741455-756751 GCF_900497805.2 Vombatus ursinus | reverse complement strand
TGTGTGTGTGTGTGTGTGTGTGTGTGTGTGTGTGTGTGTGTGTGTGTTTTACAATATCAAAATATTTATCATATTTATATTTACCATGTATTTACTATATTGTTAATTATATTTCAATATAATTGGTTTTCTTTGTACTCCTATGTATTTGATTTTATGCATTTAAAAACATTATTCTGAGAAGGGGTCCATGGGTTTCACCAAATTGCCAGAGCGGACCATGACACAAAAAAGAATAAGAACTCTAGCTCCATATAGACAAATAAAGCATTGATTAAGCACATTTCCAATCTGCCAGGCACTGGGGATATAATCCAAGCAAGTCAGTCAGTTCCTGTCCTCAAGAAGATCACATTCTAATGAGGAAAGACAACACATATAGATCCGTAGATATGGAAGACATTAAACATCCCCAAATTTAACTTAGAAGGGAGCCAGAAAACATTGAGGAGGGTATGCGCAAGGCAGCCTGGTGTGGAGAGGACTGGGAAGTAGCATGGAGGCTTGATTCTGGACAAGAGGAGGTGAAAGCTCACCTTTCGGAGTTAGGCTTCCCAGGGACAGAGTCCAAGGTTCTGACAGAAGGGAATGAGGATGATGGCTCTAGGGCAGGCACCATAGTGAGGGGACAGGAATTTGATGATGAGTTTCAAAGAAAGTTCTGACCTACATTGGTAGAAGAGAGTTTCCTAATGGAGAACTACTTCCACTAATGAAATCATAGGTCCAAACAAGAAAGAAAGAAAGAAAGAAAGAAAGAAAGAAAGAAAGAAAGAAAGAAAGAAAGACAGAAAGAAAGAAAGAAAGAAAGGAAGGAAGGAAGGAAGGAAGAGAAAGAAATTCTTACGTGACTCTTCTGCACAGGGACAAGCAAAAGGCAATTCAGGGAACCTCTGAGTCAAAACATGAGATAATAGCAGTGTCCTCTCTTTATTGGGGTGACTTCTGACCAAGTAGCCCCAGCATCATAGCACAGTTGTCCAGCTCTTTGCTTTATGATGAATAATGAGGGAAATATCAAAGATCAATGTCATTAAAATGATGGCTACCAAAAAAAATGAGTCCCACTGCCATTTTTGCTTAAGGGCACCCTCAGTTTCTCGCTGTACAACTGACCATAGTGATGGAGGAGGAAAAGTTTTATAGTCTGACCTGAACTTAGAGTATTCAGCCATGTGCATCCTTTCTCCAAGGAGTAATGATAGAAAAAGAAGAAAGTAGCAACCAAGGAAGTAGTGGACAAGGAGGAAGTTAAGTATATGCTGTGTGGGGAGAGGAGAACGTGAGGAAGAGAAGACAGAGAGGAGACATATTGCAGTAGCAGACAGCTGATGTGATGGATTGTGGAAAGCAGTCTGGAGGAGAGGGGAAGTATGTCAAAACATGGAAGTCATTGGTTTGGTCCGATTATGATTCAAGCCATGGATCTTGGCCACAAACGTCAATGCTTATCCAGGCGAAAGCAGTGGGATCCAAGGCAGGAACACGACGTCTGTAGCCGAGGGGTATCTTTGCTCAGAATTAATGGCAGGAAAATCCTGAGCAAGCCGCTGTTCTAATAGCAGGCTGACTTGTTCCTGTGAGTCACTAGTCTTTCAAGACTGTATTTTCATCAACAAACTGACTTTGTAGCTAACTTAAAAAAATACTGTTTTGAATTGACATGGATCAACACCAATGAACCCCAAACAGGTTTTTTCTTTTAATATACTGACTCCAATATGAGGTAGTATATTAATTTTTTTCTGTATTTTGGTAGTATATTAATTTTAAATATTAATTTTTTTTCTTTTCTGATTCTCCTCACTTCCTAGCTGCTAACTGGCTGCTACCTTCCAAAATTATCCTTTACTTACTTTATATATTTTTTATATCTTTTTATACATGTAATCGTTATTTCCCCTGATAGAACATAAGCTCCTTAAGGGCAGAAACTATTTCATTTTTGTATTTTGTCACCATTACTTATCATGGTACCTGGCACATAGATGCTAATAAATGCTTATTGACTGATTAATTCTGAACTGGATTGGGGTAGGGGGATGTAGACAGAGATAAAAATCATTGAGTCTGGAAGGGATGCTAAATATCATTGAGCCCAACTCTTTAATTTTAGAGATGAGTAAACTGAGGGACAGAGAGAGCTTTGCCTGGATCCACAGCTAATTAATGGCAATCAGAACTAGAAGCCAAGTTTCTCAACTCCCAGTCTCATGCTCTAGTCATCACATCTTATTACCTCTGATTTATTTATTTATGATTTTTTTTAAGACAGAGAAATCAAGACTTACAGAAAAGGTGTGATTAGGCCAAAAGTATAGAACAAGTATTAAAGCACCAGAATTAAGATTCTTGACCTTTTGACTTCTATGTCAATGGTTCACTCACTAAACCAGGAACCCATCAAGACTATGTATGTTGATGATATCCTGTGAATCAGACAGATCATCATTTCACTTTAGTGAATGGGGTTAAATTTATGTGCATTCTTTTAACCCCTGTCTCCTCTATAGTCACAGGTGGTTGTAGGACTTAAACATGGAAGGATCCTTAGAGATTTTCTAATTCAACCCCCTCATTTTTATGATGAGAAAACTGGGGTCTAGCATGGCTCAATGACTGACCCAGCAGCACACAGGAAGTTGGTAGTGCCAAAATTCTAACCCAGGGCTCTTATGATTCCAAATTCATAGTGTTTTTCAGTATACTATATTGCTTTTTCCAATCATAGAGGGATTTTTAAAAAATTACATTTAAATTTACATTAATTTACATTTATATTACATTAAATTACATACATTTAAACTACAAATAAAAGAAATTATTGGGGTTTTTTCATTTTATTTTTAAAAGTACCCCCTCTGCTTTTAACCTCTAGTCATGTATTTCAACAGGTAATGGTATTCTTCTTGAGATGAGTGCCATCCAAGCCTGATGGAGTATGCAGTTACCCTCCATCTCCTCACCCTACTGAAAGGGGAGTTCATAAAGATGATGGAATAATTATTTGAGGATGCATGCTATGACTCTGCCCCTTGCAGACTTACTACTGAAGCCAGTGAGGGGGAACTTTATTACTATATCTGAGATGAACAGACAAATCGAGAAATATGTTTCAGTGCTCCAAGGGAAAGTGTGATGTCCTCTTCACACCCTTTCTTTTTTTGATCATATGATTACACAGCTGATAAGATATGGCTATCGAGTAACAAGGAAGCTACTCTGGTCCAGTGTAAAGAAAGCAAGTGAAGGTATGCAAATGCATCTAAGCATTCACTGGAAGCAGGTTGGCACTCTAATGGCAAACACTAAGTCACACCCTTTCCTAGTAGTCACTGTCTAGAGTTGATTCTGATATAAGCTTCATTCACAAGTTGCAACTTAAGCCCAAGTGTTTGTGTCTAGAGAGAATGTCTTTCATTCCATAACTTTATTTGGCAGAATCGGGCTTCTTTTTCTTTTCAAGTAAGTCTTTTATTTCAAATTTATTTATTTCAAATGTCTCTTGTTCTAGACTTGTTGGAGGTGATGATGATGATGATGATGATGATGATGATGATGATGATGATGGCTAGCATTGACATAGCCCTTTAATATTTGCAAAACTCTTCATATATATTATCTCATTTGATCCTCAAAACAACCCAGTGAAGTTTACTAAAAGCATACGAGTCAACAGTATAATGTGACAGCCCAAAAAAGCTTAACATAATTCTCCATATAAAGAGAAGGATTAAAAAAATTATGAAAAGAGGAATTATGTCCAAGATGAAGGAGATAATAGTTTTGATGTGGACTTCCTTAGTCAAGCTACATCTAGAATACTACATTCAGATCTTGGTACCACATTTTAGGAAGGATAGAGATGTGCCAAAGTCTACCTAGAAGACAATGGCAAGTCTGGGGTGCCAGTATGTAGACTGGAGAATATACCATAATTAAACCCATTTGAAAGAACTAGGAATATATACCCTAGAGGAGAAAAGACTCAGAGGAGACATGAGACCTGGGAAAGACCTTAGCTTAAAAAGGCCAAGGTCTCCCATTGCATCTAGAGTCATCTCCAGTTATCCTGACCTACATCTTGCCACTGGACACAGATGACTCTGGAGGAGGGCGTAAGGTTGATGACTTCGCACAGCTTGGCCTCACTTAAATCCAATTCTCTTGCAAGTCAAGACATCACCCTCCTGATGTCACTGGTTCTCTTTGAGAATGGAGAACTAATAACAACAATCTTTAAGCATTTAAAGGGCTGTAATGTGCAAGAAATATTAGACCTAGTCTGCTTGGCCCCAGAGGGCAGAGTTAGAGAAAAGGATGGTTGGTTTGTTACAAAGGATATTTCTTTTTGGATGGGGAAGTGGGAACTATTGGGAAATATCAATTATGGGGTTGGAACACCAAAAAATTCATTTTCAATTACAAAAATAAATATTTTATTAAAAAAACATTTCAAAAGAAAAAAAGCAGTGTTTGGAAGTTAAAGAGAGGTAGATTTTGGCTCTATGTGAGGAAAATCTTCCTAACAATGAGAGAGGTCCAAAAGTGGAATGAACTAGCTGCTTTGGAGGTCATAAATTTTCCCTCTATGGAGGCCTTTCAGCAGAGCCCGGATGACCGTTATTTGTCAGGGCATTGTAGAGGAGATTTCTAGGTGAATATTGGTGGGACCAGACAGCCTCAGAGGTTGCTTCCCACTGAAAGAGTCTGTGGTTCTGATTCCCAGGTGGAAACAAGATTTTCTGTTCCATGCTAGTAGGCATTTGTCTTGGATGTAGCTGTCTGAATCACGCTGCAGCCGTAGTTGAGGTTTTCTGTGGGGTGGAGTCCAGAGCTGCCTTTGGGCCCAGTCTATGTTTTGCTTACCTTGGCTTCCCATTTTTAATTGAAAAGAAATCTTTCTGTCCAAGTTACCTTTCCAGATCCCACCCTGGGTAAGACAACTGGGTCATATCCTTCATTAGGGAAAGTAACTGCTCTGGCCTAAGGGGGATTTTCTGTTGTTTTCTGCTTCTCTCACCATCTATGACCATCCCACTCTGTTAGTCTGTTGTACTTTTTTTTTTTTATCATTCTGGTAGTTTAGACTGTGCTACAGCATTATTTCCTGTGTCTGTCTTTAGAGTTAGGAAACCCAAGACCCAGGGAGGTAAGTAGGTGGGGATTCATATGAGTATTGTTTTCTGTAAAGCTACCAGAGCCTGGTTCCTAAACATTTGGGGGCTGTACTCTTCATTTTTTCGGTTTACATGCACAATCACAGAAATGGGGAGACCATGGATTGCTGAAATCATAAAGGAAGCTTGAGAAAGAGAATCGATTTGGAGTCTGAAGATTTGTTTTTGGGTTCTGTCTCCACCACTGTTACATCACTGTGTAACACTGTCTCCATCACCTATATCTCTATCGTGTTTCATCACTGTGTAACACTGTCTTTGTCACTGTTAGATCACTGAGTAATACTGCCTCTGTTACCTGTGTCTCCATCATGTTACATCACTGTGCAATACTGTCTCCATTACTTGTGTCTCTATTACTGTTACATCACTATAAAACAAGGTCTCCATCACCTGAGTCTCCATCACTGTTACATCACTGTGTAACACTGTCTCCATCACCTATGTCTCTGTCATGTTTCTCACTGTGTAACACTGTCTCCATCACTTGTGTCTCTATCACTGTTACATCATTGTAAAACATGGTCTCTATTGCCTGAGTCTCTATCACTGTTACACCACTGTGTAATACTGCCTCTATTACCCGTGTCTCCATCATGTTACATCACTGTGTAACACTGTCTCCAATAGGCACATCTGTCACCTTAGACACATCACTTCTCTCTGGGGTTTAGTTTCTTTCTCTACAGTGAGAAAGTTGGATTAAATGATCTCTAAAGTCCCATCCAGGACTAATATTCTGTGTTGCTTTGATCAGAATTTCATTATAGTCACAGACTCCGTGTCTCCCATTTCAAACTTTTTTTTAAAAAAAGTTATTGATAACTTTTATTTTTATATCGCCAAAACTTATCCTTGTATCCTCCTTCCCCTCTTCCAGAGAGCCATTCCATGTAACAAAGAATATTTTTTAAAGAAAAGGAGGGAGAAGAAAAAAATCAGCAATACATTGAAAAAGTCTGAAAATATAACATTCCACACACATGGATCTCCAACCTCTGAAAAGGAGTTAGGGTAGATGTCTTCTCATATCTTTTCTTCAGGGCTGTTCTTGTTCTTTGTAATTCTTCAGGGTTCACTTCCAATTATTTTGTGACTATTGTTCTTTATATTTACATCTCTGTAGTCATTGCATATGTCATTTTCTTGGTTTTGCTTTCTTCACTCTGCATCAGTTCATAGAAGTCTTTCTGTGCTTCTCTGTATTCATCATATTTGTCTTTTATTAAAGGACAGTAATGTTACATTATCTTCATATACAACAATTTGTTTAGTTATTTCCTAGTCAATAGGTATATATTCTGTTTCCATTTCTTTGCTATCATAAAAAAGTACTACTGGAGCTCTGTGTGTGTGTGTGTGTGCAGCTAGGTGGTACAGTTGATAGAATGCTGGACCTAAAGTCAGGAAGACTCATCACCCTGAGTTACAATCTGGCCTCAGACATTTACTAGCTGTGTGACCCTGGGCAAGTCACTTAGCCTTATTTGCTTCACTTCTATAAAATGAGCTGAAGAAGGAAATGGCAAACCACTCCAATATCTTTGCCAAGAAAACCCCAAATAGGGTCACAAAAGAGTCAGATACAACTGAACAATAAAATAAATATTTCATTATTTATGGGGAATTTTTCTTATTGATGACTTTCTCAGGGTATATTATAACCTAGTAGTAGCATCCCTGGATCAAAAGATGTGGACATTTTAGAGTTTTTGTTTGTTTGTTCTACTTAAAGTCAAATTGCTTTCCAAAATGGTTGGACTGATTCACAACTCCACCAACAATGTGCTATATCTTCCCACAACTCCTCCAACATTGACTTTCCCCCTCCTTTGTCATCTTTGCCAGTTTGTTGGGTTAGAGGTAAAACCTTTGGTTGCTCTGTGCATCTCTCTAATTATTAGTGACTGGGAACATTTTTTCATATAGCTATTAATATTAATTCTTTTGAGGACTATTTATTTATATCCTTTGACCACTTATCAACTGGAGAACGGCATTTGGTCAAATTAATTTGTCAAATTAATTTATTAATTTAATAATTCATTTAATTTAATTTAAATTTAATTTAATATAATTTATTTTGGGGGGCCTAATGAACATTGTAGTATTGAGTTCCATTGTTTCTGCCTCTCCTTTGTCTTGTCTGTTCCACTGAACTAGTTCTCTATCTTTTAACCAATGACAAATTTTTTTTTGGTGAGGTCATTGGGGTTAAGTGACTTGCCCAGGGTCACACAGCTAGTAAATGTCAAGTGTCTGGGACTGGATTTGAATTCAGATCCTTCTGACTCCAAGGCCGGAGTTCTATCCGCTGTGCCACCCAGCTGCCCCAACAAACCGTTTTGATGACTGCTGACTTATAATATAATTTGAGGTCTAGAAGTGCTATTCTCACTTCCTTACTACTTTTTCATTTCTCTTGATATCCCGGGTCTTTTGTTTCTCCAAATGAATTTTATTATTATTTTATCAAGTAATGCAAAGCCTAGGGCTCATTGTGCTGAAATGTCATGAAGAGGGGAAGGTAAAGTGGTGAAGAAAAAGGAGCAGAAGGAGGAGACACAAAAGGAAGAGGAGGGGAAATCTCTTAACCTCTTCGTGCTCCCCAAGCTCTCTAAGATATAAGTTGTAAGGCAGGTTCCATTCTCGTAAGTAATGGAATCTCCTCTTTGGAGATTAATTAACCCTTCATTAACTAACATTTAATTAACACTTAATAGGAGCTTCCAGGTAGGCTTGCATAGTTAGTGGCTAGAGTGCTGGAGTCAGGAACACCTGAGCTCAAATACTGCTTTAGTCACTTACTAGCTGTGTGACCCTGGAAAAATCACTTGACCACTCTGGGCCTTCATTTCCTCATTTGTGAAATAAGAGAGTTGAACTTGATCTCCAAGGTCCTTCCAACTCTAAATCTAGGATGCTGGTCTTGCAAGTCTATAATTACAGGTGTCATCCCCACACCCACTCCCTGCCCCCAACAAAAATTCCATTTAAAAATCCTTTGAAGTTTGAGAAATACATATCATTTCACTTGCGTTCTCCAGCCATCCTGGGACACAATTAGTACTAGGGTTATTTACTAGAATCATCAGCCACCGAATCATTGAAAGTTGATGGGAAAGACTGAAAACATTTTGACTTCCCTGAGGCAGAGAAAGGTCCCAGCCTTAGCAAGAGATATTTCATTCTTTCCTTATTTGAGTCCAGAAGCAAAGGAATCGGAAACCCAGGGCACTAAATTCAAGCATCTCCTAACTGGGAAGGCTGCTTCCTAAACTCAGCATATTTAGTTGAAATAGGAAGATTTTATCCAAGAAAGGCAGAAGACAGCCGGGCCAAGTGGCTGGAACTTACTTGTTGCATGTGTGTGGGAAACCCAGAAATCTATAGTAAATGGTCTGAGAATGTCAGGTGGGTTTTGGTGGTTTTCCTGAACCAGATTCTCCGCCTATGCCATTATGGAAATATCCTCTGATGGAGAAGATCTCCGGAGTCTTGTGGGATGGAATATTTTCCTTTCTATCTGCTATCGAGCCTGGTCACTGTTCTCGGGTATTCCTTTGGAGAGAATGGTGCTATGTTTGGTTAATCATCTTTCTCAGTCCATAAAAATACTTGTCACACTCTAGGGAGAATAGACTGCCTTCCCCCACCTTGTGTGATAACAAAACTGGAGAGGTTGAATGAGTGTATTCTACAGCAGAGGATATTATTGGGGAGTGGGACCATAGGTGGGGCATATGGGACCACCAGCATGCTTTCATGAGTTCCTGTCTTCCAGGGGTTCTTAATCTTTGTGTGACACAGACTCTGTTGGCAGTGTGGCAAGGCCTACAGACCCCTTCTCAGAATGTTTTTAAATGAATAAAAGAAAATTCAGAAGATTACAAAGAAAGTCAATTATATTGAAATAGTTATCAAAATAGATTTTTTAAACTTTATGGACTCCAAGTTAAGAATGCCTGTAGTATTGTCTTTGTTGAAAAGTCCTATGTTCTCCATCACTGACTGAATCCAAATGAGATCCTAATAGGCATAGATAGTAGATGAGAGAGGGGCACACATTCTGAGAGAGGATTAGATGCCTGAGGGCATGGAGAGAGATGCTGAGCCTCTAAGGAACTAACTAGGATTTAATTCAGGTTGACTAGAAGTCCTCACTAGATAATAGTGGCCTTCATGAATGAAAATAAAGACTGTACTGGCCACAGGATGAAAAGCAAAGACAGAGCGAAGCTGGCATTGAAGCTTCCCTTTTTTGTAGTCATTGTAGTCATTTTGTAATCATTTTTTGCTCTAATCAAAATGGAAGTGTAAGTGAAACTTTGAAGACCAACAGTATAGCTGCCCATGTGGAAGCCATGTTGTTGAACCAAAAATGGTGGTCTGGGGCTTGTCATTCACAAATCTCTAGCCAATACTAAAGGAGGAATAGGGAATAGTAGTGGGCAGAGTAGATGCCTGAATCAAGGAAAATGGATACCTAGTGGAGATTATTTCTTCTGTCCATGATATTATCAGTAAGAGAGATTGCTTTAGCAACTATTTTAGGAAAACCTTGGTGCAAGGCCTCTGATGGACTGGCACTTTTAATAAACTTTTCTTTCCCAAAGACTTAAAACCAGGCAATAGTTGTTTTGGTTTTTTTGTAATTTATAGAAAATAATCCTTTCTCCTCTCTCCTCAGATAAACCATGCGGGGATCCCCCTTCCTTCCCTCACACCATCCTACATGGCCACACTGGATTTGAGATGGGGGATGAGCTGCTGTATGTCTGTGCTCAGGGCTACGTCATGGGTCACAAAGAGACTGCCTTCACCTTGCTGTGTGACAGCTGTGGGGAATGGTATGGACTGGTACAGGCCTGTGTGAAAGGTAAGCACGCTATATTGGGATTCCTACAGAAAGTCCCATAAAGGTTGGAGGAGGCATGTCTAGAAAGCAGGACTTTGTTTAAAAAAAATCTGGAATTTCAGTAGTTTGCAAGTTCAACTTGGGTCAGCTGTATGATATAGCACAGCCCTGGGCTTGAGGAAGATGAGGACTAGTGCCCAGAATAAGGGCAGGTCAGAGTGCCACATTGTTAAAAGGATATTGATTTTTTTCTTTTTTTTTCTTTATTTAGTATTTTATTTTCCCCAGTTACATATGAAAGTAATTTTTAACCTTCGTATTCAAAAATTTGAGTTCTAAATTCTCTTCTTTCCTCCCTCCCCAACCCCCCTCATTGAGAAGGCAAGCAATTTCATAAAGATTATACATGTGTAGTTATGCAAAACATTTCCACAATAGTCACGTTGTGAAAGAAAACATAGACCAAAGGAGGAAAAACTCAAAAAAAAAAGAAGTAAAAAAAAAACAAACTATGCATCAATCTATACTGATACCATCAATTCTTTCTCTGGGGATGGACAGCATTAGAAAGGACATTGATAAGCTAGATGCCTCCAGATGATGAAAGAAACAAGAGGACCAGAGACCAAGACACTTGAGGATGGATCCAAGGAATTAGACATGGTTGGCCTAGAAAAAAGAGGGGAGACATGGAAGTAGTCTTCATGGGAGTAGGGTACTCCATGTGGAAGAGGGATTGTGATTATTCTGCTTGATCTCAGAGCTCAAAACCAAGAGCCAGTTGTCAAAGTTGCTTTGAAGAATATTTTGACTTCATATGAAAGAACTTCCCAAAATGCAATGGGCTGCTTTGGGAGATAGTGGCTTCCCTATTCTTGGAGGTGTTTAATAGGGTCTAGATTACTATTTGTTGGCAGTACTGTAGAGGATATTCCTGTACAGCTATGGGTTGGCTTAGAAGGCCTCTTGAGTTGCTTTCAATCTTGAGATTCTGTTTCAAAGACAGCAGCCTCATCCATCCCCAAGTTCAAGGAAACTTAGGGGTGATAAATAAGAAAGGGTAGCATGAGAGAAAACTGCAGCTTGGATATATCTGTCCAACAGCATCCTAGGCCTTTTTTGTTAGAAAATAGCTTGGCTCTTCCCAGAATTCAACCTTCTTTGGTTTCTTTCAGTCAAAAATTAAGGTGGGTTAAAAATAAAGAATCAAATGAGGGAGAACTTGTATTTGGACATGCCCTTGTTTGGCTGTCTGTGGGCTGAAGTGTGTTAGAAAACTCGATGGTGTTTGCTGGCCCCGAAAATGGCCTTGATTTGTGGCCATTAGACAGGCCCATGGCTGGCTTGGTAGAGGCTCTTCTGTCCTGCTGTTGTATCATAAAATGTGGCCGCCATATTGGACTACTCATGGAGTCTATTTCCAAGGTACCAACAATGACTTCAGCCTCCTCTTTCTCTTTACAAGAGGCAGCCAGTCTGCCAACAAATTTGTATTAAATGCCTACTATGTGCCAGGCAAGGGGGTTCTCAGTTCCTATTTTAAGACATGAGGAGTCTTCTTAGTAGAAGCTTCATCAGACCAAGTTCAGTCAGTGAATTAGTTGCTTCAGTCATGTTGCTGCCTTTTGCCACTAGGAGAGGAGGACTGCTCAGGCTTATAAGGATATGGTTAGTTCACCTCCTACCACCCCTTCACTGCTACCCCCTCCACCCCCACCTCCACTGGGTTTTTTGTCATATCCTTCCCGTAACTAACCCATCCTTCCTGGGTTTGAGCCCTGCCCCCACCATTCTTCCCTTCCCTATTGTATCTTCTATATCCTCCTTAAAGAAGGAACTGGGGTTGTTCAACCCAAGAAAGTGAGAACTGGGGGTGGGGGGGAAAGGAGGTGCCTAATTGTTTGAAGGATAACTAAATGAAAGATAGTGAACAATTTGTTTTCTTTCCTCAATACAATATTCAGTACAAATTCTCCCACCACTGCCAATGTGATTTGCCTAAGCACGGGTCTGAGCATGGGACTCCCCTCCCCAATCACCTCCAGTGGTTTCCTATTACCTTGAAGATAAAATATAAACTCCCCTGCTGTACATAAAGCCTTTCACAACCTGGCCCAATCCTACCCTTCTAGCCTTATTACAAAGTATTCCCCTTCACATATACTATAGTACAAAGTGCCTTTCATAATGTTCCTCATATATTAATAACATATTAATAACTAGCATTTATATAGCTCTTTAAGGTTTGCAAAGCACTTTACAAATATTTTCTCATTTTATCCTCTCGACTATCCTGGGTGGTGCCATTATTATCCCCATTCTATAGATGAAGATGCTGAGGCTGAGAGGTTACATGATGTGTCCAGGGTTGCACAGCTAGTAATATTCTATCTCTCTTCTTCGTGTCTTTGCATAGGCTTATACCAGAAATGCCCTATGCCTAAAATGCATATCTTGCTCCCAATGGGAGAGTTCCTTCATGCTGTGTTGCCTAGTATTTGTTTCTTCCTTTCCACCATTTCTGGCTTCCTTCAAGATTCAATTCAAGCATCAGCTTCTTCATAAAGCCTTCCCCTATCCCTCTAGCTGCTAGCATCTTCTTCCCAGATTATCTTGTTTCTCTTTTGTGTATTCATATTAATGAAGGCTATCTCAATATGATTCACACCTACAGCAGAAGAGGTATATCTTTAGCATCTCCTCCCCCACCTTTCTCCAAGGGAGACTTTAATTCATGCCAGGAGGGGAAGCAGGAAATGGAGTGCAGGGGGTAACCATGCTGTTTTCCTTAGAGAGGGGCATTGGTCTAGAATTACGTCAATCTGTTCCCTTAAACATTCTTAATTTAGGGGATGTTGTCCTCAGTTTAAGCTAAACTCCCAATCAATGCTCATTAATGGGAAAAGGAAGACCCCCAAAATATTCAAAGCTTGACTTCCTTCCACCAAATACCGGTTCCACAATGAACACACACATAGCCAATGGCAAAGAAACCCATTTATCCAAATCAGTAGCAAAACAGAAGTCAGAAAGAGTGTACATATGAGAACATATACTAGTCAATACAGCATGAAGGAACTCTCCCATTGGGAGCAAGATATTTCAGTTCAGTGGATAGACAGACAAAGACACAGAGACAGACAGACAGAGACAGACACAGACAGAGAGACAGACACAGAGAGACAAAAAGACAGACAGACAGGCAGTCAGAGTCCCAATTCTCACCCAAGGGGAAAATTCCCCTAAGCTTCCAGTATACCAAGCTAAGGATAGGGACATGGTAGAGACTGCCAGCTCCTCTCCTGTTGGCGTCATCCCAGATTATTTCTCCCTTCATGGCCCTGAAGAGAGATTGGAATCCCACATGTCTTCTCTTTTAACACTAGAAGCCAAAAGTCCCCAGAGACTGGAGAGCCTGAAGAGACTGAAGAAAGTGAATCTCTCATCTCTACTGCTCTGACCAGCTCTCCTCTGAACCCTGTTACTGGCATGGGGTATTGATTGCCGCCAATGAGCACAGGGTTCCATACCAGTGGGTTTGGGAGCTCAGGTTACACATACACATACCCACACACATCTCACTTACTTTCAGATAAATGTGTGTGCCTATAAACATGTATACTTATATCTATGTAGACAGAGCTACATGTATATGTATATCTATATAGATCTATCTATCTATCTATCTACTGGAGAGAAAAAGAGATTTATATGCATATAGAGGTACACACCCACCCACACACACCCAGAGTCTCTCTCACCTAGACTGTGTACTTTTCCAGGCCAGGGACTGATTTCATTTCTGGCTCCAGTGCCCAGTACAGAGTTGGTGCTTAATAGATGTTCATTGATCAATTCATTTCTCAGTTTTCTTATCGCCAGCTTACTTTTTACTTATATAGTCCGTTAGCTTGACAAATTAAGGATGGCACTCTACTGCTACCCGGGGGGGAAGAGAGGAATGGCCCAATCTGAAATGTGGGGAGCATAGCCTAGGTAAGAAGGAAGTTTGTACTAGAACTAATCCTATTCGTAGATGCTAATATTGATACCTACCACTTACATAAAACTTCAATTCAACTCATCATTAGAACAAGCATTTATTAAGTGACTATAAGGCACTGTTCAAGGTCCCAGGGATACAAAGACAGTAACTTAGAAGTCCCTGCCCTCAAGGGCTTACCATATACTGGGGAAACAAATGGGACAGACACAAAATATAGTAAGGAAATACAAAATCTCACAAAATAATTTCAAGAGGGAGTGACTGCTAATACCTGGGACAAAGTGGGGAATAAAGACAGTGAGTTTTTAAGTGGCACAGTGGATGGAGTGCCAGGCAGGCCTGTAATCAGGGAGAACTGAGTTCAAATCTAGCCTAAGACACTTACTAGATGTGTGACCCTAGACAAGCCACTTAACCTCTGTTTGCCTCAGTTTCCTCATCTGTAAAATGAGGATAATGATAGCACCTACCTCTCAGGGTTGTTGTGAGGATCAAATGAGATAGTTATTGCCAAGTGCCTGTCACATAGTAGGTGCTATATAAATGGTTTCTTTCTCTTTTTTTAACGTTTACACAGTGCTTTACCTTTACAGTATCTCATTTAAGCCTCACAACTGACTTGTGAGGTAGGTACTACATTTTACAGACGAGGAAACTGAGGCTCAGTTATTAAGTGTCCAGGGTGGAATTTGAACCCAGCCCTTCCTCATGCCAAGTCTAGTGCCCTATTAACCCCAGGCCCACCAGAGGGCCTAGTAATCCATGGCCATGGATACTTTAAGGAAAAATTTAGATGGATAGAAGATGATTATGACTCCACTTAAATATAGATTGAAGATTGCCTAGAGTAATTAGGGGTTTGATGATTAGGCAATTGATTTTTCCAGGTAATCAACCATACAAGAAAACGGTAAGTTTTGATGGAAAACTAAAAAAACAAAATAACCAGGCTAACCTCTGTTCTGGGATGTTAGTAGCAGGACAGGCCTGGATAATCAATCTTCTAAATGACTGGCATTTAAATAATTATAATTCATATTCTCTCTCTCTCTCTTTCTCCTCTCCTCTTTCTCTCCTTTCTCTTTTTCTCTCCTCTCTCTGTCTCTTCCTCTCCCCTCCCCTTCTCTCTCTCTTTTCACTCTCTCTCCTTTTTCTTTCTCTCTCTCTCCTCTCTTTTCCTCTTCTCTCTCTCCTTTCTCTTTCTATCTCTTCTTCTCTCCTCCTCCTTTCTCTTTTTCTCTCTCTCTCCTTT
>NW_020945237.1:693321-741445 GCF_900497805.2 Vombatus ursinus | reverse complement strand
TCTCTTCTTCTCTCCTCCTCCTTTCTCTTTTTCTCTCTCTCTCCTTTTTTCTTTCTGTCTCTCTCCTCTCCTTTTGTCTTCTCTCTCTCCTCTTTCTCTCTCCTCTGTCCTCTCTGTCTCTCCCTCTCTCCTCACCTTCCCCCTCTCTCTTTCTCTTCCTCTCCCGCTCCCTCCCTAACACTCCTGAGAGCAATTCCTTTGGTCAGTACGTAAATGTCCCTTGCTGGCCGAGCTGCCATCCCAAGGCCAAGCCGAGGCTCTCATTCTGCCTGGATGGCTCAGACATTCCTTAAGAAACTCACTGGTCTCCACGTGGCAGTTGTAGGCCAGGGTTCATAGAACAGAGACCTTAAAAGTCTCTTAGATGTTAAGCAGATGCTCAGTGAGAAGGTATTTGTGGGGAGAAGGGAAGAGGAGAAAGGATGCTCTTAGAAATCAAGAAGGCTTGTTCCCTCCATTTCCCAGGCTTGAACCAAGCAGATTTTTATGAAGTCCTTTGCCCTCCTTCACTGCGGCCCCCATTTTTCTCACTAAGTGTAAGGAGGCCGGCTGTCTTTACCCACCTGCACTAGAAGATCAGACCCAAACCTTGGGCCTGGAGGGTTGATTCAGGGCTTATTTGATATAGTCACATGAAGGTTGGACCTGACTCACACCGGAGCCCTTTAGTAGGCTTCTTTTATTTACTGAGTAGAGGAGACAAGGCCATTTCTGATGCTAGAGCAGTCACAGGAGATCATTTGTAGAGCCATTTGGTGGAGTTGATGCTACTACCTGAGCTAATGAGCCAAGAATAGAGAGGCCTGGGCAGATTTTGTATGTCTGGAGCCGCGCTCATTTTCTGAGGGGCCCACTGAGCTCCCACAGTTGCCTTCTTATAGCCTGGGCTATAGAACTCATAAACTTTGTATTTGGACTTGACCATGAATTGAGAAACAGCTGATCCTTGAGCCCTGTACTGACATGCCACTGAGTGATCACTGGCTCTCAGTGTGACCCAGGGACCCCTGGCAGTCCCCAAGGCCCTTTCAGGGGTGCCTCAGAGTCAAAACTTTTTATTATAACGATAATATTTTAATCTCTAATATGGGGCATATCAATAGGCATAACCCACAACACAAAAAGCCCTTTGGGGAAGCCGAGTGTAGAGGAGTCCTGAGAACAAACATTTGAGAACCACCAGAGTCAGCAAAGAGGCAGCTAGGTGGTGCAATGGATAGAGCACTGGCTCTGAAGTCAGAAGGACCTCAGACACTTACCAGCTGTGTGACCCTGGGCAAGTCACTTACCCCTGTTTGCCTCAGTTTCCTCATCTGTAAACATGAGCTCAAGAAGGAAATGGTAAACCACTCCAGTATCTTTGCCAAGAAAACCCCAAATGGGATTACAAAGAGTTGGGCCCGACTGAAAACAACTGATCATACATACAGGGGTAGTTAATTTGCACATTATCCATTTTAAAGTACCTGATTTGCTTTGATTCAGTGAATATTGTTAAACTCTTGCTATCTACAAGGCCCCAATCTAGGTACTGGAGGACATAAAAATGAATATGGCATGGCGCTGTAGTTTCAGACGACCAATGAAAAAGCATTCTACCCCCCTCCTGATAAAGAAGTGATGGGCTAAATATACAGACTGGGCTGTATATTTGTAGACATGGCAAATATGGGAATTTGTTTTGCTTGTCTATGCATATTTGTTACAAGGGTTTTCTTTTTCATTTTTTCCCCCCAGGGGAAGGTCTGGGAAAGTGGGAGAGTGAGAAAATAAATGCTTATTAATTGAAAAAATAATAAAATGTAATTTAAAATATAAGTAAATAAATGAAGATAAAAAAATAAGGCATGCTCTCTGATCTCAAGTAGCTCATAACTAATGGGATGAGTTGACAAGTAATTTCACATCAATACATCAAGGATTTATGATCTTGTCTGAATATTTCTTCCACTAAGATCATGGAGCCTCCATGTTTTATGGAGCTTCTGAGGCCAAAAAACTTCAGAACATTGCAGCCAACCTAGTGATGCCTCTCTTAATAGAACTAGGAAGGCTCTCAGAAAATAGACACGCAGCCATGACTGGACCCATACTGTCCTTCCAACGTTGGTGCTGATGCCCAGCTGTCATTGCTTTAAAGTATCCAGGGTCATCCATCATCTCCATGATGAGGTGTGACAGGACTTTGGTGAACACAAATAGTTATAATTCAAAACAGAAAGAAGTTTGACATCAGAGGGCCTGGGTTCAAATCCTGCTCTGGTGTATTTAGTTAGCAGTCAGTCAACAAACATTTATTAAGCACATAGGTGCCAAGCACTGTGCTAAGTGCTGCAGATATATAGTAAGGCAAAAGACAGTCTCTGCTTTCAAGGATCTCACTGCCTAATGAGGGAATCAATTTGCAAAGAAACAAGAAAAGCCTTCTTGCAGAAGGTGGGAAATTAACTGAGATGTGAAAGAAGTCTGGGGAAGCCAGGAGGAAGAGATGAGGAAGCTTGGAGCGGGGAAGGAGGAAGCCAATGAAAACACCCAGGGTCAGGAGATAGAATGCCTATTACCAGGAGGAGCAAGGACGCCTGGTGTCACTGGTTTGCAGAGAGGACAGGGAAAGTGTGAGGAGTAAGACACAAGTGAGGGAGGAGGTAGCCAGGTTACCAAGGACTTTAAAAGCCATATACACTTTCTGAATGACCTCCAGTGAGTTCACCCCTCGCTGGGTCTTAGTTTGCGTATCTGTAAAATGGGGAGAGTGGGGACAGACTAGATGATCTCTTAGATCCCTTCCCCTTTTAAATTCTGTGATTCTGTGACCTTACAATAGGAGAAGCTCAAAGTGAGATTAGAGCCACTTCGCCTAAAATGATGACCTTTATTATGCGCCCAGGACACATCGGCCGGGGGAGAAGTGAGTTAACTCTCCCAACCTCCGCCCTCAGCCTCCTGACTTTTCACACCAGCTGAGACTGTTGGAAGAAAATTATGGTGCAGACCTGGGGTGGTTTGCGTTAATTTTGCCCCCAGGTGGGATTGATGTGGGACCTAGCTGTGTGTTTTGGGGGAAGTAGTATATAAAATGGTTTTCAGTTCAGCAGGGACTTCCTCCGGCACCTGGGAACCCTTTTGCTGACAGCTTTTAAAGTCCTTGTCAGCGGCTTTTATCCTCTGGACTGCTCTTAACTACCCATGGAACAGCTTTTTACCAGGGGTCTTTAGATAGGCTTTTATTACGTGGATTATTCCTTTGAATTCTTTGGCTCCCAGTGATCCATTTCACCAGGTACTGAAAAATGCCTGGACAACTTTAAAAGTCCCTTTTGGTTCTAAACCTATGACCCTATGATCTGGTGATCTGACAATGGGGAGTCATTGAAAGAGAATCATATGTTTGTACCACTCGGGTCAAACTTTTGTTCCTGGTCACTCTCTATAGCCATTTCTGGAGTGTTTTTTTTTTTTTCAGGGAATTGATATCTGGATAGCAATAGTTACCCAGGGCATGTCAAGACTCTGTCATTAAAACAGTTTGAAGGTAATTAAGAAAGTCATTTGTGAATTATCTAGTTTTTTGACTTCAGTGCTCACTGTTTGTCCAATGTCCCATGGGTCACAGATAATAGGAAACTAGCTGTGGTCTTCCAGGTTCAAATCCTAAGGCTACTTCTTACCACATGGGTTTTTCTTGGGCAAATTACTGAATTAAATGATCTTGGAGGTTCTTTTAGGTTCTCAATTCTCTGATCCTTTGACTAAAATGTTTGAATCGGTGATCCTTCTGACAAGATCTGGTTTAATTTTCCGTTTGAGATAAACAGGAGACAGGACGGTGTAGGGTACAGAGAGGGATTGGGGGTATCCAGGGTCCTGGAGGTCTGGGGAAGGCAAAGGTGAAAGGCATGGGCTCATCTTCCCCTCTCCACACCTTAATGGAAGCAAAACCAGCAGTGGCAAATGTCTTCAAGGGGTAATGCTCCCTGGTCTTGTTGGGGATTTCGATGGCATTCTATTATAACCTAAACTTTTTTTCTCCAATTCTGGTCATTGCAACATATAATTTAGGGTTAGACAAGACCATAGACGTCATACAGTGGAACCCTTCTATGTTACAGATGAGGAAAATGAGGTTGTAGGTGGTTTAGCTGGGATTTGAACCCAGATGTTGAAGGTACACTGGGTTTGGAGTTGGAAGACCTGACTTTAAGAAGAAGTATGATATAATGGATAGAGAGCTGGACTTGAAATCATGATGACCTGAGTTCAGATCTTGCCTCAGACATTTAATAGCTATGTGAACCTGGACAAATCACTTACTTTCCCAGTGCTGCCATTTTCCTCACGTAAAATGAGGTTGTGCTCAATGTCCTCTAAGGTCCTTCAGGCTCTAAAATTAATAACCCTATGACCCATGATCCTATCTGTAGGACCGCAGGCCAGTCACTTTACCTCTCTGGCTATCACTTTATCTGCAAAATGAAGGGGTTGAACCAGATGTCTAATGTCCCTTCCAGGTTTAAATCCTTTGATTCTATGACTGGACACTGTGCTGGGCACAAAAAAGCACTCAACATATTACTGGCAGAAGCAGTTGGAGAGGCCCTTCAGCCTGTCTTCCTATTCCAGCAACTTGAGTCTCTTTCCTCCAGACCCCCAAGTTAAAGAACTGCCCGTGCTGCCCACTTGACTCTGATCAAAGTAAGGAGACTAGTACAACGGCAGAACCATACACTTACTTTTGGATGAGTTATTTTCTAGTCAAGTTCTTGTGTTTCTCCTTTTGTCTCCTGGCTTTTGTTTCATCTCTTCCTTTGCCCCATCATTCTATTAAGTCAGTAATGGCCAGGCCTGGGAACAATATTTCAAAATCTCTGTCAGCATCCCCTGATGCATACTGAGTAGTATCAATCCTTGTCTGCCATTCCTTTATACCCTATAATAATAACTAACATTTATATAGCACTTGGGATGTGCCAAGCACTATATAATTATTATCTCATTTGATCCTCACAACAACCCAAGAAAGTAGGTGCTATTATTTTCTCCTTTTACAGGTGAGGAAATTGAGGCCAACAGAAGTTAAGTAACTTGCTTAGGGTCATACACTTACTACATATATAAGGCTGGATTTCAACTCAGGTCTTCCTGACTCCAAGTCAGGTATTCTATCCATAATGCCACTGCAGAGCAGTCATGACTGGGCTAGAAGTAGGAAGGAAGAGGGATATGTTGTCCTCAAAGTGACAAAAATTATTTCTTTAAAGTAGTAGCCCATGGATAGCTCTGAGAAACACTGCCAGGCTCTGCCCATCTCACACTCCAAACAAAGAAAGTAAACAATGCATATGGGAGGGTCCTTCTTCCACCATTCAGCCTCCCTCCAAATCAATGGTCCCATGATCTGTGTAGTTTTGCAAGCAGCCCAAGATATGGGATGGAAAAGAGATTGGCCGGAGGGAGGACCAGAGATTGGGGTAATATAGCCAACCAGGTCAGGATTGATGAGAGCAGAATAAGGGATGTGGTGATGAAGGAACCCATTTGTCCCTTGATCTTGAAGAGGACCATGACATCAGGGAGATGATGACATGACTTGCAGTTGACTTTGATTTGAGCGAAGGGTTTGGTGCAAGGTCACCAGCCTCACTTTCTCCTCCGGAGTCATCTGGATCCAGTGGCCAGATATTCATCAGGATGACTGGAGATGCAATAGGAGACCCTGGCCTTTATAAGCTAAGGTGTTTTCAGGTTCTCACTTTGAATGAGGTAATGCCCGTTCATTGAATAGGCCTCTTTAAGAAGTAAGTCAAGGGATGGCCCCTTTAATTTAAAAAAAAATAAATCAAACTTGGAGGGAGACCCTCAAGGTTAAGGATTAGAATAGAAGTGATAGGGGCAGCTAGGTGGCACAGTGGATAAAGCACCAGCCCTGAAGTCAGGAGAACCTAAGTTCAAATCCGGCCTCAGACCAAACTTGACACTTACTAGCTGTGTGACCCCAATTGCCTAAAAAAAAAAAATTGAGGTGATAGAAAGTGCTGGGAGTGGGGAGTATAGTGAAAAGATGAGCGAGATGGGGTAAAAAAAGGTGAGAGAGGGAAAACTACAGGTAAGGAGCAGATTGCAAGAATCCAACCAGCCTGATGGGGACAGGGCAGTAATCATACTGGGTAGCCCACAAAGATGTTTTGAGCGTTTGCTATCACAATATTTGGCTGTGGCTTCTCTGGGCAAAGAATGAATAGTCTTTAGATTGGCTCACCTGCTGTTAACACCGTGCATATGTCTGCGGTTAAAAGGAGATGATGGAATTTGAGAGTGATAGCTGGGAAGTTGCTGGAACGCTAGCCAGACTGCCTCCATGTGGCTGGCTTCCATGGGCCGCCTTGACTGGACCTTGTCCAGGGCAGACACGGCCCAAACTCACCTGACAGGCCTCGCCGCCGCCGCTGCCTGCTATTAATGACGCCGGTCGGGTTTCGGCTCAGGCAGCCCATTTATGGCCAGCTGTATAGGCTCTCTGAATGATGAAATGCAAAGATGATTGAAATGTCAAAAATAGTGCCTTGGAGATCCAGGAATGACTGAAATCATATGCACTAAACCATTCCCGTATGCTAGCTCCTGACTTTTTGGTGTCTTGTGGCAGCCACAGAGAAACAAAGAAATACATCATAATCAAATAATTTGCGGTAGGAGGCCCTACAGCACATTACACACATGAGATAATCGCCCATAATTTCTAATCGAGAAAACTTTTTGAGGGAAAAAAGGTCCTGAAGAGTTACTGTTTCCTGTCTTTCCCCATCATGAAAGGAGACTTGTTCTAGCAGAGAACACAGGCATATTCAGCCTAAACATAGCAACCTTTGGCAGGGGACTGGGAAATGTATGTTTTTGCAGTTTATTATTATTTCTTCTGCAGTAGAGAGAACATACTCTTCCCGTACCCCTTGGCCCCTGCCCCCACCCGCCTGAAAAAGAACCTGGGCTGTCGTATTGTAGCTCAGAACACGTTTAGGGGCAAAAGCGCTGTTGCACTTGTGGAATGGTGAGGTTTGGAGGGTCAGGGTGTAGGTTTGCTATGGAATCAATGGCTTGCTCCTTTGCTGATGTTTTCATGTGGGGAAGGGGGTTGCTTATAGCATGGAGAGTACAGGAACAAAGCCTTTTTTTGGGGAGGCGGATTCTCTGAAATGATTTACAGAGAATAATCTGGACAAAAGAGCCACACTTCCTGCTGGGTTGTGGTCAGAAAAAAGTCTTTTCTATCCAGGTTTCCAGGTTTCTTACTTATTTACAGTCATGTGTGATAGTGCTATAGGCAGAGCCCTGGATTTGGAGTTACAGCCTCTCCCCCGTAATCCCTCTCCCCTCAGCTCTGTGTGACTGTAGGCAAATTATTGAATCTGTCTGCGTCCCAGGTTCCTCATCTGCCATAAGAAGGGATTAGGCTAGGTGACTGGAAGATCGCTAAGAGACTTTCCAGCTCACAGTCAGTGCTCCTCTGACCTTGATTCAAGTCCCGGTTCTGACAGCTGTGAGCTGTGTGGCCTTGGGCGAATCACTGAAACTTTCCGAACCTCAGTTTCCTCATCTGTAAAGTGCCAAGACTGTACCAACCCCAAGACCCTTCCATCTCTACAGATTTCTAGTATCAGATCTGACACTTACTAGCTGCATGTTCCTAAGCAAGGTGCTTAGAACCAGAAGGGGCCAATACAGATGGTCTAGTCCAATCTTCCCATTTTACAGATGTTGAAGCTGAGGCCCAGAAAGAGAAAGGGATTCATCTATGATTACATAGCTGAGAATTAGCAGAGCTGAGATTCAGACTGTAGTCCTCAGCAGTCTTTCCACTGAGCTGTGCTATCATCTTCACTGCCTTTAAGGATGCCAGAATACTTTGTGGACTTGATAATACCCATCCATTTTGTAGATAGAAAAACTGAGGTCAGGTATACCTAGTTAAAGTAATTTGACTAGTATCTTTTTGCAGGTTGGTGGTAGATTGGAAGAAAACCCAGCTTTGGACTTAATAGTTCCCCAGCTGGCTCAGCCGGATACCAAATAGCTACCCTGAAAGCCTCAGTTTATAGATGTAGCTTTCACATTTGCCTAATCAACTCATCAATGAGCAAGCATTTGTTACTCATCTACTGTGTGCCAGGCACTGTACTAGGAGTCAGGGATATTGATGCAAAAATAAGAAAGTCCCTGCCCTCAAGAAGCTTATGTTCTGCTGGGAGATGCAGTATGTACACAGATGAGTAAATAGAGGATATGTGCAAATTAAAGGCTTTTTGAAAAGGCTTTCCAGGAGATGAATGGTCTGACAACTAGGGAAATCAGGATAGGCCCTTTGAAGGAAGTGGCATTTATGCCAACTTGAAGGGAGTTGGGAGCTACATTAGATGGAGATAGCAGGAGAGCATTCCAAACATGACGGACAGCCAATGCAAAGGCACAATAGGGAGATGGGATATCAAATACAAGGAACAGCAAGTAAAGCCTGTTTTTGCCTAAAACAGCCTGATTTTTTGATAGGAACTTATTTGAATGACTGCCATGTAAGAAGAGGGATTAGGCTTGTTCTGTTTGGCTCCCACTTGGGTGGAAGTTATCCATAAACCATCAAGAGTGGTAGATGTTGGCTCAATACAAGGAAAAACTTCCTAAGTATTAAAGCGATCCAAAAATGGAGACGGCTACCTTGATGGAGCAATAAATTGCCTGTTACTGGAGTACTTACGGTAGAGGCTTGATGATGACCATTATTCTGAGGATTCTAAACAGGATTCATGATTTGGATGGTGGTTATCTCAAATTACCTTGAAAGTGCCTTCCAAATCAAAGACTTGATGAACCAAGAAACAAAAAATATTTAGTTGAATCAAGTAAAATTAACAAAATCAACAGGCATTGTTATTCAACCAGTGTACCTTGTGATTTGCTCAGGGTGGGTGATTGCACGGCTGTTTATAAAATAGGGGCTGACGAAACAAATCTAGGTCCATGCTTTGGTACAGCTCAGTGAGTATTCTTTTCTTAATGGGAGGATGTCATGGAAAGATGTCCTTTGCACTGACATGTTTTCAACTCGTCCTCATCCCATGCCTGGACAGTAGAGAGCAGAATTTCTTTTTGCCATTTAGAGAACTGTGTGATGATGTGGTATCTAGGTTGAGAGTCCGAGGCAGGCTGGGGAGTGATGGTGGAAGCACATTTTTTTTTAACTTTCCCATTTAAGAAAGAAGCCCTCGGAAAGCAATGCTTTATAATATAATCTTCCAGATTGGCAGGGATCTTTGGCATGTCACAAGAGCTCTAGTGAATTTCTAATGACATGGGAAAAGGTATTGAAGCGTAGCTAGGTGACATCATAGTGGAGAGAGTGCTGGATCTGGTGTCAGGAAGACTCAACTTCAGGAGTTTAAATCTGGCTTCAAACACTTCCTAGCTGTGTGACTCTGGGCAAGTCACTTAACCCAACTAGGCCTTAGTTTCCTCTGAAGTCCCTTCCAGCACTAAATACCATGAGGCTATGAGACTATCATCTCTAAAATGAGAGGAGATGGATTAGATGACCTGAAGGTCCCTTCTAGCCAGGAATGTGTTGGAATTGCCTTGTAATGAGCTGATTGTTAAATTTTCACAGGGGGCATTGACACCTAGGTAATCATCAAATGCTACAAATCAGGACTCAATTTACTGTTTGATTGTCTAGATTTAAGAAAGTGATGGAAAAGAAGTTAATAAGGCAAATTAAACTTGAGAGTTTATCTTGCATACATTTTGGGGGAGAGTCAGTTGTTAAACAATTACCACTACTTTGAGCTCTAAATTCACAATCTGTGTTCCTAATTAATAATAACTTCTATATAATACTTTAAAGTTGTGCAAACAGATTTACATACATTATTTCATTTGAGCCTCACAAAACCCTTAAAGGTAGCACCGCAGGTATTGTGGTCACCATTTTATGAATGAGGAAAGTGAGATTAATTGAGTTTATGACTTGCTCAAGGTCACACAGCAGTTAAGCGTCAGAGCATTTGAACCCAGGTCCTCCAGACTCCAAGTCCACTTTGCACTTTCCCACGCTGCCATAATTATTTAGTGGTATTATCAGGACAACTGAGGATTAAGCCAGTTGCATTCATTGCAACCAAAATCCCTAAAAATATTCACTGCCCTTTGTTGCACACTTGCCTGTAAGATCATAGAATGGACTCACAATTATGTAGAATCCAAATCTCTTATTTGACAGAGGTTGAAACAGTACTGGGGCAGCTAGGTGGCACCATAGTGCATAGAGCACTGGGCTTAGAATCAGGAAGATTCATCTCCATGCGTTCAATCCAGCCTCAGACACTTTCTGGCTGTGTGACCTTGGGCAAGTCACTTAGCCCTGTTTGCCTCATTTTCCTCATCTGTAAAATGAGCTGGAAAAGGAAATGGCAAACCGTTCCACTGTCTTTGCCAAGAAAACCCCAAATAGGGTCACAAAGAGTTGGACACGACCAAAATGACTGAACAACAGAAATACTTCTATGGAATAAAAAAGACCACAGTCAATAAAGATTTTTTTTAAGTTAAAAAATTACAGTTCATTGCACAAGTTGATTTTTGTGCAGGATCCAAGGTGAGAATTTCGGCACAGAGCACCCCTGAGCACTGCCAGCTCTAATGAAATTTAGCAGAATTCAATTTTGCAAGCATTTACTGAGTATCTACTCTCTGCCAAAGCACTTTCCTGGACTCTGGAGTAACAGAGACAAAAACAAAGTCTCTGATCGCAAGGAGCTCATGTTCTAGGGGGGACACCATTTGTAAGAAGACAGTTAGGTAGAAGTATATGCAAAATAAATAGGTAACGATTGGAAGGGGGGGATAGCACTAATAACTGAGAGAAATCAGGAAAGCCTTCCTGGAGAAGGCAGTCTCTGAGTTGTTTTGAAGGAAGTAAGGGATTCAATGAAGTGGAGGTGAAGAAAGAGAGAGCTTTCAGGGCATGATGGAGCCCCGCCGCAGAAATAGGGAAGTGAAGGAAAAGGGTAAGTGGGAAGAGGTGGGAGGATGAGGATATAATGTTGTATGACATTAAAATGACACTGTACAAAAGCAGTAAAAGTTTTATAATTGTGCAAAAAGGCATCATGAGAGCAGCTTTAAGGAACATTAGTTAGAGTTCACAATTACGGTGTGAGTAAAATACTGCTCATATGGACGGTTTGATGCCATTTTGGGGTGAGTGAAATAGGGCTGAAGGAAGGAAGAAAGCATTATGGAGTTAGAGGAATTAACTAAGGCAACAGTAAGAATGGAAATTTGTGGGGGCAGCTAGGTGGTGCAGTGGATAGAGCACTGGCCCTGGAGTCAAGAGGACCTGAGTTCAAATCTGGCCTCAGACACATAACACTCACTAGCTGTGTAACTCTGGGCAAGTCGCTTAACCCCAATTGCCTCTCACACACACACACACACACACACACACACAAATAAATGGTAATTTGATCCTTCAATGGCTCTGTGATCTCATCAGCATGGGTCTTTCTTTCTCTGGTGTCATGGAATGAGGGCTAAAGTTTGAGTCTTGGGACCCAGGTTCAAATCCTGGATCCATTATTTACTACCTTGGTCAGCTTGGACAAGTCATTTCCTGTCTATATGCCTCAGTTTCCTCATCTATAAAAAAAATAAGAGGTTGGATTAGATGGCCCCCGGGGCTTCTTACAGCTTTACAATTTTATGATCCAGTGATTCATCTGCCCTTTCCTATACTGTGTGACTTTTGTCCAAGCCCTTCTATATAGCTTCCATAGGCATGATTTCCATAGAAAGCAAATTAAGATTTGATTCTCCTTTGACAATGATCAATACCTCAAGACAATGATCCTCTTATAAAAACTCATTCCATTTCCTTTTTTTGAGGGGGGGGGGATGAGAGGAGGGTGTGACCATATCTGGACATCAAATGCTGTTTTCCTAGACTACAAGAAACCATAGGCTTTTGTGGAAATTTGTTTTACTTGACTATGTCTATTTGTCACAAAGGCTTTATTTGTCTTTTCTTCTTTTTCTTCTTCCCTTTCTTCTTTTTCTCCTCCTCCTCCTCCTCCTCCTTCTTCTTCATTCCAGTGGAGGATAAGGGAATTAGGAGGGAGAAAAAATAAATGCTTGTTAATTGAAAAAATGTAACTAAAAAAAAAAAAGGAGATGTGGGTTTAAGCTACAGAAGAAAAATAGAAATGATGAAGACTTCCTCAGTTGTGAGGGTTGCTAAGTTGGTGGGGGTTGTGGATTTGTCCCTCTCTCTGGAGTTCTTAAAGATTATCTCAACATTCATTTGTCCTAGGTGGTTCTGGAGTTGCAGGGGGGTGGTGAGGGGTGGAAGCTTGGGGGAGGTATGGATTAGATGTTCCTTTGAACTCTTGGAGTTAATTTCTTCACAATTTTACCAGTTGAGTATTTAGAGAGAAAATGTCTGTAGAGGATCTTTCTTTCTTTCTTATTTAAAAATATCCCTTGGGACATATTGATCCCATGATATAGAGTCAGAGTATTTAAACTGAAACTACAAGACTTCCAGATGACATCACTGGCCACTTTCCCAGGCCCTGGCCTGGGCATCTCTTCTGGCTGTGAGGGAATAAGCTCCTTCTGCCCCTTCACAGCCAGATGCTGTTTGAGTTACCGTCGTCTCCTTGAGCTCTTTATATTCTAGTCAATGAACTGTGGGTCCTCTGTTCTCACTCACTGGGATATTTTTCGCATTAAGTTCAAATTGGGATTTGAAATGTTTCATGGGATGGTGTCCCAGTGAAACTCTTACAGATCTAGTCAGGGCAAAATTTAGGGTAAATTCTTATTCTTTTCCCTTCTTATTCTTACTTCAGTGCTTCCAAAGGTCCCTGATTTAATCTGCAGTGGGTTCTTCCCCTACCAATGCAGATTGCACCCTTTCCATGAAAGGACATTTTTCGTTGAGTTGCTTTGGCCAAAATATATTCATCACCTAATGGCTGAGGCTCTCCAGACTTAGCTGGGTTAGTCCTTTAAACATTGCTCTAAATCATCTCAGCATAGTAGCACCTGCCAGAATCTGTGTTGTGTTGGTTTAGAGCCAAAGTCACCCCCGTACCACGATGAGGCATCAGGGAAGGACTTTGCTGTAGAAAAATAACAATGATAATAATAATTATTATAGCAAAACATGAAAAGAACTGTATCAGTCTGTCAACCCACATTCATTAAGTGCCTCTTTTGTGCCCAGGCACTGCTCTCAGACCTAGAAAAACTAAAGGGAAATAGCCCCTGCCCTCAATGAGCTTACATTCTGACAGTATTAGACAAATAACAGCAATGATGAGAATAGAACACAAGGTAGATAGCTGATGAGGACATTTGATGACTTGTTTTCCCTAGTCTAAAGTGCCTCCTTTGGTTTGTAACAACAAAAACGAGGAGATGAGATTTTTGAAGACAGCAGTCCAGATTTTATGGGAAAGAGAGCTCCAAGTAATAAATACACAGCTCATTGGAATTTAGAGTCTTAGAGAGCTGCCAGGGGAAGAGAAGGCAAGTGACTTACTAATAATTAAGTTGGGAGCTAGTATATGTCAAAAGTAGGACTCAAACCCCGATCTTCCTGATTTTAAGGCCAGGGTCTATCTCTTTTCATAACTTCCTATGATATCTAGCATCAACACCAGCTGTCTTAGGATGGAGGCTTAAAGGTGGGCTTATGACCTGTATTAACTGTAAGTAGTACCCACACTGATGAAATCATCACATCGGCCAAAGAACCAATTAGGAGCTGGATACCACCAAAAACCCTCATATTAAATCTTAAAATTGATAAGTGGATTGAACTGAAATGATATGATACATGAGTAAATACAGGTTACAGTTATTTTCAGGCAGGCATTAGCTTTGCTTACAGAATCCAGTAACAGTTACTTCAATTACTTAATTCAGTTCAACAATCATTTATCAATCACTTAGGCTGCAGACACTGTGCTAGGCACTGAGAATATAACAAAGACATAAACCTCCCCTGCATGCAAAGAGCTTGCATTCTCTTAGGGAGAAACAATAAGTACACACATAAAATGATACTGAAAATATTCCATGTAAATACAAAGTGATTTCTGTTGGGGGAACATTACTAACTGTGGGAGCTGAAAGGGCTTTGTCGGAGAGGCAACATTTGGGCCAAGTCTTGAAGGAAGCCAGGGATGTCAAGAGATCAGAGGTGAAGAGGGATCCAGCCTATAAAAAGATACAGGCAAGAGATGAAATGTCATGCATGGGGACTGACTCAGCCAATTAGCGGAGTCGGAATGTGCATGAGGAAGGGGGAAGTAACATAGGATCAATCTGGAAAGATAGCTTGAAGCCAGATTCTGAAGGGCTAACCACACTCAAAAAACAAAACACCATGAAGAACTGGCAGGCTAGGAGAGCGCCATGTTGAACAGGTTCGGCTAACCACATACTCATTTCCATTTCACACGCTTTGCTTTCGAGGATGAGGGAGGAGTGTTGAGATGCTCTAGTTCAGGGAATCTTGGGTGGGTCGATGCAGGTCATCAGTAGAAGCAAAAGACATAATCCAGAAGTAGACAGCACTGCTTTCAGTGGCTATATAGCCTGTCTAGTTCTGCCAATGACATCAGTCCTTCAATCTTTTCCTTTCCTCCCTTCTCTTCCTCTCTTAGTTTCCTATTTGCTCCTTCCTCTGTTTTTCCTGGTAGGCCACCTAGTTAGGTTGTCCAGTGGCATCACCAGTGTCTTAATGTAGGAATATGGGGCCACTCCCATGAAAATTGCCCACGGCAATCCTGCTCTGGTGACTACAGATTCTGGAGGTCTTCCTGGTCAGGTCTGGTGATCTATGTTTTCATTTGATTGCTCCCTTACTCAGTGCTAAGAAAACCAACACAAAACAAAACAAAACAAAAACCTAGAATGGTAGAATTTCTTATCTCATCCTTTTTATCTTTTTCTTGCTTGTTGAATCCCACCAAAGGAAGGTGGTGGGTGGAAAGACAGTGGGAAGTGTAAAGACCTTGCCCCCAAGAGAAACAATGAAAACAATGTACCACCCTCCTTTCTTCACAAAGGGAACATGCATTCTGCTTGACTCAGTTGGCTTCGCTGAACTTTTTCTTTCTTTCTTCTTTATTACAAGGGATGGTTCGTTGAATGGGGGAGGGGAGAAGGATGTATTCAGAAATGAGAATGTAGTAAAAATAAAAAATATCAATATAATTTAAACTAGAATTGGCTCTGCCAGGTACTAGCTATATAGCCTTGAGCATGTTATTTAACCTCTCTGAGACTCAGTTTCCTCATCTGTCAAATGGAGAAAATATGTCCTGTGCACCTCAAAGGGCTACGTATTTTACAAATGCAAAATATCATCCATCATTTATCAGGGTTTTATGTTTCTTTCGCATGTAACCACTTAAAAAATTCCATTAGCCCTTCTCTTGTTGCCTCTTGGCCAGGGCTAAGACATTAGGGGAAGCCCACGGTTCGGAACCTTAAGACTGGGCTCTATTACCTCTAAGATTCCTTCCAGCTCTGACATTTGCTGCACTGTGTTCTATGAGAATGAAGCCTAGAACATAAAGGCTGGATGTCAAGGGCAGGTTGCTACTTTTCTAGGTCACCTGATCTTTGAGTGACATTAACCCGCTGGGCTATGAAAGCACCCTCAGCATGACTGTTGGTCTGAGCAGTGGGATCACTTTCATTAAATGAACATATTTGGGGCACAGAGAGACACCTCTTTAGTAGTGGGATGAGCAGACATTAGCTAGTCAGTCTAGTGTGACAGCCTTCCCAGTGTGAAAGAAGCAGAGGTGATGAGATCATCAGGAAAGGGAGAAGTTGGTCAATAGAACAATGAACCCACTTAACAAATGGCCGCTATGTTCAAGGCCTTATGCTTAAGGTAGTGAATAAACTAAACAAACAACCTATCCATAGAGCTCTTTTGTGTAAACTCCACACAGAGAAGATGAAGTATATAGAGTGTTGCACAGGAAGTCCTAAGTTCAAATCCTGCCTCACACACTAAATGGCTGTATGATATGATGAGTTGGTTTATCTCTCTTAGTCTCAGTAAAATAGTGACAATAAAGCACTTCCCAGGGTTGTTGTGAGGATCAAATGAGAAAATATATTTATGCACTTTGCAAACCCTGAAGCATTATTATAAATACTGTCATCATCATTATCATTATTATCTCCTTATCAAGGAGTTCTTTGAAGAAAAGGTGTAGCTGATGCTTGAGAGAGGTGAGATAGTGGTGGAAAGAGATTTGGAGCTGGACAACAGGGGGTCTTGGGTTCAAATCCTACCTCTGACACCAATTCTAAGGCCATGGTTTTCTCAGCTGTGAAATGAGGACAATAATACCCATAATATTTTCGTAGCTTTGCTTCTTACTATCTTTATGACCATGAGTCATTTGACCATAGTTTAACTGTTCTACCCCTTAGTTTTCTCATTAGATTCCCCGTTAGACTGTAAGCTCCTTGAAGGGAGGACCTGCTTTTTGCCTTTCTTTGAACCTTCACAGCTTAGCACCTTGCCTGGCACATAGTAGGTGCTTCATAAATGCTTTTTGATGCTTATTGCTAAATGTTAAGAGGATGAGGTTGGACGAGATAATCACAAAGGTCCTTTCCAGCTCTAAATCTATGATTCTAGGACCCTCCTTGCCTCCCAGGGTTATTGAGAGGCCCAAATGAAATAATGTATGTATGTAAGGTTCTGTCTAAGAGGCAGGCATTATTATCATGGTTGTTTAGAAGCTACAAGGAAATGAATGGCAGATCATACATCCGACATCTTAATTTTTACAAATGGGGAAATGGAGCCTTAGAGGTAAAAACTTGCCCATTGTCACACAGGGAGTAAGTGGCAAAGCTGGGATTTGAACTAGGTCCACTGACCCCAAATCTAAGACTCATTCTCAAGTGGTAAGGGAAACAGTTAACACTTGGGACGCTGTGGCTAGCCACACGACTACCCAGTGACCAATGGTGCCTTCCTCTAGTCTACAGAGCCAGGACAGGAAGGCAGAACATTGCTGAAAGAAGCCAGCCAGCCAGGGCATTCTGATAGGGATGGGGAAAGGGTCAAGTCTTCCCAGCTGGAGGGGTGGGCCTATGCCTTTGATGTTCTGAGAACTGAATGGATGCTTTCATACAGGCACCCCAAAGCTAACGGCTCCTACACACATAAAGGTGGCTACTGTAGACTGTACAAACACAGAAGGGCCTTGGGCCATCTCACAGCCAACTCACTCCACTGCCTCATTGTCTGCAATGAATGAGACTCAAGCCAGGAGCAGGCAACATGTCTGCTGGAAACTCCAGATATAACTTTTCAGCTTACTTTACAGCCAGTGGGAAGAACTGGCTGTTTGCCCTCCAATCCCCGGGAGAGGCAAGAGGTTACAATGGGCAGCCAGGACCTATCCTTGCATCTTTCCATGGGGAAATCCCCTCTGAGGATGAGGAATGGGACAGCTTGATGGCACAGTGGATAGAATGCCAGGCCTGGAGTCAGGAAGACTCATCTTCCTGAGTTCAAATTTGGCTTTAGACACTTACTAGCTGTGTGACCCTGGGCAAGTCACATCACCCTGTTTGCCTCTGTTTCCTCATCTGTAAAATAAGCTGGAGCAGGAAATGGCAAACTACTCTAGTATTTTTGCCAAGAAAACCCCAAACGGGGTCACAAAGAGTCAGACACGACTGAAAAATGTCTGGACAACAAAAAAGGATGAGGAGTGGGGGGGAGGGTGAGTGAGATAAGGGCAAGATTGTTCTCAAAGAGATTCCGAATTTGTTTGGATTTTTGTTTTTGTTTGTTTCAAACCCCCAAACCTCAGAAATTTGCCTAAACAGAGAGAAGCCTTGATTCATAGGATGTTTAGGCAAAGGCAGCCAATATCTCTGTTGGTTATATTTGAGGCTGGGCAGAAACACTATGTTTGCAGTGGCTGCCATCCTCTTGTGTATTGGGTTTTACATCTCAGCAAATGAGAAATTTGTGTGCTGCTAAAACTAGGAAGATGCCTGAATGCTTTGTCAATTCCAAGCCAAAGGTCACCACCTCCATGAAGCTTCCACTGAGCCCTTCAGCTGATAACAGCTTTTCCCCCTTAACCTCATGGAACACTTGAATCATAACTTATACGTGTAATGTACTTAATACATAATATATACATAATACATAATATTGGGGCAGCTAGGTGACACAGTGGATAGAGTACCGGCCCTGAAGTTAGGAGGACCTGAGTTCAAATTTGGCCTCAGACCAAACACTTGACACTTGCTAGCTCTGTGACCCTGGGCAAGTCACTTAACCCCAATTGCCCCCCCAAAAATACCTGATATTGCATTTATTCACCATTACATTTTGTCTTTTCCCTCTCTCTTCCCTCCCTCACTGGAAGCTATTCCAAGCAGGTTGAGATCTTATCATAACCTAAATTTCATATTTCTCCCAATGCCTAGCACATATTAGAGTCTTCCAAAAAATTGTCAAATGAATGAATGAATGAGAACAGGAACCAAGTAAAACTTACTGGATTTGATTTCATAGTTAAACAGCAAAGCTCATTGAATCTTTGGGTACAACTCAGTGAGTTTCAATTCAATTTGATTCAACAGTCTTTTTTTTAAGCATCAAATATATCCAAGACACAGTTATAGAAAAATGGAGAAAAATGCAGTCCCCACCATCAAAGACTTTAAATTCTAAAGAGAGATTTCACAAAGCATTTGTGTATTCAGGTATCATCCTAGTTTCAACATGACACAAATTTCTCACCTGCTAAAATGCAAGATGAGAAGGCGGCAGCCACTGCAGGCACATTTTCTCTGCCCAACCTTAGATGTAACCAAAAGAAACTACTCTTCTTTTTCGTAATTCTGTGGTAGGTACCACCATCGGTCCAAACATCCGGAGTTTTCACTTCTGAGTCATCACAGAATCTTCTTGCAGATTCTAGCCCCACAATGCAGTTTACTTCAATTCGGTAACACACTATGGACAAGATATGGTGCTGGGTGCTGACATTATAAAGATAAAAACAAAACACTCCTTACCCTCAAGGAACTAACGTTCAACTCCATGACATCAAATCCCCATTACAGTAAAAGCACTGCCTATGATTTTTAACAAGGTAGCATGCTACAAACCTGGCTCACTTTGGTAATGCCCCTGACAGATAAATCAATTAATGAGCATTTATTAAGTACCTACTGTGTGCCAGGCACTGAGCTAAGCACTGGAGATACAAAAAGAGGTAAAATGCAGTCCTTGCCCTCAAGGAGCTCACAATCTAATGGGGGTAGGTATAGTACCTGTGCTCTGCTGTCTAATGCAACTTACTACCCTCTCCTTTTTTTTTTTTCTAGGTGAAGCTGAGACACATATTGACTATGAAGAGAATTTCCCCGATGACAGATCAGTGCCACTCACAGATCATAAGAAGGATAAGATTAAGGAGGAAGAGAAGGAGGTTGGGGGCCAGGAGGAAGCTTCTGACAAACTAAAGCAGGGTTATTCCATCTCTGTTTCTCTAGGGAGAGAAAGTGTGACTGGCAACAAAGACATAAAGACGAGGGGCCTGCCTGGAGGAGAAGGCAGAGTTCCTACAGAATCTCCGGTCTCCTTGCTGAGCCAGAAACATTTATTTTGGTTCCCAGCTGAGGGTGAGCCTGAGTTGGAGAAAGAGATGATAGAGGAGAATGGCCAAAGGCGTTTTTCCGATGGAGATAACCATATTGGAGTGAAATCAAGACTCCAGGAGCCAGATGCCAAAATGATCTATGACAGTGCTGATTTCCCCATTGGACCAACCCTTGGCAGGAATGACAGCAAGGTGGGGGACCACATTACGAGCAGCAGTGATGAGTCCTGGTTAGATGGTTACCCTGTAACTGATGGCACAAGGGAGGAAGAAGAAGATGATGAAGGGGACAAGGGGGATGGCTCAGTAGGTATGGATGAAAGTATTCTGGTTATGACTGACCAGCCCAACCATGTTGAAGTTAAAAAATCCAGCAGTACCATGTTCACTCTAGGTGAAGATATAACTCAGTTGACTGTCACTCTGCTGAGAACATCGGACTATGGACCAGTGACCTTCACACCTACTACTGCCCCTGAGAATGTGAGTCCCAGCAAAGGAGTGAGTGACATGGCCACATATCAGTCCACTGTGCCTTGGGGATTTGCAACCGATGAATCTCCAGGGTCCACCTTGCTCTACGACCTTACCAACTCAACCCCAGGGACAATGACGATGGCAGATCCCCAGCCCCTTGACCATATCCCATCACCCAGAGATGCTGAGAGAGATGCCACCACTCTTCCTCCTACCCAGACCACCATGCTCAGCACCCATAGTAGTTTCCCAGATTCACCCTCTGAGAGACTCATGGAGCAGGAGCTTCCTACCTCAAGCATAAAAGAAGAGCCTCTTCCAACCGCTGAGTCATGTGTGGGGGAGGATTGCTCAAACATCAGTAAAGGCCCCGTGATTGCCGTCATAGTGATCGTCCTGTGTCTGTTGCTGCTCCTGGTGGTTATCAGCGCCGTGTGGTGCTACAGAAGGCGACAGCAGAAGAGTTCTGTGTATAAGCTGAACGGCAAAGGTCAGACGCGGCATTATCACCAGCAGATTGAGATGCAGAAGGTCTAACTGGCACCAATGCGCTTGCCCCTTCAGAAGCTGGTGAAAAGGACCATCACACCCAACTGGTGAACTGGGACAGTTTTGGAGGGGGTGACTTGGCTGGGGTGGGGGGAGTGACTGACTCATCCAGAAGAAGACTGTCTTCTTTTCCGAACACCTAACCAAACAGACATTTTGATGTTCATTTTAAAGACCCTGGAGGGACTCCACAGTGAAATAACAAAACTTAAGATGCTCTGTTTTCTACTTCTCCATTGTCTTCTGCGTATGCAAAGAAGAAAGCGCACCCTGGCTGGCGATGCTCTTGTTATCTTTCCCATGTCTTCCTTCACCAAGCAAAAGCCTGTGTTATTGCACTCCTTCCCAACTCGAAGGAAAACATCCCTGTTTGGGTTGATCATGCTGCTTTTCCTGAAAAAAGAAAAGAAAAAATAATTGGCCCCATCCTTCAAACTGATGAGATAAATGACATCAAGGAACTGGAATTCTGAGGCCTGTGTTATCTATCTGGATGTTTTATTGCCAAGCATGGGACTGGGAAGATACATCATGCTGTTGCCTTATTATTTTGTGATGTTGCCCAAGGAGAATAAATTAGCTCAATTTGGAGCCTTTGGCTTTGGGGTGGTAGATCAAAAATTGCGAAGCAAAGGGTTTTTAGAGACTTTTGGTGGGTGTGAATGTGGAGGAGAGTGCCCTTCCTGCCCCGAGACAAAGACTTCACTCTGTTCTTCGTTGAGCAACGTCAGCTCTAAGCCAATCCACTCAGCCTCCTTTGCAGAGCAGTGGCCTGGTCGCTCTTGGCCATGAGTGACTGGTGCCATCTCGATCTTTTTGAAAAGGATGGTAGAAACCAGTCATTGGCCTTTCTCGCCACAGTAGCACTTCCTTCCTCTGAAGCTGGGAGAGAGACTTATGACAAAGGGCAGGGGAAATGTAAAGGGGGGGATGGAAATAGGGTAACCAGTGTGACTACTTCCTTGATAATAGAGAGGATGAGGATTTTGAAATGGCCACAATTGGGAGCTCCACCCAACCAGGCACTTTGGTCTGACTTTGTTCTGCAGCCCATTCTGGAACTGGGCATCTTTTGAGAAGCTGAATATTACTGGAAAAGAAATGAATCCAAATGTAGACGTGGAGGAGATCAGATGATGAAGTGGATGTACATAAAAGACATTTTCTCCTTTCATTCTAAAACCTTACTTGTTTTACTTGACAAGAAACCAGCACGTGCATTAGTGGCAGCATGGGGGAGCTGCCCTAAGAGCCATGTTTGTCCTTTACGACAGATTGTTGACATTGTGACCAGTATACCCATCAACCTCTTCCAACATGAATAACCTAATTAGAAATAACTTTCAATAAGAAATGGTTGGGGGTGGGGTGGGGAGAGTGAGCATAAAGGACTCAAGATTTCCTACGGCACCTGGACTAACTGGGCTCCTTTATGGAGCTACAAAATCAACCATTAGTGTTTTACTGAAAACATTTTTTAAAAGAGACTTTAGAAACTTGCCTACTCTTTTCCTAGGTCACCTTTTTTGGGTGCAGTCTTTGTAAAAAGAACAATAGGTCAGAGAGCTGATCAGATAAATTACTAGTGCAATCTAGTGCAGCCTTGAGGCCACACGTGGTCTTCTAGATCCTTGGGTGCGGCATTTTGACTGAGTCCCAATTTTACAGAACAAATCCTTTTATTAAGAGCATTTGTTCTGTGAAGCTTGGATTCAGTCAAAGGTCTGCACTTGAGGACCTACAGGGTCACATGTAACCTCGAGGCCACAGGTTCCCCACCCTGATCTAATAGATCTACCTTCCAAGGAACCTATTTAGCCCCCATCAGTAGATAAACCTAAGAGGTCTAGAGCCCAGCTGGAAAACTGTAAATGAGAACAAATTTGGAACAATGGGAATGAAGTCTAGTATTACTAGATGGGTATAGCCAAAGCAAAAACAGAACAAAATAATAAAAACTGGAAACTGTACAAATTTGTAAATAGTTTCCCCCTAATATACTTCAAGGTAACCTTTATGCTTTCGATGCATTCTAGAATGCAAAATAACCTCTGTCTCAACATTAGAATTGCCATTGTAAACTATTTTTAAGCAGTAGCTGAAAATACTGAATTTACACTAACCCATTTAAAGAGTAATGTGAACACGTAACTGAAAAGTACGTACTATGTGTCAGCTGTGTGGAAATATACTGCAAAATAAATACAAAACCATTGGTATTTAAGCTTTTATTTGATTTGGCTTATCTCCATTAATGTTTGAAATCCACAGGTGCATGAGGGATGGGAATGACTAAAATCTTCAGTCCTGGGAAATGAATATATTCTTTTTTTTTCATTTTTACATAAAATTTTTATTTTAATTTTCATTAATTAATGAATTAATTTAATTCATTAATTAAAATTCATTCATTTTTACATAAAATTGCTTTACGTAAAAGAAAATACAAATGGCTTAAAGTTTCATAAGGATGAGGGACTCAAGAAAGTTCAGGGAACATGACAAATTACAACTGTTTATTAGTACAAAGCTTCGGAGACCCAAAACAAAGAAAAAAAAAGATGGTTTAAAAAAATGGTGCCATTAATGGTCCATTGCTGGACTTCAACAATCATATTAAGCCTTGATAAACAAGAGATGTTCTTAAGATCAATTAATGCTGAATTTACTCAGAAAGGATTGGCAGTAGGTTATCTGTACACAGCTGAACACTTAAATGACTCTTTGCATACTCCTCTTTCTTGAAACAACAAATACAGGGGTGACAGGTTGCCCGAAAGATGATTGTATTGAGGACTGGATTTTTTTGGCCAACTTTTAACATTTGAAGACTCTTATCACAAAGAAGTTTAGATTTACCAATATATAAATTCCTCAAGCCAAAACTTGGACCTAACTAATAGGTCAAGGCTCATTCAAGACAGTAAACCAACATGAAATTGATCAATACTTCTTTGTCATGGAAGGATTCTACCTGTTAGACCTTTGAACCTGTTGTGATAAAATGGCATTGTAGACAATTACTGACGGCACTGCACCATGCCCCACAACAGGCACCTTTTTCTTTCCCTTTTTTCCCTCCCTCTCTCTCCATTTTGTCTCCCTCCTCTGTTCCCTTCTTCCACTCTTTCCTTTTTTTCTTCTCCCTTCTTTCTCCTTGTGTCTGCCTTAGGCCTACCAGTGAAACTTGTAGACATCTCTCAGTCTAGGAATTGCAGTCAGAACTAAATACAGTTTCAATTCCTGTGTCAGACAATGATAATAATAGCTCACATTTTTTATGGTGTGTTAAAGTTTTTAAAGGTCTCTACATACATTATCTCGTTTGATTCTCCCAGCAACCGAGTTTTAATAACATAACTATCATCAATCCCATTTTACAGATGAAGAAACTGAGGTTCTGCGAGGTCAAGGAAATTACCCCAAATCACACATCAAGTAGAAGAGCCAGAGTTCACACTCATGTTTTCAAATCTGGTAAAGAACTAATATATAAAGATACTAGTGTAAGATGTCAATATTTAGGTATATCCAGTTAGATTGGAGCAAAGAAAATAATAGATAGTTGATAAATATTTACTGAGTTGAACTGAAATTTTCCCAAAGTTACCTTCTCTATGGGAGAGCCTTTCTGTAGTTTGATATACCCATCTAGAGAGTCTGGCAGCTAATTGTGCAGTGGATAGAGTGTTGGGCTTAGAGTCAGGAAGACTCATCTTCTTGAGTTCAAATCTGGCCTCACACTTACCTAGCTGCGTGACCCTGGGCAAGTCACTTAACCCTGTTTGCCTTAATTTCCTCATCTGTAAAATGAGCTGGAGAAGCAAATGGCAAACCACTCCAGTATCTCTGCCAAGAAAACCCCAGATGGGATCACAAAGAGTTGAACACAACTGAAAAATGACTTAACTTTTCTGGAGGACCTAGGATTTCTTCATTTTTGCAAGAGGAGCCTTTGCCTGGCCTATTTTTTTTTGATAGGCTCTTTCCTTTCAATAAGAACCCAAGACCCATGGTATGAAGCTATCCTACTGAGTCCGCCATGTTAAGTGATAAATGCCATTGAGCCACTAAGTAAAGAGATTATCAGAATAAAAACTATAGTAATGGCATAATAAATAAGAAATCAAAAAAGTACTGTTATATTTCAACATTTTGTATTTGTCTAATTTCAAAGACCTCAGTTTCCAATAGAATCAGGTTTCCATGAGCAGTCAAAAACCGGAAGAAGAATTAGAAGAATAAAAATGACTTTTACCTTGGCACAAATGAATACAACGCTGACCCCAGGTGTTAGGAAATCTGGGCTCTGTTCCCCTCCCTGTCATATAACAAAGGCCAAATCACTTAGCTCTGCCACTTTTCATAAGCATAAGATGGAAAGGAGATGTGTGAGGTCATATTTTTAAGTCAAAAGCTACTTGATGCCTGGGATTGGGTTTTCATTTTTCTACCCAACTGGTTTTAGCACAGTGTCTCACCCAAAGCAATCACCCAATCCATGTTTTGTGGAATTCAGTTGAATGTGAAAAATGGTGATTGAATTGACCCCCTTAGTGAGAAAAGTACTCTATAAATGTTAATGTTACTTGTGACACTGGGGTAGCATAGCAAAACCACATCTCTTTCATTTGATCGTTTTATTCTAGTCAAGGTAAAAGAAAAAAATCAAACCAAACCGAACTGAAAATACCCATAAAGTCTAAGTCTTCAACTCTCCCTCTTCTCCATCTGTGGAGCTCCCATGAGACTCCACACTATATCTTGTGAGCTGGAAAGGGCAAGCCAAGGCGGGTACGGCATGAACCCTAATTTGCTGGAGCCCCACGGTCCAATTTACCAAACCTTCAGCTGAGGCTTCATTTTTTTCCCCCTTTTTTATGTTTTTGTGTGGAGTTTCAACTCTCCACACTGGGTCATTCAAGCCTTGAGTCCCTAGAAAAAAGAAGTTGCTGTTTAAAGCATGGCAGACAGTCAAGAGTTCAGACATCTGCAGTGAAGGATTAGTTGTGGGTTTTTCTCAGTGCCTCGCTACCAACTGCATCACAGCTCCATGTTCAAACATTATTAAATGAGAATGTTTTCTCTGGCACCGATCCCCACTCTCCCCACAGTTTAAGTATTGAATTTTTAAAAAGTGAAGGAGCTCTGGATTACAGCTCACATTTAGAACTTAAAAACATATTTTCATAGGCGCTGGCAGAGGTGGGCAGCTGTTTATCCTCACTGGCAGCCATCATAAACACTTTCCTTTCAAACCTTTTGTCTATTTGCAATTCAGAATTCAGTGCAATAAAATTTGCATGCTATTAAAATCCCTTTAATGGGAACTCTTTAAAGAACAGATTTCCTGAGTTAGACTTTACTGCTAATAGTTACTGCAGTAAACCTGGATCACAGAGATCTACCCAAAAGGTTAGTAGGTAGAAATACCCAGGCTTTCAAAAATAAGGAACTAGTTTAATAAGGCAACTTTGTTAGCTTGCATTCTACTTTTATCTAGTAGTCACCCTTTAAACATTTGCAGCTTGCCTTAGTCCTTCCCCAGATTCATTTTCCTCCTCCCGAAGTCAAACTGAGCATGAACATTGCTCCCAAAAATCGGGTCCTAATGGCACCAAACTGTCACGTTGACATCCCTCAACCTACCCAGCAAGCATGACCTCTCCTTTCCCCAAGTTGAAATGGTGCTGAACATTTGGGTATTATTAAGTGTTATGAAAGATCTGGAGCTCGAAGAGACCTTAGAGGCCATTTAATACAACCCCACCCCTTCCCCCACTGATGTGGAAACTGAGGCTTAGGAATGTGACTTGCCCAAGGTCACACACGTAGCAAGTTGCAGAGGTAAGATTTGAATCCATGTCCCTTGACTTCTTGCATTGTCCCATGCTGCCTCCCCAAAGACCTGGATGAAGGAGGAAAAAACCTTTATCAGCAACTGGGCTCCAAGGACCACCAGATGTGAGAGCTAGCACATAGAAAGCTCTATGAGTAGAAGCCCTTCAATGCTGAGTGAGCTTTTCAATGTTGCACAAAAGGCCCATGACTTTTCGATGACACATGGACAGTCTAGTCATATGGCAGTATTCCATCCTTGCATTGTTAGCTTCTTAATACTGTGTAAGTAGTGTCAATATGTGAGCAGCACTCTATACGCAGGATTAGTATGTCTGTGTGTGTGTGTGTGTGTGAGTGTGTGCGTGCGCGCGCACGCGCAATGTGTATGTCTTTGTTTTCAGCTGGTTATTTTCTGTCGTGTCCAACTCTTCATGACCCCATTTGGGGTTTTCTTGGCAAAGATGCTAGAGGGGTTTGCCATTTCCTTCTCCAGCTCATTTTACAGATGAGGAAATTGAGGCAAACAGTGTTAAGTGACTTGCCCAGGGCCACACAGTTAGTAAGTGTCTGAGGCCAGATTTGAAATCAGTAAGATGACCTTTCCTGACTCCAGGCCTGGCACTCTATCCACTGGGCCACCTAGTTGTTCCGTGTCTTTGTTATAAATAAATAATAATAATAAATGCTTTTGAAACTTAAAAACAACAACAAAACCCCAATAACTAGGCTCCATACATTTGGTACTGAAGGAAGGAAGAGCCCCAGTTACTGTCTTTCATCAAAAGACTCAGGCAGCATGCCACAAGGTAAGCAGTCATCTCAGCCAGCTTTGGACATGCCAACAGTCTCATAAACATGTTTATTTTCTTTTTAAAAGATGGACTTGGCTGTTACTTAGCCTAGGGGAATCTCAATCCAGGAAACACTGCCAGGAACCTTCTAAGAAACATGCCCATGGAGGTTATTGGGGTTGAGGGTTTTTTTTTTAAGTCCAATATACAAATTTGCATTTTAACGGTCTACTTACAGAAACTGTTACTTTTTTTCCCTAATTTTATTTTTTTCAATTTGGTTTGATTTCTTTTGAAACTGAAAACTCAATCACTTTGAATCTCCCTGACCCCAGCTTTAGGAGATTCAGTATGCTATAAAATGCAGACACAACCTTTGCAAACATCAATAACCCAGTACACTAAAATGGGCCATACACGCTGAGGCAAAACCCAGACCTCCAAAGGCAGTTTTTACAAAAGCATTTACTTAAGCACCTGAGCCTGGTAAGCAGATACAACCCAGAACTACGTGCCGTGTCCTATTTACCAATTTGGAATCTTAAAGATAGAAGGGTCCTTAGATATCATTTAGTTCAACTCCCTCATTTTCTAAAAAAAAAAAAAAAAAGAAACATGTCCAAAGAGGTTGTGACTGGTCCAAAATCATAGACGAGACCAGACCCTCAGCCTTCTACCTCCCCACTAAACTATGGTGCCTGAATATAGTGTCTATTCATAGTTGGGATATAGTGTCTATTTGTAGCTGGGATAATCAGAAGGTGAAGAGAGAAGATGTCAGGCTTCCAAACCTGTAGTCATAACGAGTAGTTTGGGTGCCCAGCCTCATCAGCACCCAACTTACCTTCAAATCGACTTTTAAAGTCAAATCAGTGGAAGAAAGAAGAAAGAGACTCCCCTCCCCCATACTTGTGAAGTTATTGCTCCTGGAAACCGCCCCTGAGCGGGACTGAGGGCAGTCAGGCAGGAGCAGCCCAGCAGAGATGTGGGAGTGTGCCTTTCACAGCTTCCTATTTTAATGAGTTATTCTTGCTAATTGGACATCAAGCTCACTCGTTTCTATGCTACTGAAGGATCATGGGATCACCGATTTCGATCTAAAAGGAACTACAGAGGTCATCTCACCCACAGCGTCTCATTTTACAGCTGAGGCGACTGGAGCCCGGAGAAGTAAAGCACTTGTCCAAATTCCCACAGGTAGGAAGTGGCAAAGGAGCTGGGATGTGCGCCCTGAGCCTCTGATTCTATCAAACTCTAAGTGCTATCAGCACCCTCTAAATGTCAGGCTCTTGGGGCAAAGCCCTGATTGCCCTGTCTTAGGATGGCTCTGCACATACCCACAAAACAGACAAAATTCAAGTCAATGGAGGCTCTTTCAGCCCTGTGTATGTGCAATTTTCAGTGAAAGTTCTGTGTACGTGGCAACATTTTCTCCTTTATATATGATTATGATACAACTGACCTGATTTCATTTGGGCAAGTTTTGAGTAATCTTCCTGGCTGGAGAAAGAGAGATTTGTGCTGCTCTATCGACATGCTTACCCATTTCCCCTTTGTGGCCCACAGCATGCATTTGCAAGACAGCTGACCAGGGTCATGAGACGGAGCAAATTTTAACTGCCCTCTCTATGGTTTCTAAACACAACCTTGGCTTCCACCCAAGAGCCAAAGCAATTGGGTAAATGAGCTGCTGATGAAATCACAGCCAGGCGGCCCATCAAACACAACTGACCTATTTTTAAAAGAATAACTCAGGGGCAGCTAGGTGGTGCAGAGGATAGAGCACTGGCCCTGGAGTCAGCAGGACCTGAGTTCAAATCTGACCTCAGACACATAATACTTACTAGCTGTGTGACCCTGGGCAAGTCACTTAACCCCCATTGCCCAACCAAAAAAAGAATAACTCAATTTAAGAATGATAGCACTCTGGCAGGAGATGGGAGCAGGGTCCCACCCGTGATTTCCCTGCTCCCAAAGAGCAAACTCCCTCCCCTGTTGCAGATCACCCCTTGTGGTACAGTTTATAATCTCAGAGAGTTGCTTATGGTACTAAGATGTTTAGACTAGCCCAGAGTCACTTGGGCAGTATATATATTGGAGGTAAAGATCATTCTGAACCTCCAGGCTGCTTCTTTTACTTATTAAATGTATATAGATCACGCTGTTCATTGAAATGAACCTGAACTGAAGAAGTCAAAAAAGAACAAGAAAGTTTCAACAGTAGGAATTTTCCCCTATTTCCCTATTTTCTATTATGTATGTGCATATGTGTGTGTGTGTGTGTGCGTGTGTGTGTGTGTGTGTATAACTCAGAAGTAAGGAGACTATTCTCATCTCTAGTTAATGTTGTTCCTTCAGAGCAGGAGTTCTTAACTTTTTTTGGTACCACACACTCCTTCGAAAATATCTAATAAAGCCGATGAACCTCTTCTTAAAACTGTGTTTTTAAATGCATCAAATAAAAGACATAAGATTATAAAAGAAACCAATCATATTGAAATGCTCTTTGTAGACAGGAAGACATGATCGAGTGCAACGTGGTCCAATGACGTCACTAATGTCAAAGTTATGATGAGCACAAACAATCTTTTGGGACATTTGCATCAACTATGATATGCCCTGACCAGGGTCATACAGTTGACTTTATGGACATTATCTCCTTTGATAATCACAACGATCCTGTAAGGTGGGTGCTATTATCATCCCCATTTTACAGTTGAGAAAACTGAGGCTGACAGAGATTAAATGACTTGCCCAGGGTCATCATACAGCTAGTAATTGTCTAAAGCAAGATTCAAACTCTGGTCTTCCTGATTCCAAGTCCAACACTCTACCCACTGAACCACCTGGTTGCTAAATCCAAGTATTTAACTGGTAGCATACCAAGGAGGACCAATACAAGACTCTAAGTAGGGGCAGCTAGGTGGCACAGTGGACAGAGCACCGGACATGGAGTCAGGAGGACCTGAGTTCAAATCTGGCCTTAGACACAAAACTTAACCCCAATTGCCCTCACCAAAAAAAAAAAAAGAAAAAACTCTACGTAAACACAGCTATGGTCCATACCAAAGGCAAAGGCCCAGGAAGATAACGAGATGCATGAAAGCAGTAAGTAGCATCACTTGTGTGATGTGACATCTGTGATGTGTTTAGCCCTTTTCAATTGTGTCTGACTCTTCATGACTCCACTTGGGCTTTTCTTGACAAAGATACTAGAGTGGGTTGCCATTTCCTTCTCCAGCTCATTTTATAGATGAGGAAACTGAGGCAAACAGGGTGAAGTGACTTGCCCAGGGTCACACAGCTAGTAACTGTCTGAGGCCAGATTTGAACTCAGGAAGATGAGTCTTCCTGACTCCAGGCTCCACACTATGCACTATGGTGCCACCTAGTGTCCCAGTCTGTGATGTGGTGACAACATAACTAACAACAATGTTTTTTAAAGGAATGGGGAATCATTAACCAAAGTAAGGTTACATTCCAGAAATGCATCAGTAGCATCCATGGCTCTCCCAATCCACGGCAATCATTGTAAATGGGAAAGGAACTGGGAGAACTCTTCTCAGGGTGAATGTACATGGCAAACCAAACGTTCACTTTGGGAGGTCTCAATGGAGATTATACTTTTTAGGAATCATTGGATTTGGGGCAAGAAATGACCTCAGAAATCATCTAGCTAGCCTCAAATCATCTAGCTAGTCCAATGCCCCCATTTTACAGATGAGAAAACAGAGAAACTGACAGGTTAAATGCCTTGCCCAAAGTCATGCAGGTATTAAATGTCAGAGACAGGATTTCAACCCAGGTTCTCTGGTGCCAAATCCAGCATTCTTGTCACTGACCCAAAGAAAGTCTCTCTTTTGCCCCTTCTCATTTGTTGGTTGGTAGGTTCTTTGGTCAATAAATCGAGTGATCAAGCAAGCATGAGGATACAAAGAAGAAGCAGACACAGTGCTTGCCCTTGAGAAGCATATATTCTACAGGGGGAGACAAGGTATACACAGGCATCAGAGTAGACAGAGTAAAGGAGAAGAAACCAGCATCCCAAGGGCCTAGCAGTAGGTCGCCTTTTTGAAATGCAAAGACAAAGAGGAGACTTCAGAAAATGGCCCTAGGAACCAGAAGATCTGTAGAGCAGGGCCTCACAGAAATGGGGCCTACAAACTACACAAAGATCCCCCAGGATAGCATATTGCTGTAGAAAACCACATATTGGTGTTATTTATGTTCTATTATACTTTTATTTATCTTGTTAACTATTTCCCAATTACATATTCATTTGGTTCATGTCAGACTTGGGAGTGTGGACATCTCTGCTGTGCAGTACCATATTTTTCTTTTTTCTTTCTTTTTTTGGGGGAGTGAGCCAATCAGGATTAAGTGACTTGTCCAGGGTCACACAGCTAGTAAGTATCAAATGTCTGAGGCCGGATTTGAACTCAGGTCCTCCTGACTCCAGGGACAGTGTTCTATCCACTGAGCCACCTAGCTGCCCCTAGTACCATATTTTAACCAAAAAAAAAAAAAAAAAAGAGTAAAACTAATCAGGAGCCCACAGGTGGAGAAAAAAAAATAGAATTTCTGTGTGGCACACGTTCATGGAGAAAACTCAAAATACTATGCCCAACAGCAAGGAAGAAATATTCAAGGTGCAAAATGAATAACTGCTGGCCCAGTCTTTGGGCCATTTGGCAGTCTGTTGGCAGTTACATGCAACAAAACCATTTGTTTGGTGACTTGGTTAGTGAAGAGAAGAGGGTAGGCTACGGATGATAATCTTCTCATTGTTATTTTGTTTGTTTTGGTCAATAAATCAAGAATTTATTAAACATTTGCTATGCCCCAGGTCCTGTGCTAAGTCCTGAGGATACAAAGAAAAAAGTAGAAACAGTCCCTGCCCTCAAGGAGCTTACATTCTAACATACCAGATAGGCATACAAAGTAAACAGAATTAAGCCGAAGTTACCAGAAGCAGCTAACTGTGGAAAGGAATACCTTAACTCTGCCTTAGATAGAAGGCTAAATATTTCCCAGATGAATTCTCTAAACAGTTTTCATGAATAGGCAGGGCTGCTTCCTAGGCCGCAGTCCTCTTTCCCTCCCTGCCCTGAGGGCCTCTTCCCCACGGAGTTCAAAAAGCAAATTGCTTGGGCCGAGGAAGAGTCCCAGCAGTGAGTATAGAGGAAAAAAAAGGGGATCTGCCCTTCTCTGGGGAGCTGCCATCTCCCCCAGTGGGAAATCATATTTTCCTTATTCAGCATCAGGCTTGATTGCCTATCAGGGGGCTGAGTTGATGTGAAAAATATGCTTTATTAACAATGCCAGCAATAAAAGTGTTAATTCACCAGGCCACAGAGCTCCCCTCTACAAACTGAACCCCCATCGGTTTTCCTGGGAGCTTCCTAGCCAAGTGTCTGGCCAAACAATCCTCACTGGCCCATTTCCTTTCATCTAGGGGAACTTCTGGGAAAAGAAGATGCTCAAAGCTTTAAACTCTTTTTAGGAATCTGGGTCAGTTCATGGTAGACTTTTAATTCAGTCTTACGGAACATCAAAAATTCAATAACCTGCAGAAGGTTTTCCCAATCCATTCTCCAACCTAAAGTGTCATGGAGAGGACTTACTGACTTCAAAGAAAGTAAAAATAAATAAAGCCAATAAAGGAATATGAGCATATCTGCAAAGCTAGATCCAATCTAATTTCACTAAACAAAAAATTAAGAACGAATTGTACATATAGTATCACTTAAGGGTGCTCATTCACCATCTCTATGGTCAATCCTAACTCAGTAGTTTGGAACGGGTTTCTTTCTTTTGGGGGGGGGGATTAGGTAAGTATGTAGAAGAGGGTTTGGGATGGGGATACTGCTCAGGCCTCTGAGATCTCTCCAAACTCTGAGATTCTATGATTTTAAAATAATTTCAATGGCAAGCCTGTCTTAAGCCTGAGATTATCTTTAGCTCAAAGACCTATTTAATGTACTTAGGAAAGAATGTTGACTCTTCAAAGTAGTCAAAAGAATTTAGCAATTCTGGGGTCCAGAAAAACCTTATTTTGCAGCTCACCTCTACATGGCTAATACAGCCAGGGAAGTATGGTATGGTGGAAAGAGTTCAGAAGACCTGGGTAGAAATCACAGCTCTGCTACTTATTTATTATGTGACCCACTGGCAAGTCACAACCTCTCTGGACTTAATTTTTCTCCTCTTTAAAATAAGGCAATGGCGCTCATTGATTGGGGAATGACTAAACAAATTATGGTATATTTTTGAAAGAAATGACAAATATGATGAATTCAGTGGAGCATAGAAAGATACATAAACTGATACAGAGGGAAGGTACCAGAACCAGGAAAATGACAACAACAATTTAAACATGAAGAAAATAAAACAATTCTATGTAATTATAATGAGCAAGCTTGGCCCTAGAGAAGAGTTAAGAAAAAACTCCCCCTTTCCTTTGCAGAGATGGACTCCTAGAGTGTGGCATGGTTCATAGGTTGTCTGGTATTGAGGGACAGATATTTCTTTCCTGTCTTTTGGATTTTGTTACAAAGGGACAACTCAATGGGTAGGGAAGTGGAGAAGATTTCATTCAAAAATGAGGGTGACAAAAAAAGCTACCAATAAAAATAAAATGCGGGGGGTGGAGCCAAGATGGCAGAGTAAAAGTAAAATTAAGTAAAATAAATAAATGGGACTGAATAATTTCCAAGGGCACATCTGACTCCAAATCCTCTGAATTAGTGGGACTGCACCTCTTTTCACAAGGAAAGTGATTAACCAAGAGTTGCTTCATTAGAGAAAAGAGTTCATATTGAACTTTTTCTATCTGAAGTTACTATTTATCATACAACATACAACCAGTGATTTCACTGATACAGGGATGTCTCAAGTGAAGAAACTCTCTACTGGTACAGGTTGGTATCTTCTTATGACATCTATGAGGCACAGTGGATAGAGTACTAGGCTTAGAGTTATGAAGACTCGAGTTCCAATTTGGCCTCAGACTAGCTTTGTGACCCTAGGCAAGTCACTTCATCTTTGTCCGCCTCAGTTTCCTAAACTGTAAAATAGAGATGATTGAAATAATAGCACCAAGTCACAGGGTTGTTGAGAGGATCAAATAAGATAATATCGGTAAAGTGCTTAGCATAACATCTGGGACGTAACAGATGCTTAACAAATACTTATTTTCCTTCCATTCTTTGCAATTTATAGTCTCTGAGAGTTTCCTGGGACACTAAGCAGTTAAATGATTAGCTTAGGGTCAGCTAGCCAGTCAGTGTTGGGAGGCAGGTTTTGAACACAGGTCTTCAGGCTTCAAAGCTGTCTCACTACCCTCTATGTCATGTCTCCTCTCACTGTAGAGTACAAGGACCCATCCTGTTGCACAGGGCACAAGTCTCTGTGTTGTTTTCTACATCCCCACCAGAGGAACTTTCTCCCATTGATTCTTTGACCCATTTTTTAGCTTCCATCCCCATGGGGCTCTGCTGGCTAGACTAGGAACTGCTTCTTGAAATTAGAAAGAAAGAGGAGAGGGAAATAAAGATTAAAAAAAGAAAAAGAAAAAAAAATAACACAGTTAGTGTTCCTAGGGTTTAACACTCCTGTTCTATCTTAACTTAGGGTTATCTCCTCACAAGGACACAAGTTACCATCATAAAAACCTTTCAATAAACCTTAGGAAACACATATGGAAATCCACAATGTCCACTTCCCTTATCTAAAGACCTTTAGGTTGGTTTTTATTGACGTTGGTGTCAAGGCACAAAATGGTGAGACTCAAGAGTCTTCCTTCTCCACCTCACCCCCTCTCCATTCACCCACTCCACAACCTCTCCAAGAGTTTTGTGAAAAAACAGTTTCTGATTCAGGAATCGATGAAGGACTTGAAAACTAAAACAAACAAATTCAACAGCAGCAGAAAGTTCTCATGATTGTCTCTCTTTTGGGTAAGGGCGGCTATTTTCATTAAGAAGATTATACCTTTGGAGAAAGCTGAGCAAGGAGACCAAATTGAGGACCACTCTTCAGCCAGACAGGTGGCCAGGGCTGATGGAGAGAAGGTACAAGGAGGAAGGGTTGGCCTCCCTGCTTATAGTGAGTACTGAGAGGTCAAAACTGGTGCTCTCCCTCTATGTCACAGCACAAAGGGAGGCTTTGAGGTATCATGAACCTGAGCAAAGGGAGTAAAAGGAAGAACCACTGTGGGCCTTGGGCTTCTTGGGGAATTGTCCACGTTGCTCTGGAATTCCTTTGGTTTGTTCCAATTAACTGCCTTCCTCCTCCAGGAGTTCATCCAAGTATTCCACAACTTCTCCCTAGGAGAATCAGGAGAATAATTTACTCAATGATCACAAAGACTAGAGGAAAAGAGCTGTTAAGATTTGAATATTCAGGGGCAGCTAGTAAGGAAATGGATAGAGCACAGGCTTTGGAGTCAAGAGGACCTGAGTTCAAATCCGACCTCAGACACTTGACACTTAACTAACTGTGTGACCTCGGGCAAGTTACTTAACCTGGATTGCAAATAAAAACAAACAAACAAACAAACAAAAACCAACTATTTGAGTACTCTAAAGACCAACGAGTAATCAGGAATTCAGAAGGACAATGGGAGCTGTGAGAGGAGAAGGGCTGAGCCAAAGCACCCGTATCCCAGGCTCTTCATCAAGGCCTCCACCCAACTTGTTCATGAAACCTGATAGAAAGCCAGGCAGTAGATGTGGCCTGTATTTATTGTAGTATTTATGTATTTCTTAACTATTTAACATTGAAACCTTGCTACCATTTTTTATTAGCTTCCTATTTTTTGTCACTGATGAAGTTGTTGAGTATCATGATTATGCCCCATCCCATTTTTCCCATAAGCCCTGTGATTTTTATTGCTCTTTTTCACATAACTTGGTGCTTGGGGGGAAGACTTATGTTGACTTAGAGCAGAACTGCCTGAACTTCTTTGCAAACCAACCCGTGAAGTCTGGACAACCTGAGTTGACTCTTTCCTCTGATGAATACTGTGGGTGTGAAGGTGTGGACCTTTATTGGTATAGGGAGTTTCCTTATCAAGGTATTACCCTAAAAAAAAATCACAACTCTTGGTAACCTCATTTTGAGGTTTTCTTGGCAAAGATACTTCTGCAGATCATTTTACAAATGAGGAACTGAGGCAAACAGGGTTAAGTGGTTTGTCCAGGGTCACACCACTAGTAAGTCTCTGAGGCCAGATTTGAACTCAGGAAGATGATTCCTGATTCCAAGCCTGGTGCTCCATCCACTGTACCACCTTGCTGCACCATATCACAGATCCCGGTCCCTATTTGTTACAAGTGCTTTTTGGGGGATGGGGGGGAGATCGTATTAAGGGTAGTGACATAGAAGAGATGCAGGAGGAGGAGGAAGATGAGGAAAAGGAAAAGAGCATCAGTGAAATATTTAAAAATCCCCAGATACGTGGTAGAATTTAGAATGCCTTTTTTTTTTAATCAGTATTTAGAAAAGAAGGTCTAACGCTGGCCTTATCAAATGATTGAAACCATGGTATAACCTCACTAGAAAGTAACCTGGAAAAACTACCCTTCCTCTCTGACCTGTCCCCCACCCCAAGCTCCAGCAGGCAATCACCATATTAAAGGGTGAGGACCCTTTGGGACAACCTTATAACATTCATCCTACAGTGGGTACTGACTGCTCACCCGCTTCTAGATGTCTGTATTGGCATGAGCATTTGCGTATTGGGTCTCAAAATGGCCCTGCCCACCATACGGAGAGACAGGCAGTGTCACAGAAAGACAGTTTGAAAGTCAGATGATACAGATTCAAATCTTGCTCTGACACTTTACACATATGTGCTTAATAAGTGCTTTTTTATTTATTCATTCATTCATTCATTTAAGTGCCAAGTGGGCTTCCAACCCTGCTTACCTGGAAGGACCTCATCCCCACTGAGTTCAAAATGGGATTGTTCAAAGAGTCACAATGCTGAGGGGCACAAAGCAGCACCAATTTGGTCCCAAGGTCACACAGAAATGGTCCCATATGACCTTGGTGGGGGGGAGGGGCAGTTCATTTACTCTCTCCGGGGCAGCTTCATAGGACTGTAACTCTAGAGGTTCAGGTACTCAGAGTCCACCAAATCTAACTTCCTCCTTTTATGAATGAGGAAACCGAGACCCAGGGAAATGAAATATCATGTGCAACCACACAGGCAGCGAGTATCTGAGGCAGAATTTGAACCGGCCCAGAACCAACACTTTCTTCTACTGTATCACGCAGACTTTTCTCAGCTGTAAAGAGGGACTTGGGCCAGGGGACCTCTGAGGTCCCTTCTGGCCCTGGATTTCTGTTCCTATTTCATAACTTCCTTTCCTTGGTCTGGTTTGCATAAATTTCCCCTCAGACCCTCCTGTTTATGGCCCCTCCACACACCTCATGTTGTTTTTTATTGCAAAGAATGAGAGCAGAGAATCCCCCCTAAGAAGCTTCATCCTCCTCCTTTCTCCCTATCTGGCTCTAGAATCCTTTTCCCTTCCCTGCTCAGGCCTGAGGAGCTCAGGGCAATCCCTACTGTGGTAGCCTGACCTCCCAAGGATATAAAGCAATCTAGAGGAATTTTCCTCGTCTGACACTCAAAAAACCAGGGACTGTCGGCTTCTTTCAAGTTTTTAATGCATAGCTTCATAAAAAATGTTGCCCTGACCTTGGGGATCTTTAAGATTTTGGAGCAATTTAGAACGTTATCAGGTATACAAGTAATAAAGGAGGCTATTAATTTTTTTTACTAAATGTTTCTACTGTGCCATGCCTGAGATTAGGAAAAATTAAATTTATAAGTGTGGAAGGCAATTGCTTGTAAAAGCAAAGTCACTGAAGAGCTTGAGAGTCAACATGGGAGCCCCGCTGGGCCTGAAAGTTAGGAAATCTGGGTTGCCGTCCCAGCTGTGCCACAAATTAGCTGGGGAGCCAAAAACAAGGGACTTTACATGTCAGTGCCTCAGACCTCTCTTCTATAAAATGAGGGGACCAGACTAGTTTAGAGGTTTTTCATCTCTTTTGTGCCTTTTCACTGTCTAGTGAAGGCTATGGACCCCTTTCTCAGAATAATTTGGGGTTTTTGTTTTTTAAGACTTAGTCACCCTCTCTTAGTCAGCCAGAAAGTGCAGCAGTCACCCACAAGTCAGATCCCACTACTGATTGGAACAGTGCTCCATTTGACCCACTCTATCTCTGACCTGCCACATTGGGGTGCCATATTGTTGCCAGACTTAGCTCAAACATCCAGTCAGTTTAAGTGACACTTCAGCTCAAAACTCCTAAACTCAAGTAATCCACCAGCTTCAGCCTGTTCAGTAACAGAGGTTATAAATATAAGCTACCACGACCAGCCCAGATGCATTAAATAAAATACATAGCATCACAAAGGAAAACAATTATACTGTAACACCATTACTGAAACATGAAAACAAACAAGTTCATGGACCCCAGGGTAAAGAACTCCTGATATGCATCTTTAATGTCCCTCCAGCTCTACATGATACTAAGATGTGAGCTTCGGTTTTCCCATCTGTAAAATGGGAACGATGATATTTATGTCACTTATCCCCTATTCCCATCCTAGCTATATTTCTGACTTCCTGAACTTAAACCTCATGCATTAGCTACAGTCTCAACCTGGAACTTTCCTTGGGTTTTGGGCCTCCTCAACCTGGAGGATCAAGCTACCCCCATAGTCTCCTCACTTTGGAACATACCTCTGCCGTGCTGGCCCCCTTCTCCCACCGGAGAGTTCTTCTCTGGGCCTCCATTTTGAAGAGGGGACCAGCCCAACCAACCTTCATTTTCCTCTCAGGTGTGCTTCAGACTTTCTGGACATCATCTCCATGGGCAATGAGGGTCGTCATCCCTCTCTTCTTTTGGGCTCCCGTTTATGTGTAGTCTTTCCTCATTAGAATGTAAGCCCTTTTATTTTTCTTGGGGTTTTTTTTTTTTTGGGCGGGGTCTGTGATTTCTTTCACAATATGACTAATATGGAAATGTGTTCTGCATGACTCTACATATATAACCTACAACAAAGTGCTTGCCTTCTCAATGAAAGGGAAGAGGAGGGAGGGAGGGAGAGAATTTGGAACTCATATTAAAAAATATGAATATTAAATTTTTTTACATGTAATTGGGAAAAAAATTTTTTTTAAATATTGTAAGCCCCCTTGAAGGTGGGGACTGCCTTTCTTCTTGCGTATATATGTATTTCTAGTGCTTAGAACTGTGCCTGGCACACAGTGAGTCATTAATAAATGCTTGTTGCCTCGTTGTCTCGCTGCCTACCCCCAAGGTCCTCTCTCAATCCCAGGGGTGAGGAACCTGCTGCCTCAAGGCCACCTGTGGCCCTCTAGGTCCTCAAGTGTGGCCCTTTGACTGAATCCAAACTTCACTGACCGAATTTGTCAAAGGGCCACACTTGATGTGGCCCCCAGGCAGCAGGTTCCCCACCCCTGCTCTATCCATTTATAAACAAACAAAAAGAATGAATCCTGAAATGTGTTTTGTAAATCTTAAAGCACTGTTTACATGGAGCTGATATGATCTTTTGGAGGACCCCAGAAGGAAAATGCAGATGGCAGCTGCTTTTTAGTTAAGGAATGGTCGCTGCTCCTCGGGCAGCTTTACCTCCCATCTGCCTAAGCCCCTGCAGAGAAAACATCTGCAGCCTTGAAGTGACCAGCTTGTGCAGGAGGAAGGTTTATTTGGCTCTCGGCCCTCTTGAACCATTTAAAAAATACAGAAATGCAAGAATGGGGAGCAGAAACATCCCCAGGCCTTTCTAAGAATTTATCTCGCTCATAAATAGGAGAAATAGGTGTGTGTATGGATGACTATGCCACCATTTAATAAACAATGATTAAATACCTACTTTGCTCAAGGCAGGAGGCAGCTAAATGGCTCAGTGGATAGAGCACTGGGCCTGGATTCAAGAACAACTGAGTTTAAATCTGACCTCAGACATTTACTAGCCATGGCAAATCACTTAATCTCTGTTTATTCAACTTAAACCTTGGCTAGCTGTGTGACCCTGGACAAATCACTTAATCTCTATGAGGTTGGTGTGGAAACTCCCTGCACCAATTTAAACCCAGATGGGCAATTTAGCTGTAACTTTGAGAATCCACTGAGGCACTAAGTAGCTAAGCAAATTGCCTGTGGTCACATAGATAACATTCCCAGATTGTTGCTCAGTCCTTTTGATCGTGTCCGATTCTTTGTGACTCTATTTGGAGTTTTCTTGGCAAAGATACTGGAGTGGTTTGCCCTTTCCTTCTTGAGCTCATTTTTACAGATGAAGAAACTGAGGCAAGCAGGGTTAAGTGACTTGCCCAGGGTCACACAGCTAGTAAGTGTCTGAGGTCACATTTGAACTCAGGAAGATGAGTCTTACTGACTTCAGGCCAGGTGCTCTATGTACTATGGCGCCACCTAGTTGCCCAATATGCATCCTAAATAGGACTTGATCCAAGGTTTTCCTGACCTGGAAGTCAACTCTCCATTCAAAATGAGAGATAAATTGTCTCTTAGACTGAGTGTGCAAATGACAAAACAGACATCAGTCCATTTCATTCAGTCTAATACATGAATTCGATGTAATGCATTCTCACTGTGTTATAAAAAACAATGAACATAAGGAATTCAGAGAAGCACGGGAAGACTTACCAGAACTAATGCAGTGAAGTAAGCAGAAACAGGGAAACAATGTAACAACATACACAATAACAACAACAATGTAAATGAGAAGAACAAAAAACAAAAGGAAGAAAGAGTTGAAGGCTATGTATCTAAAATTACCTAAAAGAAATTATAAGAAAATGCACCTCCCTTCCTTTTTTTTTTTTTCAGCAGAGGTGAAGGACCACAAGTAAAGAGCACTAGATACACCGACTTAGTTTTCCTGAACTACTTTTTTTATTCATTGCTACAAGCAATGGTCTATTGGGAAGGGAAGAGCAATATATTTGGAAATAAAGGGGATATAAAAACAAAATATATCAATAAAAAGAGAAAAAAAATTCTAATTGGGAAAAATAAAATGTGCAAAGGGGAAAATGAATGCAATATTCCATTTTCAATAAAAAATTACTATCATTTTTTGTCTTTCTGATACAGATAAATGACTATTCCCTACCCTGGGTCAGGTCAGGTGTCCTTGCCCAAACTCCTCAACTGGGGCTACACTGATTCCTAGAGCTCACCCTGGGGCAGGCTAACACCAGACAAGGTCTGAGGCAGGTCTCCATCCGCCTTCAGAGGTAGCAAAGTTTGAGTCAAGTTTAGAGTTCAGAGGTTGAGTCAAAGTTTAGGGGAGAATTAATGCCCTGGAATTTGCCTTGGGGGTTTAGAGAACCATTTAGAGAGCTAGTTCCCTTCCCTCCCACCCTCCCACCCCTCCCCAAGGCCAATATATGGGGTCTGCTCTAGGTCTCCAGGTCCCCATACACACATACACACATGAATGCATGTACACATGGAAACATTACAGGGTAGTGAGTGAGTTAGTCTCCTTCCCTCCAGTTCTGCTCCCCCGTCAATGTCGCCTGATGGAGAAATTCACCAAGCTGTCAAATGGAGAGCTAAGAATAAATAGTTGGTATCATTAGCCTTGCACCCTACCTCCCACTATGGCAAGCTATCGACTCTTGGTGTGGAATGTGGACTTAAGCCTCAGAAGCATTCTGCACAGAGGAGATAGACAAATATTTTCTCAGTGCTAATTCCAGGGAAACAACCTCCCTCTACCCGTACCTAACAGTTTCACACTACCCTGAATGCCAACGGATTTGGGAAGCTCTGGTCCCCATGGAAAAGATGTGAGCCAGGATCACCAATGCCAGTTTGTTCTCTGATGTGAAAGCTTCCTGGCTTTTTTTTTTCCCTGTAACTGATCCCAGGATGGAGAACTCTTAACCACCACCTCCCTGCCTCCACCATCCCCCATCTTTGATTTACTGGACCTCTTTCCCATGCTTTTAGAAAGGGAGAATTCTTTGCCCTAATAGCTGTATCATCATGTTGAGGCGGAAGCATTTTTAACTCCCAGAATGCCATAGTCATCTTAGTTAACTCCAATCCATATAGGATTATATATTTAGAGCTGAAAAAAGACCTCAGAGGCCATCTAGTTCAAGCCTCTCATTTTACAGATGAGGAAACTGAGTCCCAAGAAAGTTAAGTAACTTGCCCAATGTCACATAGGTTCCTTGGACTTTTTCTAGCTTCCATGGCTATTGAGCATTCATCTCTAACATGAAACCAAGAGACCTGGGTTTGAATCTTTGCTTTGAAATCCATTTTCACACTGTGTGACCTTGGGCAATTCACTTCCCTTCTCATCTGTAAAATGAAAAGGAACTGGATTTGGTGATTGCAAATATGCCTTCTAGCTCTAAGAATCAGTGCATCTGGGAAACTAGTCATGAACACCATGGCTATTTTGGGTAATTTTTGCACATCCCCAACTGTGAGGATCCTTTTCTATCCCAAGTGGGGATCTAGTTCTATAATTCTATCTAATTCCCTGTCTTGTTAATTACTGATACCGAAGACTGGCTCTAGCCACTGAGGGGTGATGACTCTGTGTCCTCCAATCCCAACAGCATTTTACCTGAAATGTTGGATAGTAATAAGCCACTTAGGTTTCCAGAAATATAGGGTCTCATCTCTCTAGACTTGTCTATAGCAATTGAGCAAGAGAATCTAAAATGTGAAGCATCTACCGTGGCCAGCTTCAGGAAGAGTTCACAACTAGCCATGAGCCCATGCCAAAGCTTTAGCTGGCCTACAAATGGGCATGAAGAGAAAGACAATCAATCATCCAGAACCAAGTAGATTGCACTTTCCAGTTTCATTTGTAAAACAATTTCTTATCCCCAACTCAATTTATTTTTATGAGTAAAAATTCATTGCTTGGGGGTTAATTTCACAGGCTCAGTCATGTCATTCAACCTGTTCTTTAGAAGGACGAATACTAAAGCTGAAGCTTAAACACTTTGGCTACATTATGAGAAGATGGAACTCAATGGAACTCAAAAGACCCTGATGTTGGGCAAGATGGAAGGCAAACGGAGACGGGGATGGCAGAGGATGAGAAGGATAGATGGGGTCATGGAAGCAATGAGCATGAGCCTGGACAGGCTTTGGTAGATAAGAGGAGGATGGCAGGACCTGGTGTGCTGTAGTCCATGAGGTCAGAGAGAGTCAGACACAACTGAAAAAGTCAAGACACTTCTCAAACAGTAAAGCTCAATCTTCACAGTCTGGCATTCCAACTCCTCTACATTCCAGTGCTACTGTAGTTACCTGTATAATACCTAGTTTACTGACTTTTGGGACATTACTTAATAGCTGGAAGAATCCAACCCAAAAAAGAATTGGAGGGGGGAGGAAAGGTAATGAATTAAATAATCCCTTGAGCAGTGTCCCAGCCTGAGATTAAAATATATCTACTATGACTTGACTCTGTTTTATACGTTCTAGATTAGATCAGCGGCTTCCTGTGTTTGGGTGAAAACAAAGATTCCATCTGGAGTGTCTCCACCCCAAAGGGAGATCTCCACCTTGTCCCTCCCCACACCCTTGAAATCCCGTCTCGAGACACCCAACATAACATCTTTAATCCTATGGAGACTAAGCCTGAAGCACCAAGGCACTGGTAGCTCATTCTATCAAGAAAAAAAAAAGTGAAGGCTGATGTTGGAGGATGTAGTGGGTGGTGGAAGAGAAGAGATGGGATGATATGCTGCCCAATTTCGTAGCGGGGTGAGTTTTATCCCAGCTATGCAAGCCTGGTTCCAATAGTACATTCTAGAAAACATTTTTTATACCCCTTTCCACCCTTCCAAATGGGACGTTTGATTTCCTAAGGACTCTGGGGCTTCCAACATCTATGTAGAAATCCCCAAGGTCTGGGCCAGCTTTTTTGACCTATCTTTGCTTGGATGAGTCAATGGGTATAAATCAGCAATTGGAAATCAACATACTTTTTTAAGTTAAGAAATGACAAGAACTCTAAGACACTCAGGCCAGAGTTTGACTCATCCACCTGTAGTACATGTTTGAGAAACCTGATAAAGCATAAGAGAAGTCAAGGACCAGGGAAGAGGAGAACCTTGTTAGCACTCTCTGTGTGTCTTAGGAGAGTAGATTAAGGGAAGAGTCAGGAATAACAGGGATCCCCAGAGACCAAAAGCTCCACAAAACTACTGGAAACTAATAAAATATACTGGCTGGGTCTCTACAGCACAAAGGCAAACAGGATGTTGAAGTCATGAATAATTTAAGTAATATTTCACAAAATCAAGCATTTTTTAAATTATCCAGATAATGAAAGAAAAAACAATTTGAGGATTAAGAGGAGAAAAATGGTGAATTGTCCTTGACATTTGTTTTATCAATGAACAATCAGGTGGTAAAGAGTCCCTCAAGACACTTCCTTCTTTAGTTCCATTCAAGAAGACTCACCTCTTTGCTCTGTAAACACTATTGCTATTGGGGAAGGGTGTTTTGGGAGGATGGTATGAGTAACAAAGCAGCAAAATCACCACTAGACAAAGGCCCTGTCATATCCAAGTACCTCAGAGGGATAAAAGTCTTGGTAGACTAGAGGATGGGAAGAAGATATCAGAAGCAGACAGTGGGTAAACTCACATCCAGTGTTATCTATATTACAAGGACACAAGGTTAGCACTGAAGGCAGAGGCTTTTTGAAGGAGAAGGACTGACTCTTGGGCAGTATCTAATGGATTAGCCATATGCTAAGTTAAATGAAGAGATTATAATTGGACAGTAAATAAGAGTGGAGCATGGGGAAAGGAGTTATAGGAGGACGTGGTTGATGCAAATGTGAAGATTAAGGTTGGATACATTTTAGCTCATGCTAAATAGAAATCATATGAAGCAAAGTGGAATGAAAGGATCAATCACATTAGCATGTGAAGGAATAATACAGGCATAAATAAGCCTGTGATTATAGTGAAATGGGTATGTGAAAAAATTGGACACGGGCATTTACCATCAATCCTTTCCTGATCTGGCGTGCTGGTATGTGTGTATATCATTGCACACCTATTCTACACATTATCCCTCAGAACCCCCTTGTAGCCACTTGCAGCCAAGCATGGTTTCACCCTCTGGTTGGTTATTCCGTGTCCAACTGTTCCTGTTAAAATGACAGTGGAGAATCCCACTTACTCCACCTCTGACTTGCAAGGATAGAGGGACCTACATGCTCATCCTTTCTTAGATACCCCAATGGAAGTAAAGGGGTTACAACCCTTGGACTAACTAAAACACAACAGGGTATTACCAAAAGTACAACAACAATTACCTAAACATTACCAAGAAGTGGAACAAGAGCTTAAATATTTGGGCAGGATTTTGCAAAGGAAAAGATCCATTATTAATGACATGATCATTAGTACTAGATAAAAAATTGCAGAACATTGGAAAGAGTGGAAGGAGATTAAAAACCTGCACTTGTTCAGCCATTTCCGTTTCAGTTGTATCCAACTCTTCACGATCCCATTTGGGGTTTTCTTGGCAAAGATACTGGAGTGGTTCACCGTTTTGTTCCCCAGCTCATTTTACAGATGAGAAAACTGAGGCCAACAAGGTTAGTGACTTGCCCAGGGTCACATAGCTACTAAGTATTTGAGGCTACATTTGAACTCAAGAGGATGAGTCTTCATGACTCCAGCTCTGGCATTCTATCCACTGTACCACCTAGCTGCCCCCAAAACTTGCACTACATCTTCCCATACTTGTGTAGCATTCTTGGCCTACAGAAAACTTGCCAGGAGAAACCATAGGACAGCTGGCAAAAACATGAATTAGAATCTTCCCTGGTCCACCAAAGACTTATTTAAAGATGTTTTGATGCTTAATGTGAAATTAATGCTTGTGCGTCATGTTTGTTCTAATCCTAAATGAATTGAGTACACATATTTGGAATTGCTATATGGATAATTTTAGTGATCATTGTGATCTTAGGTATAGCTCATTCTAGATCGCTACAGGAGTAGGCAGCAGAGGATGGAATGTGGTGGGAATAAATATGTTAATTTAGGATGAGCAACTCCGTTTTGTTTTAAGCTTACATTTTGTGATGAAGTATTGTTATGTAAGCTGTTTTTCAGAAGATAAAGACGAGTGGTATAATTTGGCAATGACATGTGTGTCCCCCAGATTTAGTAAACAACTCCTAATGATGTGTGTGTCCCCCATATCTGATAAATAACAGATTAAAAATTGATGTTAGTTTTGATTGATGGGCTTCTTTTCATCATAAGCTTAAATAATCAATTACTAATCAGAAATACACAACTTGTAAATTTCCTTAGCCAAAACCATAAAAACCCATCAGAGGCCCCAGTCATACAAAACACAAGCAAAATAAATTCAAGATAATTTTGGGGGAGTGGGTAGGGGGTGGGAAACCGATCAGGGAAGGCTGCATGTAGATGATGGCACTTGAGCTGAGTTTTGAAGGCAATAAGACCTCTCATTTTTCCCTTCTTGCATCCAGGTGTGTGAACAGAACTATCTCTAGACGCCTATGGAACTTAGCCAGCGACGAGGCAGCAGACAACTCTCAACTCAATTCAATTCAGTCCAACTCAGCTCAACTCTATTCAACTTAATAAGGCGCCCAGATCTAGTGAAATGTTATAGGATGGAATTTAACTCCATTTAAGTCATTAAGTGCATGATTTGGCACATGAGGAAGCCTCAGAACAGTGCGCATTGTATTTTCAGCTCTTTTTTCCCTAACTTTCCTCTGCCTTCTCTCCCCATAACTAATTACTTACAAGATCCGGGAAGAGAACAGCCAATACAATTGTAAATAATACTAGTGGTTCACATTTACATGGTGCTTTCAGACTTACTAAGTGCTTTCCAGCTGAATGATATAAGATTGTAATGATCTTGTCTGGCCTCAAAGATATATTAGAAGGCATCATCCCACCCCTCACTTCTTTGCAAAGGTGGCAGCATTTAAGTATGGATTGGAACAGGGCCTGTGATTTCATTGGCACAAGGAACCTCTTGGTTGAATAAATGCCATTTATGAAGGAGATCAGTACCCCTTTTTTGTGCAATTTATAGACTTAAAGAGTTGCTAAGAGCCCCGAGAAGTTAAGTTACTTGCTCAGGGTATATCAAAGGCAAAACTCAAAAAAACCTGGTCTTCCTGGCTATGAGACCAGTCTTCTATCCACTGTGCCATACTGCCTCTCATGGGTATGGAAATGTTGCATATAACATCAGATTTTTTTCAATAGGTTACTTAGTTTTACGGAATCTTTTTCCTTCTTTGTTCTAAGGAATGATCTCTGGGATCAGGAAAGGAAAGGGATACATTGGAAAATGTAGGTGATGTCAAAACAAAAGATATAAATAAAAATTTATTTTAAAATATTAAAAGAAATTAAATGATTTCCTCACAAAAAAGCTTTGTGAAATATGAAGTCCATTTTAGAGAGAAGGAAACTGAGGCACAAAGGTTCAATGAATCAGCTAGGGTCACAACTGTTGGATCTAGGTTTCAAAATTGGGCTCTTGATTCTGAGATTAATGTTCTTTCTCTGACAACAAACTGCATTTTTCTAACTGTTGAAAGTGCTACTGCTCAGCAAATATATATGAGGATCAAACACACACACACACACACACACACACACACACACACACACACACACA
>NW_020945237.1:669868-689868 GCF_900497805.2 Vombatus ursinus | reverse complement strand
CAGTGAAGTCCTAACCTTTTGTGGGCCAGATTTACACGGACTAAACAAGCAGGTCTTAGTTACAGAGTATGGGGTGATTTGTCCTGCTTGACCCCAGAAGGTAGAACCAGGAACAGTGAGTAAAAGCTGATGAGAGGAAGATTTAGGCCTGACGTCAGGGAAAACTTCCTAACAATAAGAGTCATATGAAAGTGGAATGAGCTGCCTGGGGAGGTGATGGAATCTCCTTTGTGAAGGTCCTTGTGCAATGACCAGATGATCACTTGATAGAGATAATGTGGTGGGGATTCTAGTTTAAGAAAGGATGGGTTGCTGAGGTCCCTTCCGGATCTGAAATTCGGTAATTCTTTGTGAAAATGTATCACTAGCATCTTCAATCTATTTTTTTCCTTGTCTGCCAAATCCTTTCTTTCTGCCTTCAAATATAGAAACAGGTCTCCTTTGTCATGGGAAAAGCACTCACAAAAGCAAAAAGAAATCCAAACAAACAAGCAAATCTCTCCTTCATTTGACCCTACAGCTCTTTAAAGAGACCATCTTATCTTTCTCCTATTCACTGAAAGCCATACCATAGAATTAAGGTAGTGCTGCCTAGTGGGAAGAACAAAGGAGTAGCCGAGGCAGCTGAGTGCAATAGTGTATCAAGAATTGAACCTGGAGTCAGGAAAGCCTTCCCCTCCATTTCCTTCCATTAGACTTTGAACTCCTTGAGAACTGCGACTGTCTTTTTTACCTTTCTTTATGTTCCCAGTACTTCACAGTACCTGGCGCACAGTAGGTACTTAACATTTACTGACTAACATCTCTAAGCCAAAAATGGCTTGAATATTAGGTTAATGTTAAATTAAATTAAATTGTTTCTGGCACCCTTGTGCCTAAAATACAAAGTACAATATTAATCTTTTTTGTTCAGCATATAGTTACCCATGAAGGAAAAGAATTGTGTCTTATCTACACTCTGTATTTCTCCCAGAACCTCACACAGTGCTCTTAATAATGTAAAGCCTTCAGGAGGATATGCTGAAAAGAGTCCTAAATACAGCATCAACAGACCTGGCTTTCAATCTTGCCTTTGTCACTTGCTGCCTATGTGACCTTGAGTGAATCATATAACTTCTCTGGGCCTCGATTTCCTCAGCTGTAAAATGAAGGAGACTGGACATGATAACCACTAAGTCTATTCCAATTCTCCTGCTCTATGGTCTTTTTCAACAAATGTGGAAGGGGGAGCAAGCTCACCTCACAGGAGTCACCTAACCCCAAATTTCAAGAAATGCTCTAGAATGGCTAAGGAGCACTGAACACAATTTACAGAAGAAAAGACAATGGTTCAAGCTCACAGAAAAAGGGAAGGAAATAAACTATCTGAACATCTTTAAAATGCTATGGTAATTTAAAATTCAGGGCAGCTAAGTGGTGCCGTGGATAGAGTACCAGGTCTGAAGTTAGGAAGACTCATTTTCCTGAGTTCAAATCTAGCCTCAAACACTTACTCGCAAGTGACCCTGGGCAAGTCACTTAACCCAGTTTGCCTCAGTTTCCTCATCTGTAAAATGAGCTGAAGTAGGAAATGGCAAACCACTCTAGTGTCTTTGCCAAGGAAACAGGTCACAGGCAGTCGGACATGACTGAAATGACTGAACAACCACAAATATTTTAAATTTACTGTTTGAGAAAATAAAAAAGATGATATAGAGTGTGATCTGTGTATCCCTCTCAACATGCAGTTTCACATTCTGAGGAAACCACAGATCTTCCCTCTGGGGAAATGTTTAGCCTTAGTTCCCATTTCTTACAATTGTCCTTTTTTGTACTAAGATTATCCTTCCATAAAAATGCTCATAAACCCCTGATTTCTGCACTTTTCATACATAGGGAGAATTCAGCATTGCAGTCACTTTAATCAAATGGGAAAATAATTCCTTTCGGTAACTCATATTTGTAAAACATTTTTCCTCATCACCCTGTGAGATGGGCAGTGCAAGCATTATCTCCGTTTCACAGATGAGGAAACTCATGTCTGGAAGATTATGCAATCTGGCTGTGGCTACATAGCTAATGCAAGCCCTCTTCCGTATTACCACCTCCCTCACCAACAGCCATGCTTGCTTCATTGGTTTCTTTCCCCTTCAGTTCATTACTCACACTGCTGCTACAGCAGAGGTACTATACCTCTCTTCCTTTTGGAAGTCATTCCTGCTCATTTCCCTCCTCAATTCCAAACTTTTCTATGGCTCCTTAGTTCTTATTTTATGCTTTTCATTGTATCCTAGGGACTGTCTTTCTTTTTCCTACTTGTATTTCCATTATTTGGCACAGTGCCTAGCCCATAGTAGGTGCTTAGTAAATGCTAGATGAGTGACTTTTGAATACACTTCCAACTCCTTAGGCTAGCATTTGAGGCTCTCTACCACCCCTCATAACTCTATCTCTCTCACCTTATCCCATATGGCTTTTTTCAGACAAAGTGGACTACCTGTAGTCCACTATATATACACCCCAGTCCTCCATCTCTGTACCTTTGTTTATGCTGTTTTTCACACCTGGAATAACTTTCTTTCCATTTACCTAAATCTGTCACCTGTGGAATTCCTACTCATGGTTCGTGCTCCATCTCAAAGTCTGCGTCTTATATCAAGTCTCCTTGGTCCTGCTAGTCAATAAGGAGCACCCTTCCTGGTCCCCTCCCCTTGCCCTTATACATTTTGAGATCTCATTCGGCATGTTCTTATATATTATTTGTCATCAGTCAGTTAATAAACATTTACTAGTCACCTTCTATGTGCCGAGGGCAACTAAGTGGTACAGTGAACAGGGTGAAGGGCTTGAAGTCAGGAAGACTAATTTTCCTACATTCAAATCTGGCCTTAGACACTTACTCACTATGTGACCCTGGGCAAGTCACTTAACTCTGTTTGCCTCAGTTTCCTTATCTATAAAATGAGCTGGAGAAAGAATGGCAAACCACTCCAGTACCTCTGCCAAGAAAATCCCAAATGGGGTCATGGGGAGTCAGACACAACTGCAAATAAATGAACAACAATACAAAAAAATACAAAAATACAATAGACAGTCCCTGCCCTCAAGGAATGCATAATCTAATGAGAGAACACAGCACATAGAATGAAGCTGAAAAAGAGAGAGGTGGGGACCTGATAGAGACCTGATGGAGAACTCCAAAGGAGCCAGGTGGGAAATGAAGAGATGACTGGGCTGGGTGCCCTCTTTAAATGGAGGTTTGGGGAGTCTCCAATCAGAGGTCTCTGATTAGCTGTCCAGAGGATCCTGATGAGTTGTGATTGATTGATGTGATCTTACAGGATGAAAAGGTTCCTGGAGCAGGGTATGTTATACTTACTTGTACTACAACCCCTAATCAAATGTAAGCACCATGAGGACAGGAACCCATAGCTTTACTAAACTTTATATTGATCCAAGACTTAAGCACAAAGTAGGTGCGTAATAAATGTTTTAGTCGACTTGAACAGAACTGAAAACTCACCTCATCATCATCCATTATGTTTTCCTTAGCAAACTCATAGAGTTCCTTTTGGATTGTTGTTACATTAAAGTACTGAACGGCTTCCTGTTGGGGAAGAAAGAGAGAACATAGTGGGAAGATGTTGGTGATGACAATTATCAACTGTGTTCCAGGGGCTAAGCCCTGGGGATATAAATGCCATCTTCCTTCCAGCCGTAGCTCAAACATCACCTTCTACATGAAGCCTTTCCTGATCCCCTCAGCTGCTGGCGTGCTCCCTCCTAAGTGATCTTCTACTTAAATCTATTGCAATTAATTACTTACACTTATTTTCTATACACGTATTCTCTATATAGGAATTATCCTATATTACAGCAGTATATATAGGGCAGCTGGGTGGTGTGGTAGATAGAGCACTGGGCCTGGAGTCAGGAAAACCTGAGTTCAAATCTGGCCTCAGATTTTACCAGCTGTATGACTCTAGGCAAGTCACTTCACTCTATTTGCCTCAGTTTCCTCATCTGTAAAATGAGCTGGAGAAGGAAATAGCAAACCACTCCAGTGTCTGTGCCAAGAAAACTCCAAATGGGGTCATGAAGAGCTAGATATGACTGAGAGCGGTATTCTCAACAACAGCATTCTGTATGTACTTATGTATGGACTTGTGTTTCCATTAGAATGTAATCTACTTGCCAGCAGGGATTTTCTCATTGTTTGTACGGTGTGTCCCCATTGCCTAGCACAGTGTAAAGTAAACAGTAAGCACTTAATAAATGCATGTCATTGAATAGCTTGATCTGTCAAATGATTGAGTTAGACTAGATGACTTTTAAGGCCCCTTCTAGCTCTGACACTGAGCCTCTGATTTCATCTTTTATGTTGCTGCTGCTCCAAGGAATGGGACGAGGACAAATAGAAACAGATTCTCATTCTACATAAGGAAGATCTTTACAACAATTAGAAGTACCGCAAAATGGAATGTGTTACCTCATAAAGTAGTGAATCTCCCATCATCACAAGTATTTAAACAAAAGTTGGAGGGTCATATATTTAGGATGCTCAGATACGGGGAAGAGTCTGAACTAAATGACTTCTAAAATTCTACAGCTCTGCATAAATAATAATTGAATAATAATTGCTATTAAGCAATCTGGTCTCCAATCCAGGACAAGTTGTCAAAGATAGATCAAGAGAAAGGAACAAGGAAATAAGCATTTATTAAGCACCCACTACACGCCAGGCACTGTGCTAAACACTTTACAAATATTTTGCTTCCTACTCACAACAAACCCCTGGAAGGTAGGTGCTCTTGCAGTCTCCATTTTACAGTTGAGTAAACTGAGACAAGCTGAGGTTAAATGACTTGCCCAAAGTCACACAATAAGTGTCTGAAGCAAGATTTAAATGCAAGTCTTCCTGACTCTATGTCCAGTACTCTCTATCCACTGTGCCATCTAACTGCCTTCAATGCCTTTTTCCAATGGAGAAAAAAAGGGTAGACAAAGCAGTAAGGATATATAATTCCTAAAGTCATTTATAGTATCTAGACACAGAAAATTTGAATGTTGATGATATGTTTGTTGCTTTGTCATGGCCTTTGTTTCATCAATCAATCAATAAGGACTTACTAAGCACCTACTATGTGCCTGTACTTTAACCTTGAGCACCACCAGGAGCCAATATGCAGGTCTGAGGCACAGGTGAGGAAGAAAGAAATGAGGGTAGAAATGTAAAGAAGAAGAGAGAAAAGAAAAGAATATAGAAAAAACAGGACACATGAACATAGAGGAGAAAAAAAAAGAAACAAATGTGGTCAGTAATTGTATTAAGCATTAAGTATCATTTAAGACTGTCTGTCACAGCACTCTGCATAAGTTATATCATTTGCCCCTTACAATAACCCTGGGTAGCAGTTACTGCAGGTATTATTATTTCTATTTTACAGGGCACATAGTAGGCATATTACATCTGTTTTACAGATGAGGAAACTGAAGATCAGAGCTGCCTAGTGAGTTGCACTGATCAAGGACAGTCAGATTTAACAGGGAACCAATGAGGCTCGTCTGTATATCGGGAAAGAGAGAAGACTGGAGGCTAAGGCCAGTGGCTGGTATGATCCTTGGGCAAAAAGCCACTGTTTTAACTCAGAGAGACAGTTCTTCCTTGAGAATACTGCCAAGTAGCATAAAAATGACAAGCATTCATTGAAGAGGTTCTGGCCCGATGGTCACACACTTCTCTCTTTTGGGGACGAGGACACTGGGCTGTATTGTTTCTTCAAAGACATCTTCTTTGATCAAACAAAGATTTCCACTGCAAATAACCCCCAACACCATCAACTGAAATTCTTTACTTGTTCGATCGTGAAAAGACTGGAACTTTTCCTAAAGAAAGCCTTGGACCGTGGTTGTTTTGTGTTCTGGGGGAAGTTCACTCTCATCAGCTCTAAGCCCAGAAGCAACCGAAGGTGCCTTGGAACAGGGTTCGTTCTGCATTTGCAAACAATAGGTTTCCCTTTGCCTGTGCAGACATAATCTGAATGAGACATGATTTTTGGACGTGGCCAAGCAGAAATTTGTTTGGCTTGACTCTGTATATTTGTTTATCTTTTTTTTTCTTTTAGTTGGAGGAGTAGAAGGGAGAGAAAGTACATGTTTGTTAACTGAAAAAGAAAATGAAATTTAAAATGACTGCTTATTCATGACAAAAGTTTTATTTTTCTTTTCCTTTTTTTTCCCCCAAATGACAAGAGGCTGGGAAGCAAGGAAGGCAGTACTTTTTTAATTAAGAAAAATTAAAATAAAAGTTACATACTTAAAAAAAAAAGAATCACAGATATATTAGTCTATTTGGAATATGGAAGCTATATTATAGAGTTGAGTTTGTAGAGACAGGGTGAGGAGCATAGTATCTAACCCAGTGCTCAAAATCTTCCATTAACTACATGCTGTTCTCTACCCTCACCCCTATTTTTAGTTATTTTTGTTTGTTTGTTTGTTTGTTTTTCATGGATAGAAAACTACAGTCAGATACTAGCACAATGGACAAAATGCTAGGTCTAGAGTCATTAAGACCTGAATTCTTACTAGCTGTGTGACCCTGGGCAAATCATTTGACCTCTGCCTGCCTCAATTTCCTTGAATGAAGATTATAATAGCACCGACCTCCCAGGGTTGTTGAAAAGATCAAATGAGATAGTATTTGTAAAGTGCTTTGGCACATAGTAGGTGCTACATAGAAGGGGAGGGGATGGGAAAATAATTCGCAAGTAATATGCTCATTAAACTTAATTACCTGATCAAGCATGGCCCCAAAGGCAAGAGATGAGAAGGCACTAACTTGGCTTCTTTGCAGAAATGAAGGGCTACAGGTACATGACATACATCAATTTTTTTTTAGTATATAACTTAGTGAACCCTCCCCCAGACTCTTTTTTCTTTGTTTTACAAAGAATGGCTCTCTGGGAGGAGGAAGGGAAATGTAGATAAGGTAAAAACAAAAGACAAAAAAAAATTTACTCAAAATTTTTTTTTTTACAAACTTACTGGTCTGGGCTGGAAATGCTCATCTGTGAGGCCCCACTTGTCTCTGTGGTACTCATAGTAAACCAGATTCTGTTTCATGACTTCATCTTTCTGATCAAAGAGCATATAGCTGGCAACACAGGGAACAGCATTCTTCATGTCATTCACTGGATTGGATGGGGAGGAGAAAAATGGGAAGAAAAATAATCTAGAAGGTCATATTTCATTAGAGATGGAGAACAGTTTCCTAAAGGCCTTGAAAAATTAGGATGGATTTATGGAAAATCTGACATGTCTTACTGGATGGTCTCTGATTTGGAAAACCTGTCATTGGGTATTTAGAACTAGAAACAGTATTGGGCCAAGTAAATTCCATAAAAAGTGAGTACCTGATGCAGGATCTGAGGTCAATGTTGGAAAAAGGAAGTACCTTTTGCACAAACAAAATAAATTTTGCTCAGATTAAAAAAAGTTACAGATTGGGTAAAAATCTTTGGCTCAAATATCTCTGATAAAGATTGCTACCTGAGACATACACAGAATTAATAGAATATATAAGATCAAGAGCTATTTGTTCCCCATTCAATGAGTGGCCAAAGGATGTGAGCAAGCACTTTTTCAAAATTGCAAACAATTCACAACCCCTTGAAAGCTGACTCCAAATCACTAATAATAAGAGAAATGTGAATCAACTTTGTTTCACATTCCATCCAAAAAAGTGGCAATAATGACAAGGACTGAAGTGGTCAGTGTTGGAGGCTCTGCAGGAAGACAGGTACACTGTTATTCTATTAGTGAGGCTGTGAATTAGTTTAGCCATTCTGGAAAATGATTTGGAATTATGTGGGAAAAAAAGTGACTAAAATCTCCATACTCCTAAATCCAGAGATCTTAGTGCCACATATGGAACTCCAAGGAGGTAAAAGACAGAAATAAAGGTCCCATGGGCACCTAAATATTCATGGCAGTACTTTTTGTGGTAGCAAAGAAGTAGAAAAACAAAGTGGAAAGTGGGCACCCACCAGTTGGAGAATGGATAACTATGGTGCATGAATATCATAGAATAATATTGCATCCTATAAAGCAATGTAAGAAATTCTGAGAAACGAGAAGATGTATGAACAGATGAACATAAGTAAGCAGAATCACGTAAGAAAACAATACATGAAATGACTACAACAAATGTAAAAAGGAATAAAAAAGCCCTCAAAACCAAATTATATTATGTAATATAATAACCAGTCTTAGCCTCAAAGAGATGAGAGAATGCACCTCTTTCCTTTGAGAAGGGAGAGATTATGGTGTGGAATGTTGCATGTAATGTCAAATGTAGTAGTTTTGCTGAATGGTTGAGTGTTGAGGGTTTTTTTTCAATCTTTATTACAAAAGGAAGGCTTGCTGGGTAGTAGAGAGGAAAGGAGGAGATCTAGAAATGAATATGATGTAAACACAAAAGATATCAATAAAACTCCTTTTTTAGGATAATTGAAACGGCTAAAAAAAAATTTAAAGGTAATGGAAATACCACTGCTGCGTTCACTTGTCAAGGAAAATGCCCCTGGACAAATGGCCCCTTACCTTGTGACCCTAAGCAAGTCACTCAACTGCTGGCTGCCTCAGTTTCCTCAACTGTAAAATGGGTATACCTCCTAGAGCTGTGATGATCAAATGAGCTGATATTTGTAAAGCACTTAGCATAGTGCTTGGCACACAGGAGATGCTTAATAAACGCTTGTTCCCTTCCCTTCACCCTTACCTCAGCTATTCCCTGATGCTAGATTGTGCCAGCAATGCAGGCCTGACCCAGACTGGGTCTGAAAATGTTCCTTTAGACCTTGAATTATCTATGCTTAGTTCCAAGAGGCTCTAGAAGGCTGGGGTGGCTCAGGTACTCTACACTACTGCAGGGTGTGGTTAGATTGTCTAGACTAAATTAAGCCTGCTCCTAGCCTCCAGTGACCTGAACTCTGGAATGAGTCATCCTGACCAGTAGGCTTCAAAACGCAAGAAATCTGACCAACGCCCTTACAGCGTTGGAGCAGACCTAAGCCAGTATTGAAAGGAAATTAGGGGTGAGAAAAAGGGTGAAGGGGCACCAGTTCTGGATGGGGCATATTTAGCATTCTGTCTTACCAGTTATGAAAACTAGGTTCCCTGAATGGCATCAGCATACCAAAAATATCCATTTGGATGTGTGACTTGTGCCATCTAGTGGTAGTTTGATAAAATGACTGTATTCTTACAGAATCAGGAGCATAGGATTCCTAAATCCACAGCTGGTGGTCAACAAGTCAACAAGCATTTATTAAGTGCTTACTATGTTCCAGGCACTGTGATACCTTAAAAACATTAAAGGAAAGACTTTCTGAAAAACACAAACAAAGCTAAAAGAATCAGCCAGCACCACTGGGAAGCTCCTTGGAAGTTCCACTAGAGGAGAAATTTGGAAAAAAACTGTTTTATAGACGGAAGGCACCTAGCCCAAGACCGCTATTTTGCACGTGAGGAAACTGAGATCATGAGAGAAGTGACTAGCCTGATTTCACACAGCTGGCTCCATCATGGCGGACCCACCATTGGAATACAGTTCTCTAGGCTGCTTAGACAGCACTCCTTCCCCTACTCCAAGCTTCATCTCCTGCTCTTAGAATTCGGTTAGAGCATGAGGGTACACGTATGCTGGCAGGGCATGTGAAGGAGGAAAAGAAGTAGCAGGATACCGTCGCATTTGCAGAATAGTTTGGATCCCACTTTGTGGTCATATTACGCCCTCCGGGCTTCTGTGACCCAGTCGGAGGGGCTAGCTCAGCGTTTGGAATGTTCAAATGTGAGTGCTCTACAGACAGCTCCCCACTTCAAAGAATTCAGGGCACAAGTGCCAGTCCAAATTCCCACATAAACCACCTCCCATAAATGGGGAAGCATGGAGTACATAGGGGAAACGGGCCTGAATCTGGAGTCAGGTCACAATGAGCCGTATCTTTTTTTGTTCTCTCTGTGACTTTGGGCAATTTGTTTCCCATCTCTGGGCCTCATCTTCCTCCAGTAGAAAATGTAGGGGTTGGAATACATAGTTTCCAAGGTATCTTCCCCTCAAATCTTATCATCTGCGCCAATATGGTCAGAAAGATCATCTTCAACTCTGTGGCTGCGGCCAACCACTCTAGATAGGACACAGGTTTAGGGCTGGAAGGAGATGGAGAGATCATCGAGGCCAGCATCAGGATGGGAGTTAGAGCCTTGATTTCACTGGGACGCAGAACTCCACAGTGAAGAAACTTCTCTGCAATCGGTAGCTGTATAAAACTGTCTAAACTGTAGGAAAGTGAAATAATTTGTCCAGGGGTCACACAGCCAGTCAGAGCTAGGACTTTCTGTCTTTGAGGCTCACTCTCACATGTTTATGATACGTGTATGGTAAGATATATATATATATCTCCACATACACACACACATAAATGTATAGATGGGCATGTGTATAGTATATACATGTACATTTATATTATATATATACGTGTGTGTGTGTGTATATATAATCTCATTATATCCTCATAAGAACCATGTGGATATTTATATGTATTTATATTTGTATACACATATGTATATAATATATACTATTATGTATAATATATACTGCTATAATATATAATTATATAATATATAATAATATTATATCATATTATATATACATATACACACAAACATATATATAGACATGTGTATAGCATATACATGCACACTTATATTTATATATATTTATGCATATATAATCTCATTTTATCCTCATAACAGCCATGTGGATATTTATATGTGTTTATATTTGTACACACATATGTGTATAATATATACTATTATGTATAACATATACTGCTATAATATATAATATATTATTATATCATATTATATATACATATACACACACAAATGTATATATGGCCATGAGTTTATATATGGACATGTATATAGTGTATATGTGCACATTTATATTTACATATATTTATGTGTATATAATCTCATTTTATCCTCATAACAACCATGTGGATATTTATATTTATACATACATATTTGTGTATAATATATACTACTATAATATATAATATTATATACAATATTTGATTATATATTAACACATATAATACATGTAATATTTACATAATACAAATAAATATATAATACATACTATTATATATGTGTATATAATCTCATTTTATCCTCATAGTAAACCTGTGGCTATTTATATGAACTTATATTTATACACATATGTATATAATCTCATTCTATCCTCATAACAACCCTATGGCTATTTATGTGTATTTATATTATACACACATATGTGTATACAGTCTCTTTATCCTCATAACAATCCTATGAAGTGGGTGCTATTATCATCCCCATTTTATAGGTGGGGAAATGGAGACTGAGAGATGAATGACTTATGAAAGATCACACAGTTAATAATCATCTGAGGCAGGACTGAAAGTCAAATTCCAAACCCAGTCCTCTATCCCCTACACCATGCCACCTCTCCATTTGTGGGACTGAATTGTTGCCAAATTTATGAAGTTTTCATTTCAGCCCAAGGGATAAAGCCTTTCCAATGTGACAGGAGCCTCAGTCATTATAAGAAAAGACATCACCAGTGGATAGAGCACCGGCCCTGGATTCAGGAGGACCTGAGTTCAAATCCAGCCTCAGACACATAACACTTACTAACTGTGTGACTGTGGGCAAGTCACTTAACCCCATTGCCTAGCTAAAAAAAAAAAAACCCCAAAAAAACAAAAACAGAAAAGACATCACCTACTATTATGCTATAAGAAGTAATGAGCAAGATGCTTTCAGGAAAAAAAAAAAAACAACCTGGAAAGATTTACATGAATTGATGCAAATTGAAATGAGCAGAACCAGGAGAATATTGTCATAGAGATTCACATGCAATGATCTTTTTTTGTTCCTTGTATATGGAAATACTCATGTGTCTTGATGTCTGTGAAGTTCAAAATAACAAACAATAAAAACTATTTTTTAAAAATAATTTAAAAAAAGAAAAGAAAAGACATCACCCAGGGCCTGTAAAAGATGCTAGCATGATGGTGCCCAAAGAATTCTGGGAAAGATGTACTTCAGCAAAAATCCCATCTTTAGAGAGAAATCAATAACTCACACTTATAATATGCAAACTGCAAATAATGATACATGGTGGCCACAAACTTTTCCACAGGGTAACCCCCGATGACAGGGGTGAGGTTCTCTTCACACTTCAGTTTGCACTCCAGAACTTCAATATAATGGTCTAGAAAAACACAAACAATGTCAGACACAGTCAACCATTTTTTCAACACAATACCGCTCTGACGGTTTTCTTATTCCAGGATTCATTGCTCTTTCCATGGTACCTTGCTGCCTTGATTTCACCTGTCTTACAAGGCCTACAGCCTTTTCCACAAATCCCAGCCCCCATACTGAAGTCTTTGCCATTTATTGCTAAGATTTCCTGCCTGACGGCCAGGGCTGTGCCTCATTTCCTCTACCCAAATATGTTGAGTCCTGCCAGGACACCTGACTGCTGTCTGTTGCTTGACATTCCTTGACGCTGGTCAGTTGGCTGCCTGGGTCTGGCCTCCACTCACTGACAAACTACCCTGATAATGTAGTCTGTCTGCCAATACATCAATTGCTGTTGACTGTTGGGCCTCAGTGATGCTAACTATGTAGCAACCTGAATTCCTGATTAGCTAATTAATGCCTACAGAAAGAAATGCTCCAATGACGACGCCTTACTCACCAATCCTGAATCTCTCCTATTATCCAGTACTGGTGCCAGCCCAATACCAACAGGTATGTCTTGTCTCTAGGCTCTGGCTGTCCTCAATGTGCCCTATAATGCTACTCACTGGAACTAATAAGTGGGAGTTGGTTAACCAGTGGCAGAAAAGGGCATAACTGTAGGAGATTCAGGGTGTTCTTATTTTGTTTTGTTTTTTAATCCAGATTTGTGATTTCATCACCTGAGACAAAGGGAAGAGAATAAACATTTATTAAACACCTACTATATGCCAGATACTGTGCTAAGAACTTTACAATTATTATTTCACTTGATTCCCACAACAGCCCTGGGTGGGTGGGTGGGTGGGGGTGCTGTTAATATACCCATTTTACAGTTGAAATTGAGGCAGACTGAACTTAAGTGACTTGCCCTGGGTCACACAGCTAGCAAGTGTCTGAGGTGGGTTTTGAACTCAAGTCTTCCTGACTCTAAGCCTACTATTCTATCCACTGTACCACCTGGCCGCCATTTTAGAGAAGCGTTGGTATGAAAATTCCTTCTGTCTGTTCTACAACTCAGAAGTGATTCGCCTAGAGTCACACAAGTATGTGTGAGAGGAAAAACTTGAAATCAGTTTTTGCTGACTTTAGTAAACCTCCCAGCCCCCTCCCTCAAGCATTATGCTGCCTCTCTCTCTTTGATTAAAGTTTATTAATAATAGCTTACATTTACATAGAACTTTAAGGTTTACAAAGCGCTTTCTTCACAATTCTGACACTTGCTTACCTCGTGTGGCCTTGGGTAAGACATTCAATCTCTGAGCCTTAGTTTCCTCATTTGTAAAATGAAAGAGGTTGGATTAGATGAACTTTGAGGTCCTTCCAAATAGGGAATGGAATCATTATTTTACAGATGAAGAAACTGAGGCACAGAGAGGTCAAGAAGACTTGCCCAGGGTCACATAGATGGTACGTATTGGAGCTGTGACTCATCCTCAGGTCCTCTGATTGTAAGACTAGCGCTCATTGCACTCCCCCATCCTGCTTCTCCAGTCAGATTCCTATTTATTTTCTATTTATATTTCTATATTATCAATAAAATCTGTATTATATTTCTATATTATATAGCTATAGATATCTATCTATATTATATTTCTATATTATATAGCTATAGATATCTATAAAATTGATATTATCTTTCTATTTATTTCTATTTATTGTTCAACCAAACTCACTCCAGGTTTCTGTTATTACAAACATCATCGCTATTGGTATTTTCAAGTAGATCTTTTTGTGTTTGTTTGTTTGTTTCAGACTCGATCTGACCTTTCATTGATATAGGGAGCTTCCAGCGAGGAAATTCCCTCCCCCAGTGCAGGTTAGAACGTCTTCTGCAGTCTAGTCTTAGGGAGTTGCCTTACAGGTTAAAGGACTTACAAGGTGACACAGACAGTATGTGCCAAAAGCAGAGTTGAACCTGGCTATTCCTGATTCCTAGGCTAGCTCTCTCTGCCTCTACAATGCTGCCTCTCCTTTTCTTAATAGCACATTTAGTGTCTGTCATCCATAATATGTATTTTGAATACTTAGAATACCAGGATTATTGGCTCAAAGGATATGATTTTTTTAATACCATCTCCTCCTTGAAGCCACAGTGGACACATAAAGTACTGGATTTGCAATCAAGATGACCTGAGTTTGAATCCTGACTCAGTCACTTACTAGCTAGGTTATCTGAGGAAGTCACTTCACCTCACTCAGTCTCAGTTTCTTTATCTATAAAATGGGGATAATAATGCTATTTACCTCCCATGGTTGTTGTGAGAATCAGATGAGATAGCATATGCAAAGAGCTTTGTAAATCTTAAAGCCCTAAGTAAATGCTATTATTATTATTATTATCATCATATGTAAGTTCCTATTATAAAATCAAACTACCACATTGACAACAACTGTCACAGGCCCAAAAGAAATTGGGTTAGTATTAAAAGAAAACAGAAATCTGATAAAGAATTTCATTTAAAGAGTTTGTGGCCCAGAGAATCATTGGTAGACTTAAGTCTAGGAATGATTTTGAAAAATGGTAATGCAATGAAAGAAGAGTGTTCATTCAGGGCATATGGGATGGCAAGAAAAAAGACCAAGGGATGGGAGAAGGTGAAGTAAAAGGCATCCACAGTAGAGGAAGGGTTGGCAAACATTTTATAGACTAGAAAAGAATTGGGGAAGATCCAGAAAAATTTTTTTCCAAGCTATCTGCCATGAAGGTGCTTTGCTTTTCATTCTGTAAAGTAAATAAATTTGACATATTTTTAAAAAGAAGGAAATGGCCACTAAAAACCAGAATCAAGTTATCAAGCTGTCACCCTACACTAACCTCATTTCCTCTTTTTTGAAAGAATTACTACAAAGAGAACATCAGTTAGACCTGGATTGCAGCATGGTTTAGGACAAAATGTCTCATGAACAAGATGGAGGCTGAATGCTGGTAAAAGTCACCTGGACTTGTTGAGCAATCAGACACAGAGAAGGGTAATTAATGTATTAATAACAAATCAGAGGGAATGCTCTAGTGGGGCAGTACCCCCTGGTCAATCAACTCCAGTGACTTCTCTGTCACCTCTGGGATCAAATAGAAAATTCTCTGTTTGGCCTTCAAAGCCCTTCATAACCTGGACTCTCCTTACATTTCTAGTCATTTTGTGCCTTATTCCCCTTTACAGACTCTGGGATCCAGTGACACTGGCCTCCTCGATGTTCCTTACCTAAGAAACTCCATCTCTGGACTCTGGGCATTGTCACTGGCCGTCCTCCATGCCTCGAAGTCTCTCCCTCCTCTTTGTCTCTGCCTTCTGGTCTTCCTTCAAGTGCCCACTAAAATCCCACCTTCTGCAAGAACGCCAATGTCTTCCCTCTGTGGATTTTCTCCAATTTATGTATAGCTTGTCTATACATAGTTGTTCCCCATTAGACTTTGAGCTTATTGAGAGCAGGGGCTGTCTTTTCCCCAAAGTTCAATAGAGTTCATGGCACATAGTAGGCACTTAATAAATGCTTGCTAATAGACTCACCTTGCACCTCAATACTAGTGACTGGGTGCCTGGTTTGTTTCTTAGGGTCCAAGTTCCTTTCTTGGGGCCTTGTTCTTATTCCTTCAGGAATTCTTGATCCCACACTCTTATTTCTCCCTGCCTAAGGTGCCAAGCTCTACCCCCTAACTACCATTAGGCCCTCCTGATGGCCTGCTTTACCTGTTGCCCAGCCCCAGGCCTCCTTGATGCTGACTGCCAGCTTGTGGGGATCTTCGCCTCCCGTGTGTTTCCCCATGCCCCTGATGTTTGCCCTTGCCTCTGAGCACTCACTTCAGGAGCCCTGTTCTATCATCTACCATGTTTCTGAAGGTCTTTCTAGTTCCCATGGCCCACCTGCTCCCAAGCCAGCCCTTCCACTGACCCCTGACACCAATCCCCGCCCCTCTCCCCCAACAAAGTGCCCTTGTTAATTTTAAGTGACAGCCCGGTGCCAACCTGCTATGGAGGGATAAAAGTCTTTGAAATCCTTGATCTCCCTGGAGCCTTCACAGGCGGCCAGACATTCATAGAAGGCCTTGAAGAAATCAGGAAGCGCCAATTCCATGTCGGTAATGGACGTCCTCCAGTTCTCTCCATTGTATGCCCGCACGGCTCTGATGAAGAGGTTCTGGAAGGAAAGGAGACCCAGCTGACATCCTCCAGCGGCAGGCAGGGGCCTCCCTTAGCTACCTGTGCAATCATCTTATGAACAATTGCACATAGACAGTCCCAGTTTCTTAGCTCTCCTAAAACACAGCTCACCTTGAGTTAATCAACTACTAGGGATAAGGGATAGAGGTTGGACCTGTGGTTTCATATGAAGGTAGGAAACGCCCTCTACCCAGGCAGATGACCACTTTCTGGTCTTAGAGAGTTGCCCAGGCCACTGAGAGGTAAGGCAATTTGTTCTAATGGCTTTGCTCATATAGGGCCACCTGGCCATTATGTGTCAAAGGCAGAACTTGAGTCCAGATCCACTACCCCAAAGAGGCTTCTTTTTCTTCTGGATTTCCAAGCTCATTTTAAGATGGAGGGGTTTATTTTTTAAGCTTAGATTGAAGAGTTGTAACCCCATATGATGTTATCACTGCCAGCTACATTCATCTATGACTGTAGCTGGGGACAGAACAAAGATGCCCAGATGAAACGGCAAGAAGAGAAATGACAATAACTGACATTTCTACAGCACTTCGGAGCTTGCAGGGCATTTTATACCTGCCAGCCGATGTGAGAGTCATAACAACTCTGTGAGGTAGAAACTGCAGATGCTGCTATTCTCTCTGAACAAGAAGTGGGATTCCAACAAGGTCTTCCCGCCCCCGAGGCTGACACTATTCCAGTTGGGGACTGAGTGAAGCCTTGTGAGACATTTATCTGTCTCCCTCTTCCCAGACCCCACCAGTACTGGTGGATGGAGTGCTGAGCCAGGAGTCAGGAAGGTCTGAATTCAAATCAGACCAAGTGACTTAGTCTCTCTCAGCCTGTTTCCTCATCTGAAAAATTCAGATAATAACAGCACCTACTTCATAGGGTTGAGTGAAGACCAAAAGAGATAACATATGCAAGGCACTTTGCAAATCTTAAAGCAATACAGAAATGGTAGCTGTTAGTACTAGAGGATATCAGAAACATTCATTTCTAGAGCTTTCTTGTAGATTAAAATTCAGAAATGCAAGATTTTAATATAGAACAAAAACCATGGAACTAGACAGAAACATTTTTCACATTCACTTTTTTGGGGGGGGAGGGGGGCAGTGAGGCAGTGTGGGGTAAGTAACTTTCCCAGGGTCACAAAGCTAGTAAGTGTCAAGTGTCTGAGGCCAGATTTGAACTCAGGTCCTCCTGACTCTAAGGCCAGTACTCTATCCACCGTACCACCTAGCTTCCCCCACATTCACTTTATAAATTTTCATTTAAAATAACCAAATATTAATCTATTATATGCCCTTTCATTATAGACCTAGGAAAAAAAAGAGATTAAAGTAAAAATATTTCCACAAAAGGTGATTTTTAAAATCACTATCCTCGTGTTTATCAACAATGCTGTGCACTTCTTTTTTAATGTTCACAAAATATTATTTTTGAAATCAAGCCAGGGGAGCATAATAAGTAGAGTGCTGGGCTTGGAATGGGGAAGACTTAGTTCAATTCCGACCATTATTAGCTATGTGACCCTGGGTGAGTCACTTAACTTGTATATGTGCCTAAAGTATTTCTGTAGAACTTATCTACTTAGTCATATGTGTGTGTGTGCATGTATGTATGTGTATGTATGTATATGCATATACGTACATATGTATTTGTATAGATTTATTTACATTTTGTCTCCCCCATTAGATTGTAAGCTCCTTGAGGACAGGGACCATTTTTTTTTGCCTTATCTTATATCCCCAGAGCTTAGCACAGTACCTGGTACACAGCAGGTATTTAATAAGTGTTTATTGATCAATTGATTGATCTTTACAAAAGGCAAAATCACAGATAATTCTTATATTTTTTAAATCTTTGAAAATCCCATTCATTGCCCTTGTAATGTGAAAAGCTATTTTATCACCACAAGTGTCATTTGCTATACCAAGATCCAGGGCCTCGGCTCTGGAATTGGAAAGATCTCAGAGACCGTCTAAACCAACTATCTTCTTTTACAGATAAGAAAGCTGGGCACCAAGATGTTTAAGTGAATTGCCCAAGGTCACACTGAGATAATTAGGGTCAGAGGTGGGGTCCTAACCCGGGTCCCCTGACTTCAGAGGGGATACTCTTTCCATGCTACCATGCTGTTTTCCCATCAACCAATGAAATCAATCCGCAAAATGGATCAAGTTCTTTCCATGAGACTGACTCTGTGGGAGGTCGTGGGGACACAAAGCCAAAAAGAAAAAAAAATGAGAGAGAGAGAGAGAGAGAGAGAGAGAAACCTGAACCTACCTCATAGGATTTGGTTTCCAAGTCTTTAATGTAGTCCTCAGCACCAGGCATGCTCTTGTAATAGGCCATATTTCTCAGCATCATTTCATCATTGGGGTGCTTCAGAAGGAAGGTATGGGCGGCAGCAATGGCTTTTGGAAGGTTGTTTGCCTAAGAGTATAGAAAGAAGGGGAAAAAATCCTCTTTATTGACTCTGATCCTGAATATTGCAAAACAACAATATTGGATCAGTGCTTTTAGGAAACATCAACGTACACTTGTTATGTCGGTAACTTCTAGGGACCTGCAATAGATTCGGCATGTGCCGAGGGCATCCATTTCACGGAGATGCCCAAATCCAATATACAAGAGCCTGGATGTTTTTACTCCTGAGATTTACTAGTGGGAGCTCAATTTTTCTTTTCTTCTTTTTAATGTAATCTCATTACATCCTGTTCTTCCCTGTGGGAGGGCTTTACAGCAAAAATGGCAAAGCCTTGAATTAGAATGGAAAAGGATGCAGTTAAATCCTCTTCCTCCTGACCACGGTATGAGGCGGATGGCTCTGAGGGCATCGAACCAGGTCAGTGAAACCAAGCAGGGTCAGTTAATCTCGTCTGGTCTCTGTTGCCTCGTGTCTCCTTTACTCCTAGAAAAATGGTAGCTATTCTGCCTTTAGGAACAGAGTAAGAATAGTCAGAAGTTAAGAGGAAACAGCGTTCTTTGTTGGGTAGTCCTAACTTTCCCCTACAGGATGAGGTAGTGTCACCCAGTGGAAAGCGTTGTTGAGCTTGGCGTCACCAGACCTGGATCTGAATCCCAGCTTTGCTGTTTACTACCCATGTAACCTGGGAAAAGTCATTCTCACTCTCCAGTCCTCAGTTTCCTCATCTGAAAAATGGAAGAGATTGGACTCAATGACTTCTAAGGTCCCTTGAAGATTTAGATCTACGAACATTGTGGAGGGAAAATTAGAGGCAGAAATTGTTTTCACATCCCATCTTCTTTCCTTCCTTCCTCTACCCTCAAAAAAAAATTAAAAGAAAAAGAAATGAGCGAGGAAAATGAACAAATCTGATTTCTCTTTCCTCCATCTCAAGCCCTAGATATGTTCATAGTAAGAGGAAGTGATTTCCCATTCTCACATGCACATAATCAGATGTATATACATACACAAACACACACCAGCGAGTTTGCCCTTCATTTTCTTTCTTTCTTTCTTTCTTTCTTTCTTTCTTTCTTTCTTTCTTT